>NW_027187359.1:8067653-8072337 GCF_028583685.1 Petaurus breviceps papuanus
TATGTAGAACTCCAATGAGAGATGGGAGACTGAGTCTGGAACTGCATGGGTAAGCCTAATTCCTCTTGGACAATATAGATTCTGGCAGAGAAAGGACAGCTGAGGATAACAAAGGGTCCTTACACACATAGTTGATTGATATTAGAAGCTCCATAACTGTACTCCAGGGAATCTAGAGAGAATTAGGTGAAACAGTCTTTACTCAAGAATGTAGCAAGAATGAGAAAATTATGAGAAAGCAATTAGGTCCAATTCAGATCTAAGAGGAGGAAAGAAATGGAGAAACTGAAATGTCAGAATTGGAAATCCAAGTGAAAAAAAGATGATCTAGAATGCAAAGGGTCTTGGAAAGTGTTAGAGAAGAAAGAGGGAAGTCTTTTCAAAGACAGTTTTAAGGAAGGTTCCCAGTTATTTCCTTTGAAGGAAGCCAAGAGCCTCAAAGAGGAGAGTGGATAGTCTCCAAGTCAAGAAATAAGAAAGAAAACCTGGGCAGTCCCTTGAGGTAGCATATCCAACACAGGCAGCTGCAGGAAGAGAGGAAGCTGAGCCCGAAAGCCTGGATTAGGGATAATAAGATCAAAATATTCCCAAGCCTCTGTTTATAGAGCCATCCTAGAAAGAGGTTTTTGATCAGGTCAGGTTTCTCTAATTAAAGCAATTTTCAAGGAAAATGACTCACAAGAGGAGCACCAAGGACCTTATTTTACCTGCTTCAATTTGAAACAACATCCCTGGTGAATTTATATGATGCTCTGTTGAAAGCTACAGCACTGGAATGCCTGAGAACACAGTATCAGCTAGAGAAAGGGAGATGCTGGGTATGACAGGAGCAGTAGCTACAACTATTTGCAAACTAAAAGCAAAATTGAATGCTTTAAACCCAGAGGGTTTACAACTTCTTTCTTTCTTTCTATTAAGTCTCTTACCAAAGAACAAGATAAAATTAGCTACTGTGATCACAATCACATCAAGCCCTGTTCAATAGCTAGAATACAGTGACTCCTATGTTGGGGTCAATGCTACAAGTACAGAAGAAGTACTCAGAGGAAAAAGAAAAGCAAAAAATAAAACAATACAACATAGACTTTGAGTTGTGGGGTAGGAGAACTTGAGTTAATTTCTCTTTAGATTTGCTCTCTAGACCCAGCTGAAAATCTGCCCCTGCCAGACTGCAGCAAAGAAAACCTGAGCCCCCAAAGTCAGAGAACCTCAGCCAGCAAAAGAAAAACTTATGCTATGGTGGGAAGAGGAGCAACCTAAGTTTGATTTTTTTTCCCCCACAGGATGTTCATTCAGTGAGCTGAGAGATATGCCACTGAAAAGCATTCAAGGAGATTTCTGAAGGGGTTAGGAGGTCCAAGAGTCAGTTACACCCTGCTTTATAAAGCCAAGAAGAAACTCTATTAAGCTCTCAACTGAACCCTAATCCTTCAGTCAAAGAGACTACTTTTGGAATAGGGGCAGACCTTTCCTACCATTAGCCTGATACCATGGCAAGCACTGAGAAAAGATGTGGGGGTACCCCTGGAACAAGTAGATAAGGTAATGGCCCCAAATTTGAATAGGAATATTAATGGAACCCTGCCTATTCTAAAGAAGAAAGGAAGAAGTATCAACCTTTCCAATAAAATTCTCCCTAAATAGAAGGGACAAAGAGAGTTCTATTATTAGAGGCCTTCTTCCAAAAGAGGATATAACATCTATGTGCACAGATGGTATTAAGTCTAGACTCCAAAAGGACATGATCCAGTCACAATATACCCCACACTAACTGTCCACTTAAGGGAAAAGGTTTCTTTAACCCTAGCAGGGCCCAAAATCCAACAAATAGGTCACTTCTAGGAATAGGATTAGTTCAATTTGAAGAAGATGAGCCAGATTCAGCCATGTACTTAGGAAGAAGCAAAGAGGCCAGGATTATACATGAAGTCTCCAAAAGGACTCAGGAAAGGCCCCAAGGCAAGGAGACCAAGTAATTCCCTGAGAAGAGGTCTTTATGACTTTGTATAGGAATGGACAGGAATTGATTTGTAATCCAGAGATATAAAACAGGGAGATGAGACTGCCACACCTGCAGCATAATACAAGAGGTCACTTTCTGTACCCCTAGAATTCTAGGAATACACTGGACTCTACTGATTAATCAATGAGCATTTATTAAGCACCTACCCCCCAAGGAGTTTACATTCTATTAGGGAAGACAACATGCACATATATGAAAATAAAAGGAATATATACAACCTCAATACAAGGTAATTTAGAAAAGGTCATGGGAAAAGGATTCTTGAAAAACATGGTATTTGAGTTGAGTTCTGAAGGAAACTGGAGATTCTAAGAGGTGGATGTAAGGAAGAAGAATATTCCAGGCATGGAAAATAGCACAAAGGCAGAGAGATGAAAAACTGAGGGCTAGGTAAGAAAACAGCAATTAAGCTAGAATAGTTGGACAGTAGAGTACATGAGGGGAGTGAGGTCAAAGAAGTATGGAAAGCTAGGAATAGCTTTAAATGTCAGAGTAGTTTATATTTTATTCTAGAAGTAACGGGAAGCCACTAGAGTTTAATAAGAAGGAAGGGTAACCTGGCTAGATAGGCACTTTAAGAAAATCACTTTGGCAGCTATGTGAAATGCTGATTGGAGTAGAGGGGACATGAGGCGGGGAACGGAGAGTGGAACAGAGTTCAGATGAGAGCAAATTCAGTTAATCTATAGTTGTAAAATTAAGTTGTTCCTATCTGGAAGTTTTTTTTTTCTTTTCTTTTTTTTTTTTTAATGAAATAAAATGTCCTACTTAACATGAAAAGTGACACTACTAGAATTACTCTAACAGTCTCTGTTCTGGTCAGGAGGGAGTGCGGCTTAACGGAAAGAGCAATGAAATAGGAACCTGGAGATCCAAGTTCAATCCGGCCTCTGACACTTATTAGGCATGTGACTTTGGACAAATCAAAAGTTCCTTAAATCTCAGTTTTCTTACCTATAAAATGAAAGGAATGGAGGAGGGAGAGAAGGTGGAATTACATGATCTCTGAGACCTTTTCCAGCAATTCATTAATTTCCCTCACCTTATTTTACATTAGAGAGGAGAAGAGGAGCTTGAAAAGCCTCATGCCTTCTAGAATAAGACGAAGATGAGTGCACAGACCCTTGGAAAAAGGTTTTGACTTGTACACTAGTAACAGCAAACAAATGGGTAATCAGTCAGGCAATAAGCATTTATTAAGTGACTACTGTATGCCAGGCACTGCAGTCAGTGCCAGGGATACAAAGAAAAGCAAAAGACAATCCCTGCCCTCAAAAAGCTTCCAACTTAATAGAGGAGACAAGCGGCCGCGCCCGAAAACCTGTGTGCAGGACAAGGCAGGCCGAGGAAGAAAGGCTTCCTGCAGAAGGCGGGACTTTGGTGGAGACCTGCAGGAAGTCAGCAGAGTCGAGAAGGGAAGCACTGCAGCACGGAGGGCAGCCACATGCCCACGGCCCAGAGAGGGAGGTCAGCGCTGCTGGAGGCGGGTGTGGGGTGCTATGAAGGGCTCTGAACGCCTGCTGCTCTGTGTTTGATCCTGGTGCTGACAGAGAGCCACAGGAGTTTACTGAGCAGGGAGATGAGTTGGTCAAAACGATGCTTTAAGAAATTACTAAATCGGGGCAGTGAACAGAGCACCAGCCCTGGAGTTAGGAGGACCCGAGTTCAAATCCAGCCTCAGACACTTGACATACTTACTAGCCATGCGACTTTGGGCAAGTCACTTCACCCCAACTGCCCTCCAAAAAGAAAAAAAAAGAAACTACTAAATGGAGGATGGACTGCAGTGGGGAAAGACTTAAGACAGGCAGACCCATCAGCAGACTATTGCAATCATCAAGCCATGAGGTGATGAGGGCCTACACCAGGGCTGTGGCAATAAAAGAAAAGGGTCGTATTCTAGAGATATTGCAAAGGTGAAATCAACAGACCTTGGCAACATACTGTATGTGGAGGGTGAAAGACAGTGAGGAATCAAGGACTCCTAGGATGCCAGCCAGGGGGACTAGGAGGACGGTGGCACTCTCAACAGTAATGAGGATGTTTGGAAGGAGGAAAGTTGCAGGGGCAAGTTCTGTTCTGAATATGCTGAGTTTAAGATGTTGAGCAGACAACATCCAGTTAAAGATATCTGAAAAGTATTTGGAGATGCAATACTAAAGGTCAGCAGAAAAGTTAAAGCTCAATATTGTAGAGGGATTTATTATTTAACTATAAGTCATACTAAATGACTTATCTTTTCTAATGCTAATCCTGTGAATTCTATGGTGTAGATGGGGGAAGAGGCAATCCCTTGTCCTTTTGATAATGATGCCAGTATTGGATCTCATCACATTCAAAAGCAATGTTTTCAGTGATCCCAAACAGCTATAAAAACCCATTATCAACATCAATATTTTCTTGGTGATACTCTGTGGTTTTGAAATCACAAATACCATGACCTTAGAATAATAAAAACTGTAGATGGGCAATTGAAAGATACATACCAAATGTAAGTAGGTTGTAAAAATTATGAATAATGGCCTGCACAAGAGAAGTTTTAGGATTAAAAAACCTCAAAGATGTAATTAGGAAAAAAGGAGAGGTCACTTAGTGAAAGTGAAGGAAAATACAACCCAAGTACTACACACACTGGTATCTATGAAATAGTAAAAGAATGGG
>NW_027187359.1:8072437-8109900 GCF_028583685.1 Petaurus breviceps papuanus
GGGGGGGGGGGGGCGGAGTCAAGAGGAGGAGTAGAAGCAGGAACTCCCCACTGCTCAGGCTTCCACCTTCCCCAATCCATGTAAAAAGGGGACTCTGAACAAACTTTGGAGCTGCAGAACCCACAAAATGACACAGAGAAGCTAACCTCCCACTGTGGACACCCCAGCAGGCTGGCAGGAGCTGAGCCTAGCCCCACACCAAGGCTTTAGCCCCAGGACGGGCCTGACCAGCCACTGGCCAGAGGGACTCCAGATCAGCAGCAGCTGTGGCGTTTCCAGTGAGAGATCAGTGCAGTCTGGACTTCGGGACCCAGTAAGTGGGAGTGCGTGGCTTTTGCTGAGACGCCGGCACAGCCAGCCAACGCCACGTGGCGGCAGCTTCAGCTCCTGGCCTATAGAGTGTAGGGGGACCAAGCACCAGTCTAAGGGGTAATTGCTCTTGCTTTAACCTTCTTGGATCTGGATTGCAGTGTAGGGTGGAGGTCCTGGGGTGTGTGTCCAGCTTGCCAGAGCGTGTGGAGACCTCAGAGAGGGCACCCATCTTATACCTCCGGCAGCTGAGAAAACCCCAGCGTTTGGGACAGAAGCTCCCCTATGTGGTGGCAGAGTCCTACTGTGGCAAAAAACCCAGGGGTCAAGTGACTGAGGGGCAACATGACCAGGCAAAGGAAACAAAGCAGATAGAAGATTCCAACATTAGACTCCTATTTTGGGGACAAAAAGGAACAAAGCATGGAACAGGAGGAAAACAGTGAAGTCAGAACCCCTGCACCAAAAGCTTCAAAGGAAAATACGTGCTGGTTACAGGCCATAGAGGACCTTAAGAAGCAGATAAGAGAAGTGGAGGAAAAAGTGGGAAGAGAAATGAGAACAATGCAAGAAAATTACGAAATGAGAGTCAACAGCCTGATGTGGAAAATCACACCTTAAAAAATAGACTAACTCAAATGGCAAAAGAGTCTCAAAAAGGCAATGAGGAGAAGAATGCCTTAAAAAGCTGAATTTGCCAGATGGAAAAAGAATCTCAAAAGCTCAATGTGGAGAATCATTGCTTCAGAATTAAACTGGAGCAAATGGAAGCTAATGACTTTATGAGAAACCAAGATGCTGTTAAACAGATCCAAACAAATGAAAGAATAGAAGGCAATGTGAAATATCTCATGAGAAAAACAACCACTGACCTGGAAAATAGATCCAGGAGAGATAAATTAAAATTAAATTAAAAATTACTGGACTACCTGAAAGCCATGATCAAAGTAAGAACCTAGAAATCATCCTCCAGGAAGTTCTCAAAGAAAACTGCCCAGATGTTTTAGAACCAGAGGGTTGAAATAGAGGTTGAAAGAATCCACCGATCACCTCCTGAAAAAGATCCCAAAAAGAAAACTCCTAGGAATATTATAGCCAGGTTCCAGAATTCCCAGATTAAGGAGAGAATATTACAAGCAGCCAGGAAGAAACATTTTGAATATTGTGGAAACACAATCAGGATAACCCAGGATCTGGCAGCTTCTACACTGAGGGATTGAAGGGCTTGGAATATGATATTCCAGAGGTCCAAGGAGCTGGGATTAAAACCAAGAGTCACCTACCCAGCAAAACTGAGTATCATGTTTCAGGGGAAAATATGGTCATTCAATGGAATACAGGACTTTCAAGCATTCTTAATGAAAAAAACCAGAATTGAACAGAAAATCTGACATTCAGATACAGGAAGTAAGAGAAGCATGAGAAGGTAAACAGGGAAAAGAAATCATAAGCCACTTATTAAAGCTGAACTATTAACATTCCTACATGGAAAAACAATAATTGTAACTTATGAAACTTTTCTCCGTAGCTGAAGGGAATAGAAATATATATATATATATATATATATATGTCTATATATGAGGGTATATGGGCATATAAATACATATGTGAATGCGTGTATATATGTTTACAGGTATACATAGATAGAGGGCACAGGACCAATTTAACAGGAAGGGATGATACTTAAAAGGTGAAATTAAGAGGTGAGAGAGGAATATAATGAGAGGAGAAGGGGAGAGAGAATGGGGTAAACTATCTCATATAGAAGAGGCAAGAGGAAATGGTTACAATGGAGGGGAAGAATAGGAATGCAAAAGGGAATGGGTCAACCTTATTTCCATTGAATTTGGCTTGAAGAGGAAATGAAATACACACTAAATAGGGTATCTCACCCTCCAGGAGAGTAGGGGGGGAAAGAGGATGGGAGGGGGGATGATGGAAGGGAGGGCAGGCTGGAGGGGAGGGAAGTTGGAAGCACCCACTTTTGAAAAGGGATGGAATCAAAGTAGAGAATAGAACAAATGGGAGGTGGGATAGGAGGGAGGGAAATAGTCAGTCTTTTACAATATATCTACTATATTACTGTTTTGCATTAGCCACACATGTACAACCTATACTGAACTAATCTTCCCAGTAAGGGTGAGTGACAAGGGAGGAAGGGAATGAATCTGGAATTCAAAGTTTTAAAACCAAATATTCTAATATATATATACTGTTATTAATACTATTTTACATGTAATTGGGAAATAAGATAGACAGGCACTGGGGCATAGAGATCCACTGGAAAAGTCGAAAGGGGTATGGGAGAGAGCAGATTGGAGGAGGGGATATCCTGTGGGATTGCTATTTTGGGGCAGTGGGTAGGGGAAAAACGAGGAGAAAATTTGTAACTCAAAATCTGGCAGAAATGAATGATGTAAATCAAGTTAATAAAGCATTTGAAAAATAAAAGAATCAGAGGAAGCATTACTCAAGTACACTGAGTAGGACCTTTGGAAGGTTTTCATGGAAGCACATGATTGTAAGAAATGATGAATGAAGAAAATAAGAAGACATATGATATGATACAGAATCAAAAAGCAAGACCAAAATAACAATATAATTACTGATTCCAGCCCCATACTAGAAGATAATATCAAGAAGCACCAAAACTACTGATAAATACAATGGACAGCAATGGTACCACCCTTTTAAGTAAAATTTCTTTTGATAATTTTTGTTTTCATATTGACTAAATTTCTCCTTGTCTCCTTCCCCATTCTACTAGAGAACCACCCCATATAATAAAGAAATTTTTAAAGAAAAAAAAAGATGAAGAAAAAATCCAGCATAACTAATCAACACACTAAAAAATACCCTGAAAATACATGCAATTTTCCACATTCACAGCAACCTTTTGTTAAGGTTATAGTACACAATTCTCATTTCTTTTGTCAACTAATACATAACTGAAGAGTATGGCTAACAAACTAGATGAAAGTTGGGATTTAAAAATATCTTTACAGGCTAGAACATTGGGTCAAATCTAATTAGTTGAAATTTCAACTTGACTTTTTAAGAAATCAAATTTACAAGTATAAAATGGAGGAGATATGGCTAGCTAGCAGTTCATCTGAAAAATATCTGGGGGTATTAGACTACAAGCTAAAATAAATCAGGTGGGATATGATGTCCAAGAAGGATAATGCAGGTCACATTAAAAGACATAGTATCTAGGACTAGAGAGGTAACAGTCTCACTGTACACTGAACCCCTGATCACACATTTAGAATACTGTGCTATTGTGTTCTGATTGGGCAACATATTTTAGGAACAATGTTGATAAATTGAAGAGGAAGCATTCTCTAGACAGGACAGTAAAGCCTGCTATTCATGCAGTAAGAGGACTGGTTGAAGGAAATGGGAATGTTTTGGGTAGATAATTTCAAGTATTTTGAAGGGCTATTATGTAGAAAAGGGATTAAACATGTTCTACTTGGCAGAGAAAGGAGGGGAAAAAAGTGAGACACTGTAACAGCCCTGAAAAACAAACAGACTAAGTATTACAAGTTCTAGGAGAGAAACAGCATGGTAGAGTAATCAAGACCAGTCTTAGAAATAGAAGACCCTGGTTTAAATCCTGCGTGACACACTAGTTGTTTTGGCCCTGGTCAAGTCACTTAACTATTCAATGCTCTCAGGCAACTCTCAGTTATGAATAAGTTACTAAGTTACTGACTGATCTTCATGAGAGGGGGGCAAGGGTGAGGTGGATAAATTTCTATAACATGAGCTTCCTACACATGGGAAGTCCCACACAAAAAAAGTTTTAGTAGTGATCGTGGACACTTGTAATTTTGGAGGGAATGTTCTAATTAAAGAATTTTCTTTTGTGATAGCTGTGAACTGTCAGGTAAAATTATGCCCACCATGTATCCCTTGCCCTGTCCCCCAAAAGTAACAAAGTGTAATATCTTTTTAAGAAGGCTTTTCCCTCTTTATTCTTCTCGGAGTTCATTGTGACAGCAATGAAAATGTGAACCAATCATCCAAAGCCTAGTAATCAGGAAGCTTCCTAATTGGCGAAGTAAACCCAAAATTATGAAATAGATGAATGAATTTGGTCGAGTACCCAAAGTAGGCAGAATTCTAAATTGGCAGGTGGTGTTTTTTGGTTAGGGTTGAAATTCTTTTTATGGACCTTGTAGGAGTGGGAGTAGAGTAGCAGTATATGCTGAGGCTTAGGTTTCCAGCCTGGAGAACAGCTAAGCAAGCTAGAACTAGTCTAGGCAGAAATTTTTTTTTATACATATTTCTAATTACCTTGGCATATTATTTCTCAATTAAAATTATATTTTCCCTTGTAAATAAATACTCTTCAGCAAAGAATTGGAAATTAAGGGGACATTCATCAATTGGGGAATAAATGAATAAGTTGTGATATAAGACTGTAATGGAATACTTCTGTGCTATAGAAATGATAAGCAGGATGATTTCAGAAAAACCTTGAAACTCACATGAACTGATACAAAGTGAAGTGAGAACCAGGAGAACATTGTACAACAGCAATATTGTATGATGACCAATTCTGAATGATTCAGCTATTCTTAGCAATACAATGCTCTAAGACAATTCCAAAGGACTCGTGATGAAAAATGCTATCCAACTCCAGAAAAAGATTTGATGGGCTGATGAAGTCTGAATGCAGATCAAAGCATACTATTTTTCGCTTTATTTTTTTTGTGGGTTTTTCTTTTGTTTGTGTTTTCTTTTACAGCATGACTAATATGGAAATGTGTTTCACATGACTGAACACGTATAGCCTATATCAAATTGCTCCCTCAGGGAGGAAAGAAGGGGAGGGAGGTAAGTAGAGAATTTGGAACTAAAAATGTAAAAAAAAAAACAAATGTTAGAGGGGAAAATGAAATCAGAGGCTGGATGAAACAAATCTTTGAACCTAGGGACTAAGCAGGCCCAAATATCAAGATCAAGACACTTGATACCTGGAGCCAAGGGTTAACTATTGGTGAACATTTAAAAGTTAATAAACAAAAAAACCCTGGGACAAAAAACATCTCCTAGGTTCCTAGCTAGGAAAGGGAAGGGAATAAACATTTCTATAGTACCTGCTATGCGCTAAGGGGCTATACAAATATTATTGCATTTGATTCTTGCATCCCTGCAGAAATAGGCACTGTTATTATCCCCACTTTACAGTTGAGGAAACTGAGGCAAAAAAACTAAATGACTTGCCATTGGGCACACAACATGGAAGTATCTGAGGCTGAATTTGAACTTGGGTTTTCCTGACTTTAGGCCTAGTATTCTATCCACTGCACTACACCTAACTGCCTTTAGTTGATGGAAACTGATTAGTTCAGGAAACTATTATGATATAAAATAAATCTAAGGCCCAAAAAGAGAATCCTTTACATCTCTTTAACATCTAATCCAGCAGCATTTTCCCAGTCTTCACTCTTGGACCCATTCAACCACCTTCTGACACAACAGTATCCACTTGAAGACTGTTCTCCTTTGGCTTTCCTTTCTCATTCTGGCCCCTAAATGTAGGTGTATCTCCAAGTTCAGTCTTCACTCTCCTCTTTTTATACTATCCTTTTTTCCATCACAAATCTCATCCCCTAACTTCTCTGCAAATTACCCTACAGTTCCAGCACAAGTTTCATCCCTGAACTTCTGTCTCAGTATTTTCAAAGTCTTTGGGAAATCTCAACCTGGAAGCTTCCATGACCTTGGATTAAACTTTTCCTCAAAATGAGATTCCATTTTGATGGTCAGAAATAGGGATATCCATTTTTCCACTCACTAAGACTTGAAAGCTTCAGAATAATTTCTGCATCCTCCCTTGTTCTTTCTCTCTTCCTACATTCAATCAATGTGGACCCTCTTTCCTCTCTTGGTTTCAGTGGTACTATTTATTCTCTTTTGGTTCTCCTCCATGTTAACCCATTTCTAAGGTCTCCTTTATCAGTTCATTACCCTCCTCCCACCTCCTCAGTATGGGTATCCCATCTTCTCTCTATAAACTCTCTGTGACCTTACCCATTTCCATATCTTCAATGATCACCTATACACAAATTATCCCTAAAACAGATCTCTAGCCCCCATCTCTCCTTTCAGCTCCAACTGTATGCATGACATCCACACCTGAATATCCTGTTGGTATTGATATGTCAAGTCCAATAATCTCCTGCAATTTCCATACTTCCATTGACAACATCATTTTCCCTGCCACCCAGACTTAAAATATCAGCTTTTACTACTCCATTCCCTCAAACCCCACATTCAATTAGTAAAATCCCTTTAAATTCTACCTTCACCTCTGCTCACAGATCCAACCCCATGTTTCCAATCCTACTGCAACCATATTTTTGAGGCCCCCCCATCACTACTCACCTGGAGTACTGTTAACAGTCTTCCAAATTGATTTACCTGCCTTCAGATTCCCCTTTCTCTAATCAAATCTTTACACAGATGCCAAAATAACTCTACTAAAATCTCCTATTGCCTATTACAGGTTAAAATATAAACTCATAGTATAGCAGACTCTCAGGGCTAAAAGTGACCTTTAGAGGCCCATATCTTTTCTGAAACTATCAAATCATGAGAGTGGGTAGATGTTTCATTCTAAGTTTGTCTTTCATTTATCCCTAAACAAACTTCCAGGACACAGAACGTTAAATCTATAAGGGACCATGTGGCTCACTCAGTTTACAGGCTCAGACAAAAGCAGTAACGTGGTATATAGACACACAGTAACGGATGTGGAGTCAGGAAAACTTTGATTCTATCCTGCTTCAGACACTAACTCCTTAGGCTGGCATGTAAGGTTAGCTTTAACTTATTCTTCATATTACTCCTACATATATTTGACATTGCAGTCAAACTAGACTACAACTGTTCCTCAGATTGAACCAGTCTCCCACATTACATATCAGAATCTTTTTCTTCCTTCAAGGTTCACATTGGTTGTCACTTCCAATCTGGAGTATTACCTAATTCAGGGGTGGGGGACCTTCGTCCTTGAGGTCCTCAAGTGCAGCCCTTTGACTGAATCCACACTTCACAGAACAAATCCCCTTAATAAAAGAATCTGTTCTGTAAAACTTGTACTCAGTCAAAAGGCTGATCCCTGGGACTTAGAAGGCCACAGGTTCCCCACCCCTGAGTTCCCTTCAGCTTAAAGTATCTCCCTCAATTTTACTATAATACTTTGAAATCCTTCTTTGCCCTATTATATTCTGCTTTTATTATATATTTATCTGTATACATGTCATTTTTTACCCATCTATTCCAGTAGATTTTAAGCTATTTGAGAACAGGGATCACATCATTATTAATCACTGAATCCCCAGTGCCTAATACATTTGTGTTTCTTAAACATTTGTTGATTTTAATTCTTCCTTTGTAACCTCTTACATACTTCCTTCCTCCTTTCCATTTCCAATGCTACCACCTTTGTTTAGACATTTATTAGCTCACACTAATATTGCTGCAATAGTTTAACTAGGCTTACAATTTCCAGTCTCTCTAATCCATCCTACCTATAAATCAACAGATTAACCTTCCTAAAACATTGATTCAAAACACTTTCCCATCCCCTCTCATCAATATGGCTTTCCACAACCTAACACCCACCTACCTCAATTCATCCTAATTTCCTATTCAAACTTTTCACTCATCATTTCCTTAACATAACCTAAGCATTCCTACCTTCTCTCTTTTGTTCCTACCTAGAATGCCCTTCCCCCTTCTCTTATTCAAGTTATATTCTGCCTTAAAGGAGAAATTAAGCTCTTACCACTTCTAGCTGTGTGACCCTGGGCAAGTCATTTAACTTCTGTCCCCCTCAGTTTCTTCAACCGTTAAATAGAGATAATAGGGGAGGTTAGGTGGCACAGTGAATAGAGCACCAGCCCTGGAGTCAGGAGGACCTGGGTTCGGATCCAGCCTCAGACACTTAACACAAAAAATAGCCATGTGACCTTTGGCAAGTCACTTAACCCCAATGGCTCTCCAAAAACCAAATAAATAAATAAACAGAGATAATAATAAGCACTTACCTCCTCCCAGTGCTGTAGTGAGAATCAAATGAGATAATATTTGTAAAGTGCTTGGCACAGTGCCTGGCATAGAGCAGGCACTTAGTAAAATGCTTGTTTTCTGACCATCCAAGTTCTCTCTTCAAAGCTCCTATAATACTGATCCTTTAAACAAGCAATTAGGTTCTTACTATAGGTTGTTTTGTACCGTTATTCTTATTTTGTGTGTCTGTGTGGAGACAATTGGGGTTAAGTGACTTGCCCACAGTCACACAGCCCTTAAGTATCTTAGACCACATTTGAACTCAGCTCCTCCTGACTCTAGGGCCAGTGCTCTATCCACCTTCCCACCTAGCTGCCCCTGTATTATTATTTTTTTAAAAGTAAAAGTTAATAGAGGAAGCAGGTAGACAATAAATGAAAATCACTCTACCTCTATATTTCTAATCCTAGACCCAGAGATACTTTCATTCCACTACAGCACCTCCAAGACTATTTGCCCTTGGAATAAACATGGCATAAAAAAAAAAAAAAACAGCAGGAGAGTCAGGGCTTCTCAGAAACCTACTGGATGAAATCTATATGACTATAATGTTCTGTGTAGGAGAAAATAGTTATACTCCCTCAATCAAAATTTAAAAAGTTAGGGAGCGTTTTCCCCAAACATCTCATTTTCTCCATCAAACAATTCATCGTAGATTTACCATTCCTGCATTTATCTAAACTTTTTTCTGAACGCATTTGTATTTTCATTCTGAATTTCCCCTTCTAATAATACACTTTATAAGCTTACTACCCAATATAGTAGGTTAGGAAGTACTATATTTGTACTAAGGCTGTCCTCCTTTAAACTTTAAAGGCTGTTTTCTTTATGATATCAAGATTTAGTAAACAGTCAGCTTTCATTCTAGCCATAATGGGACATGCTAAAGGCTGTGTGGGAGGACAGGAAAATTCTGAGGAAAAATATGTCTCTTTACTTTTCCAGGGACTTTTTGTTGTCGTTAAACACACCCACAATAATATCAACAATATCCGAAAAATGTAGGACAAAAAAATCTTTTAAAATCATAAATGTTTAAAATAAAATATCCACCATACTCTAAATTATTTCTAAAGGGTTTTTGGATAAACATTGCATAGCTATAAAGTTAATGCATCTTTATCTGACCATGTACGCTGACCAAACACTTTTTATCAAATAAGCCTGAAAACTTCCTACTTACAAACATAGAGGTAAAAATGAAAGACTTCATTTAAGAAACTGTAAGAATGCTGTCAGCCAATTTCTATTACTATAAATCTTAATTCTAAAGTCCTTGGACTCTGAAGATTCAAAAGTAAAAATGTAAATGATAATTAATTTGTAAAATAAAAATGTAAATGATGATAGCTCTACTATTTATTTAAGTAGAATACACAAGCAACTTGAAATTGTAAAGGTCCTTTCAAATACAGTAGGAGAACAGAGAACATAAAATCGTAGAGTTGGAAAGGACCTCACAGGCCATCAAGTACAATCTAGACCCCAATTAGAATCTTCTCTACAACACACCAAAGAATTGATCACACAGCCATTGCATGAAGACCTCTAGTAAAAAGGAATATACTATTTTCTGAGGTAGCCCATTCCAGGATAGTTTGTAATTGCTGGAAAATTTTTCCTTACATCAAGCTTAAATCTGCTTCCTTGCAACCTCTACCTATACTGAACATCTCTGAAAGCACCAGGCTTTCATAACTAAGAAAGTAGTCATGAAAATCAGGGCATAAAAAAAATCTTGTGTATAAAATTCACAGGCTCCTAGTTCTGCCTACTATTTAAGAAGAGAGCTCAGCTCAGATATCTCATTTCTCACTTGGCTGAACTCCTTTGGGACCTGACTGGTTTTTCTATAATACTTTGGGAAGCTAATTATTGGGATAACCTCATCACTGCAAAATCCCTCTGCCTCTCTGATTGAAGGGTGGGGGGGTTAGGGGTGTTTGAACTCCAAATCTCCATTTAAGGAGAGAGCTCAGTTCAGACATCTCTCCTCATTTCTCACTTGGTTACACTATTTGGGACTTTTCTTTCTTCTCTACCATGCACCTAAGTCAGACACCTTCTCCTCCCCAGTGGTCATATCACACTGTTGAGTCATGCTGAGATTGCAATCCACTAAAATTCCAGATCTTTTTCCACTCTATCTACTCACTATGCCAGACTGCCTCTGATTTTCAAACTGGCAAAAATTAAGACACACTAGATTCCATCAAAATCCTACCCTGAAGAAGAAGCTAGGTGGTACAGTGTGGATGAAGCATAGGCCCTAGAGTCAGGGGGAGCTAAGTTCAAATTTGGCCTCAACATACTTATTAGCTATGTGACCTTGGGCAAGTAAGTCACTCAACTATCTCCAAAAGAAAAAGAAAAAAAAATAATCCTACTTTGATGTCCCATCATGGGATGATCCTGGATTTCTGAAGGTTGTGGTAGCAGAATACAAGAACTGACAGAGCTAGGAAGCCTCAGATATAGGTCAGTGATAGAGTATGTCTGAAGATATCAGCCTAGATATTTAAATGCAGAGGCTTATCACCAAAAGGTTGGTCACTAAGATTGTTATTTTTTTGTCAACCCACAAAACAAGCAAAGTATAAAATATTATTCATTGTGCAACCCCTTTCCTCTTTGTAGTGATGACAGCAAAAAAAAAAAAGGGGGGGGAGCCCAGAGGCTGTTAAGAATCAGCTTTTATATCTTCCAAAAGAATTAATCTGAGGAATCTAGCACTGATTATTATTAATTATATAATCATACAAATTAAGGTGATAAAAAACAAAAGATATCAACTGTTTAAAGTAAATTCTATTATAAAATTTGTAACAAATAACTGAATAGCCATACTCTTTAAGTTTAATAAACAAAACACACTTTTATAAGCAAACCACGTTACATGCAATAGTTTTACTGTTCCTAAAGAAACAATTACCTAGAGAAGAAAAAAAGAGAAAGACAGAAAAGAAGAAAGTTTAGAAAGGGACCATCAGTACACCTTGTAAGATAATGGCCACAATTCATTCTTTCAACCATATCCCTAATTAAGATAGACTAGTAGTGCCCCCTGGACTGTTAGCCCTGCTTCCCAGATTAGGCCTCATAGCAATAACTGAGTGGAGTATTTACTACCAGAAAAGGGGCCCACTTTTCCCACCCTGCAATATCAACCGCTGACTAACTACCAATGGACATGCCAATCCAAGAGAGTACCAGGAGTTGCAGCCTCTCCAGACCAGTGGTCCTGCTTCCAGCCTAGACCTCTTAGACATCATACCCAGAAGCAACCTCTGTGGAGATATGACCTGACAACTGCTTGAGTGAGCACTGAAGCCTCCTTAGGGGCCATATCTACTGAAGACCTGGAGCAGAAAGTTCTTGACATCAAAGTCCTTGGCACTGTTAAAATGTTCAGTATCAGAAACAGATATGATATGATTTTATCAATAGGAATGGCATTAGAGAATATGCAATACTATTTGCTTTGCCACTGTACCCTAAGGACCATGAAAACTTTCCATATGACTTGCAGCTGAAATCCCTTATATATGTTGTTTCCATCAGAAAGTGAGTTCCTTGAAAAGAACCATCTTGCTTTCCTATTTGTATACCCAGTATTTAGCACACAGTGCTTTGCACTTAATAAGTATTTAAGAAATGTTTCTCATTCATTCACTCACTCAATAACAACTACTTTGCACAGTGTTTAAAAATGCTTCTTCAGGGTGGCTGGGTGGTGCAGTGATCACTGACCCTGGAGTCAGTAGGACCCCAGTTCAAATCTGGCCTCAGACACTTAACACAAAAAACTAGCCATGTGACCTTGGGCAAGTCACTTAACTCCAACTGCTCTACCTCCCTCCCTCCAAACACAATGCTTCTTCATTAATCTATTAACTACTGTGTACTAATATTAAGGATTTATAAATACAAATGACATGGTCCCTTGCCTACAAGAAACTGTCACTGCTTCTAAACAAAATGTTAAGTTATAGTATCTGAATGTGATGGAGTACTTGTGTGCTATAAGAAATGATGAACAGATGGCTTCAGAAAAATCTAGAAGACTTATATGAACTGATAAAAAGTGAAGTTAGCAAAGCCAAGATTAACAATCTACACAGTAATAGCAAAATTGTAAAGATAATCAAGTAAGTGAGTGACTTTGATCGACACAATCATCCAAAACAACTCCATAAGATTCATGATATAAAATGTTATCTACCTCTAGAAAGAGAAGTGATGGATTCAGAATGCAGACTGAAGTGGTTTTTTCTTTTCTTTTCTTTTTTCCCCAGAACACGGCAGATGCAGAAATGTTTTGCATATGTATTGTAAGGATGATCAACTGTCAATGATTTAGCTATTCTGATCAATAAAACAATCTAAGACAATTCTAAAGGACTTATGATGAAAAATGTTATCTACCTCTAGAGAGAGAACTGATGGGAGTCTGAGTATAGATGGAAGCATAATTTTTTTCATTTTTTCTTTCCTTTTTTTTGCAACATGACTAATATGGAAATGAGTTTTGCATGGTTTCACATATAAAATGTTTTGTGTGACTTCATATATATATAATATATAATGTATTTCTTGTCTTCTCAGGGTAGGGAAAGGGGTGGAGTGAGGTAATGTGGAAATAAAAAATTAATAAAATATTTTTATTACTGAATTTTCAATATAAATGAATGAATGAATAAATAATGAAATGTTGAGAACTCTTCTTCTTAGGACAACAGTGAGAATAGAAATGTTAAGACCACAATGAAAGCCCTACAGAGCCAGCACCTGATGCAAACAGTTCATTAGGCAAGGAACTAGGCCCCTCTAATGAGAAGCCATCATGTCTTCAATCCAATCCAATAACTGTCTTCCCTGATACCTCCTCAGCTCACCCAACCATTCTTAAAATTAACCATCATAAGCTCCTTGGAAAAACTTCTTCTATTCTGGGAGTCTTCTTCAGACCTGCCTGTTTCCCAGTAACTGAGGCTATCCCTGAACACACAATCTGCAGTCTTCCTATTGGTTCTAGCCCCAGCTATCTTCTAGGCCCTACCTCTACCTCTCACCTGCACCAAGCAACACTATAACTCCTCAATCCAAAATGTTAATATTTAAAGATGAAACATGACAATTTCTAATGACATAGCATATGTAACTAGTTAACATTTTCAGAAACTGTTAAATATTCAATAGGTCACAGAAGGCCATAGATGACAATGAATCAAAGTTTATAGAAGTAGCTGGATGGGCCAACAGAAAGAACACTGGGTTCGGTTAGGAAGACCCTAGTTCAAATCTAGTCCAAGGTACGTAAATTACTAGCTATGTGACCCTGGGCAAGTCACTTAATCACTCACTCTCTGCCTCATTTTCCCTAAGCATAAAATGAGGATAATAATAGCACCTTCCTCCCAAGGCTGTCATAAGGATCAAATGGGATAATATTTGTAAAGCACTTTGTACAAAGTAGCACCTAGATGCTTAATAATTGCTTATTTCCTTCCTTCCTTTCCCCCCTCCCTCCCAGAGAATTTTTTATAGGTTACAAAATTATAGATTTTATATGTCTAGCAAAAGTAAATAAAATAATTCATTAAAGAGGAATCAATGTTCAATGTTCAGTTGGAAGGTTCTACTTAGCGATTACATGTAAGCTTGGTTCTATGAATTTATGCCTCTAGAGACAACATGCTTGTTAAAGTAGCATATGAAAATGGGAGATAATAGACCTGGAGCCTCTGTCTCTGCAAATTTGTGCACACAAATCTAATTCCTTCAGGATAGCTAAAAGTACAAAGTCTTGAGAAGATAACTGAAAAGAGGACTGTGAGAGGCAAGGGAAGGACTAAGAGCCTGGAAATAAATTTGTTCAGAATGTCTCATCAGTCTGAAGTATAAGATTCCAATATCAGCCTTCAGTGGTCTGAAAGATAATGAGGAAATTACCATAGTTTAAAAAAAAAGGTCTCTTAAAAACTTTCTAAAAGTGAAATACCCATCTCTCTCTGAAATACAAGGAATATAGGAATATATCTATTACAGATTATAAAAAACAAAAATGCACTGTTATATTTTAAAAGTTTATTTGATTCTTCCAGTCTAATTAAGTTGAATGCAGTGTAGGTAAAGAGGCAGTTCCAGTTCAGCAAAAGTAGGCATTGCTCTTAATTACCAGGGGATTAGATTCCAAATCTAAAACCTTCAGCTTCCAATGCCCCAAGTTATCCACAGCATCCCTTTTGCTATCACACATTGAACATCACAATATTAGAAACTGCTGCTGTTTTTATTGTTCAGTTGTGTCCAACTCTCCATGACTCCATGGACCATAGCATGCCAATATTATCCATGGGATTTTCTTGGCAAAGATTGGTTTGCCATTTCCTTCTCCAGTGAAAGAAGGCAAACAGCGGTTAAGTGACTTGTCCAGGGTCACACAGCTAGTAAGTGTCTGAGGCTGGATCTGAATTCAGGTATTTCTTACTCCAGGCACAGTACTCTAGCCACTGAGCCACCAAGCTGCCTATTAGGTTTCTAAAATTTTTCCACCATCAGGACTCACACATTTTTATATCAAATCTTAAGAGTCATATTTTACATAATCCACTGCACATCTGAAATTAACTCTTGCACCAGGGTTAAATGGTTCAACTACTACAAATCCATTCTAAGTACAAAATGTTCTCAGTGTAAAAGAAATCATGTTGAACCCTTTATAATATAGAATCAGAGCATTCTAGGGAATCCCAAAGACATCAGGTCTATAATTTTAACAGAAGGTACAATGTCCTCCAATCAAGAACATATCAACTTTAGTTTATCACATCACAAAAAACTCTTAGCCAAAAAAATCCTAGAGCAGTTATAATATATTCCAACTTTATTATAACAGACTGCTATAACACTAATAAAAACCCTCAAAATGCTTTGAAAAAATTAAGCATGTGATAATAAGCCCAATTATCCTCCCTCCATTCTGAGTAATAACAAAGTCTTACTCAAACCTACATGGTAAATGGTTGACAGATTCTTTATACTGCAGAGAAGGAAATGGAGAAATAAACACTTTGCTCATTTTCCACTGAGCTAATGAAGAGACAATTTCAGTGTTCCCACAGAAAATTTTGAAAACCGTCTTTCAATGACTTTTGTCCATTTTAAGTTGAACACTGAGGTCATTTCTTTAAAAATTCTCATACAAAACTATTCTATCTTAGTTTTAGAGGGAGCCTGAAACCTGCAAAAAAAATACCACATCTGTCATATGTACATTGCATCTCCTCAAGTCAAACTAGATCCCAGGCTACTCTTTCTCCTATCAGCCAGTTATTACCACTGCCCTGCCTAAAAAACTATGTTCATGTAGTGTTCTAAGGTTCTTTTAGTTTATTCCTTTTCAATCACTAAAATTAGTCAATTCAACAAACATTTATTAAGTGCCTACTCTATGTACTGTACTGCTGTAAAAATCGGAGAGACAAAGATGAAAAGCCAGTTTCTGCCTTCAAGAAGTTCACAATGCTATAGATGAGAAACTAAGGTACAGGGTACATAAAAAGCAGAATTATAAGCCTCAAGCCAGAAACATCATTCCTCAAGTCTTGAAAATTTCTTCCTTTCTTCATTTTGCCCAAATGTCTCAAATTTAAGGTTCTGGAAAGTGAAGTACTTTGCACTAAGAATGCAGAAGCCTCCTAACTCCCAAGGCAATGTTCTAACATGCCACTATCTCTCCCAAAACTAAGTCAAATGTCTTCTGGCTGATCATGCTTTTTAAGGTCTCTGGCAAGTCATTTTCCATAGCCAATTGTTTTAAACACTTTCTATTCATCTGTTGGTAGGCCCTGACAACCTTTCCCCAATTCAGCTTAAACTAACACATCTATTCTACCCAGTAATTCTAAAACTTCATCTTGTAATAAATGTCTTCTCCAGCTTCATCACATCTCCACCAAAAATATACCAGGTCTTAAAGATCTTATCAATTCAAAAACATAAAACTGGAGCTTCATGGCTTTTTCCTCTTAGTTTTGCAGACATTAAAGGTTGGGGGGAAAAGCCAGTTGAATTACACAGCCCATAGCCTTCCAAGGCTCTACAGTTCCTTCTCTACAAGTCCTTTGGAAAACTTTAGCTTTTGTTTTAGAGGGCCAAAAACCTGTTTTAAAAAATCACTACATCACAAATATCAGATATCTACAGAAATATTAGAAAGATAAGGATTCCTGGGTCAAGAATCACTGTAAGAATAAAGAATGTAAAAGAACCTAAGAGACACTGACTCACCATTAAAACTAGCTTTTACCACCAAAGGTCAAGATATTCAGAGCTACATTCAAAGCTATCTTTGAAAGCAGTATCTATCCAATGATCTTTAGTCCATCAGAAGTTGCAAAATCTAGGCTACCCATCCATCCACTCCCTACCTCCCAACCAGCCATCCCTCTTCCCAACCACCACCACCAAATTCACACTCTGCTCCCACACACCTCAACCAGCTTGGTCTCAGGCTCCCTCCAAAGCATGATGAGACAAGGGAGGGGGAACTCCCTGTTTGTTGTGTGTCTGGATTACACCTCCTCAGTCAAGGCACCGTGGTACCACAGTGAAAGAGGCTAGAGAAAGGCAGGGAGAATAAAATGTGAAGGTGAGTGTGACAGTTGCCACCCCTGACTCAAGAGAAAAAGGTACAGTAGCACATCCTGTTTATGTACCAAATGTTGTGAAGGTTTATTAGGATAATAAACTCCCCAAATGTAAACCAACATGACCAAGAAGGTTAAGTAGGGGACTTTTCTTAATTGGAGGTGTTAAGCCATGGAGATTTGAACCTAAAAGTACAAAAAAACATAAAGTTCTTTTTAGTAATTTATGTACTAGGCTTTTACAGAGTATTCAATACAGAAGACAATTTAGGAAGAGTTTCATTAAAGATATCCAGGCATGTGAATGTGAAGGAGGGAAGAGAATTTTTTTAAAGTGCATTAGAAAATTCAAACACCTTTAGTAGTCTCTCAGAGGGAAAATTTAGATCATGGTCATTTTAGCTAAAAATCACTGTATGATACACAGACCTTTGTTGATCAGCCTCTGGCTATACCATAACTCATGGGCAAAATGGAAAGGTCTAGTAGGAGTACTGAACAATATTATTGGCTTAATGGGATAAATAGATGGAGGAAGTGGAGCTAGATCCAGACAATTCAGTTAAAATAAGAAACTAGAAATATTATTGCCAAAGAATGGCAGCAACTAAAATAAAAAGGAAAGCTGAAGAGAAAGACCACTTCACATATTTAACAGAGAGAAAATGTATGGAATGAGGAGCCCTGGAGGAAAAGTCTTGCCATACTGCATATAAATTCCAAACAAATTGTAAAACCATAACAAAGACTCTCAATGGAAAAATTGTACAAATGAAAAGAACCTCCCCAAATCACCTAACCCCCACCTCCCTTAAGGTAAGGCTCACCTTTAAACCATCCCAAACCAGTTTCCAACTTTTACATCCACCATACTCACTACACTGTGCACTGTGGGGAATTAAACAAAAATGGAGACAATGTCCCTGACTTAAGGGACTTACAATATTACTGGGGGAGAGAAACAGTACAAAGATACCAATCTATTCGGTCCTCTTCAGCAACCTGGTCACACAATTATCATGACTGTTGGTTATAACAGCCAAAAGAAACTATTCAGCTACACAATTTGAACCTAAAAAACGAAACTGTTTAATTCCATGCTGCCATTCTATAGCTAAAGCAAGGGAAGGGGTGGGGCTGAGAGAATCCCCAAGAGTAATACCTACAGAGCACGCCTTGACAGATAAAACACTGGTTTTAACACCTACTGCCTTAATCCATTATCTCACTCCAGTATTTCATCTGGACATACTCCCCTCTTCCGACATCCACCCACATACCTCTCCTCTTTTTGACCTAAAGAAGGCAAAAGTACTAAACAGCATCTATCTTAATTCTCTTTCTTCCTTGAGTACCAATATCTGATACCCTTCTTTGTATTTTCAAACATAACTCTGACTAAACAACTTTTTCTTTGCTATGTCCATTCTCCTAAAGGGAGTAAAAAAGGGTTACTTATAAAAATACAAGAGAAGAAAATGCTCAAGTAAAAGTCACAGAAAAGAAAGTTGATGAAAGCAATGAAAATTTGTTAAGAAAGGCACAGATGACAGCAAGTAAATGCACTATAAGCAGCTGGACACTTCAAAGTTAGCAGCTGACCACAAACGACAAAGCTAATTTTTGAGGAGTTTAAGAAATAAGAAACACTAAGCTGGAATGAAAGAGATCAAGACGGTTAACTTGAGTATGTTAAAAGACTGAAAAAAATTTCCCTGGAAATGATCTCTCTCACAAGGTACACTCTTAATGACAGATTCTGGAAGACAAGCTTGGGGCCTTGGAATTAACACCATATAGTGCCAAGCAACAGCAACTTGGGAGTTTGAAAAATCCAAAATAGAATGCTACCTCAGCATTCCATTTAGGCGGCCTCCCCACCCAAACTAGGCCTTCCCATTTTGAATGTATGTCCCTCTAAACACACACACACACAAATAAAATATATATTACATCTCAATACCGTCGGGGGGGGGGGGGTGTCACCTTTTCCTCCCTTCTCTTTACCCCTCTAGGGAAGCCAGACGGGAGAGAAAGGCTGATAAAACCCGAGTCCACACGGCTCACGCCCAAAGCGCGGCCGGCCGATCCTGCGACCCAGGAGGGATGGGAGGGGGCTGGCGGGGAGCCCTAGGTACGCCTCTGTGGAGTCCCAGGGCCTGCCCGCCCCGAACTCTGGGGACCCAGAATGTGCCTCTTCTACTCCACGTGAGGTCAGCACCCGCACTCCGCCTCCCATCTTCCAGCGGTTGCCCGGCCGCCTGGGTCTGCCTCCCTCCCGCAATTACCTCCATCGAGACGCGCCAGCCTTGCATGGCCGAGAAGCCGTAGGGCAGTGGCAGGCGCGGGGCGCCGTGTCCCCCCGGGCCCGCGGTGCCCTCCCCATCCCCAGAGCTCTTCACCGTGTTGGGCTGGGAGAGATACGCGCCCATCGCGACGTCTGAAGGCCCGGCAGATGGGCAAGGCGGGCGAGAGAAGCCGTGACCCGTCCCGGCGCAAGAGCTCCGGGGGCACACGCCGCAGGGAGCGGACAGAAAAGAAGGCGTGGCCAAGGCGACGTGCCGGCGAGAGGCGCGAAGCCTGCGAATGAGGACGACGGCTGGGGGCCGGAGGAGACGGCGGCCGCGGTAACGGGACCAAGTGATCTAAGGGGGAGCGGAACCGGAAATGGCGCCGGGAGGAGACCCCGCCCGGCCAGACAGGGCGGTGCTTAAGAGTCATTTCCTTAGCAACTGTACCCGGCTCCCCCGCCAGGGACAACAGCCCCGCCAACGGAATTTCCCGCGAGACTCAGCCTGCTGACCACGCCCTCTAACGGTTGCTTGTTCCCAAGAGGCGGGGCCGAGGTGGGCTGGGGGCCCAGAGTCTGGCTGACGAAGCACCGCTGGGCGGAGCC
Source organism: Petaurus breviceps papuanus (assembly GCF_028583685.1). NCBI lineage: Eukaryota > Metazoa > Chordata > Mammalia > Diprotodontia > Petauridae > Petaurus > Petaurus breviceps. The sequence goes on from NW_027187359.1 coordinate 8,092,382, forward strand.
ACGGGCTGCGGCCACTTCCGTCCTAGGCTGGCCCAGCGCTTCTGTCCTGCGCTCTTTTTTCCTCCCTTCGCCCTCTCTCCCAGAGGGACAATAGCCCCACTGGTCGCACGACTCACTTCCGCTTATCTACTAAATTAGCGTTTAGATTTATGGAATGTAAACTCCCTAAGGACAGCTTCCTCTTTTTTTTTTTGGGGGGGGGGGTGTTTAGGAGAGAGAGTCTTTGTCTCTACTTCCCCACCGCCCTGCTTCTAGCCCTATGCTAGGCACGTAGACAGAGGAAATAAAGTAATCGAAAATTTTATATTAAGCCACTTGCATTCACCTAAAGAAGCCCAGAAGATATGAGTTCGAGTCCCATTCTTCACATACACTGACTTCGTAACCCTGAACAAATAACTTATTAGGGGCTCCGGGAGTTCGCTAAGAAAGGGATCTCTAACCCAAGATCCACAGTCAAAGAGGTCCATGGATAGATTTCAGGGGCTCCTTGAACTTGCAAGGAGAAAAAAAATTTTCACCAGCCTTTGGTTTACTTTTGAAATCCTATAAATTTTATTTTAAGTACTTAAAAAACAACCTGAGGGCGGCTAGGTGGCGCAGTGATTAAAGCGCTGGCCCCAAAGTCAGGAGGACCCAAGTTCGGTTCCGGCCTCAGACACTTAACACCCACACAAAAAAACTAGCCGCGTAACCTTGGGCAAGTTACTTAACCCCAATTGCCCCCCCAAAAAAAAAGCAAAAAAAAAAATCCTGACCCCAATTGCCCTCCAAAAGGCAAAAAAAAAAAAAAAAGCCCAAACATCCTAAGAAGGGGTGCATAGGCTTCAACAGACTGCCAAAGAGGTCAACGATACAAAAAAAGTTAAGAACCCCTGCTTTAAGATTATAAATTCCAAAAGAGTTGAAGATCTGCTCTGGTAGAGGGAGTTTCCTCTTCTGGGATTCCCTGCATTAGTGAAATCTGAAGCCCAGGCCACTGTACATGCACAAAAATTCCGAGACTACAAATGGGTGCAGATGCTGCCCTAGAGTAGCTCAGAGGGAGGGGAAAAGCAAGAGTACAGAAAAGCTGAAACCAAACAGACAAGGGAGAAGTAGACCTAGAAAGTGATCAAGGGAAAAAAGAAGGAAAGTAAGAAATGATATCACAAATAAGTGAAACAGATATTGAAGAGAGACTATGGAAAGAAAGATAATGATAATAGATGGTAATGAATTGTGATATACTCTACTCACTGGAAGGTCCTTGAAGTTAGGAATACTAATCATAGTAAATTAGCTGTATTTTATGAGGCAGCTAGGTGGTATACTGGTTCTAGGGCTGAACCTGAAATGGAGAAGACCTGAGTTCAAATTCTTTGAAACACTTTCATATCTGTGGTACAGTGGGTAGAATGATGGGTCTAAAATCAGGAATACTCATCTCCCAGAGTTAATATCTGGCCTCAGACACATATTGTGACCCTGGGAAAGACATTTAACCTATTTACCTCAGTTCCTCATGCAGAGCAAAGAAAATCCCACATGGAGTCCTGAAGAAATAGACACAACTGAACGGAATGACTCATGGGCAAATCATTTTAATCCCTATTCTACTTCAATTTCCTCCCCTGAAAATGAGTTTAATTTTTTTAAAACATTTACAATATAAAAGCTATCTATTATGATGTGACATGTGCCTCAGAACTTTAAGCTCTGGGCTGACAGGTTAAGCATCCTTCCCATGGCAAGTGGGTGGAAGAGAGTGAATCCCAGGAGCAGGAGGCAAGCAAGCTCCTTAGTCCCAGCTCAGGTGTAGGATAAAAAGGAGGCTGTCCCTGTGACTCCCTCAGGATTGTTACTTTCTCAACCCTTTCTCCCAGGATAGGGAAGTCGGTGAATTGCCTAAAAGGCTCTGCTCAGTCCTAGACAATAGCTTAAAGTTTAGCAGAGATGTCAAAACTCAAGTGGCCACCAGAACTCCAAAGTCCTGCCAAAACCACATTCAAATGCAATTGGGAAAACTAGCCGTGTGACCTTGGGCAAGTCACTTAACCCCAATTGCCCTACCTTCCCCTCTCCAAAAAAGCAAAAAAAAATATAATTGGGAAATGTTTGACAAAAAAAAAATACAACATAGATAATGTTAACTTGTGGTTTTCTAAATCAATATGATGCCCTCAGGCATCTGAATGCAGAAGCAGATATAAGAATCCAGTTTTCTTCTGTTAAGGCAGAGGTTTCTGTTAAGGCAGAGGTTAGAGTTGCAAGAATATGTAAAACAGTGCTACTCTTCATATTTTTTTTTTTGTTTTAGGAAATACAGTTTTTTAATATATTAATATATAATGGGTTTATTTTAATATTTAATTTAATATCTTAACACTTCATCCATTTTAATTTCAAATATGGTAAATATTGGTAGATAGAACCTACATAAAAGCTTTTTGGGGTCCTCAATTTTTAAAATTTCAGTCTTGAAAGCAAAAGGTTTAGATTTGGATACAAGTAGAAGCTAGAGAGAAAGAAAGACACATGGAAAGGGGAGCAATACAGTTTTTATTTAGCAATACTCACAAGTGGGAAGGCATAGGGTTATCCATATGATATGTTTATGAAACTGAGCTCAAGCACAGATAAATCTTGAAGGCGCCTGTTACATATCTTGTTTTAAGCAAAACCTTTAATTTCTCTGGGAGAGAGAGATAAGGACTCAGAGGACCACAGGTGGGGTATGATTGCTTGCCTTGAGGCCTTTCAGTCTACTTAAGATGAATTGGTATTCTGAAGGTTGGCATCCAAGGGCATGGATAACCAAGGGTGCTCACATGTGTACTTAGTACTCTGGAGTTTACCATCCCAAAACCAGACCAGCTACCTCTCCGCTTCAGGGTTCTAGGGGGAACCCTGAGGGTCTGGAGGATTTCTTCACTGTTCCAGCCCTACCTCTGCCAGTCCTGGGAAGTAGATACAGCAGCCTAGAAGTTTAAACCCCCATTCCAAGTGTTCCCACCACTTGTTAACCTCCAGTTGTTAGCACTCTTTCATTTAACCAATCAACATCAGTTTGCTTTTACAAAGGGATCTTTATTTGGAAACATATTAAGAAGAGAAATACAAATATCCTTATTCCTCAAATATGGTGGGGGAAGGGGACAGAGGGAGATACACACTCTCCCTCGTCCCAACTTGGCACATTTTCTGGGGAAAATGGGTTCAGGTTTAATGCAGTTTCTACATAGCATTGGTCACATCAAATGTGGCATCACTGCCAAAATGAGGCCTCATTTCAACTAACTCAGGGAGCAAAGGGGTTATGGAGTAATGATTCTGAAGGTCACTGCTCAGCCCTTTTTTGGCTGGCTGCAAAACTCAAAATGGACTCAACTCCCAGACTCTTAGACCTTGAGTGGTTCACTCTCCTGACCTTTTGAAACTCAGGTTTGGGACCTCTAAATTAACCTTCTTTACCTAAAATGAATTGTTATCTCAAAGGGATAGGGCCTTCTCTCTTCTCTCACTGGAACACCAATAGCCAGGAAGAAGTCAAAGAGAAGAGGTCACACTAAGATCAAGGAAGGACTGACTGACTGACTGATGCCCTTTCAATGATTTTCTTTTCCTCCCCCATCCCAGTTCTGCCTCTACAGTCACAGCCAAACAAAAGGCTTTTTCTCTTGATGTGATTAGCAAACCAGAACCAATTACGGAACATCTATGCATACTATAGTCTTTCCAAGTCACTTCCATCATACGTCATTCACCATTTTCTAAGGAGTAGGCACCCCACCCTCTTCCATGTGGGAAATTGCATCAACAGCATTTCACTCATGGCCAGTCTCCCCTTACATATACACTAGTACTAGGTCCAATCTTGGAGGCTACCCTCAAATTTTTTTTGACTCACAGAATTGCAGCTGAGCTATTTAAAATCCTAAAAGATGATGCTGTTTGAGTGTTTGTTGCACTCAATGTGCCAGCAAATTTGGAAAATTCAACAGTGGCCACTGGCTTGGAAAAGGTCAGTTTATATCCCAATCTTAAAGAAGGGCAATGTCAAAAAAAGTTCTAATTATCGAACAATTGCATTCTTTTCACACACTAGCAAAGGTTGTGCTTAAGATTTTGAAAGCTAGGCTTCAGCAGTAAGAGAATTACCAGAAGAATTGAAGATTCTGATTACTGAGAATTACCAGAAGAGCAGGCTGGTTTTCAAAGAGGTAGAACTAGAGACCAAATTGCGAACATTGACTGGATTACTGAGAAAACAAGAGAGTTCCAGAAAAAAACAACAACTACTTTTCCTTCATTGACTATACTAAAAGCTTTTAACTATGTGGATCAGAACAAAATGTGGCAAGTCCTCAAAGAGATGAAACTACCAAATCATCTTGTCTCCTGAGGAACTTGTACATGGATCAAGAAGCAACAATCAGAACTAAATATGAAACAACTGATTTGTTCAAGATAGCGAAATGAGTACAACAAGACTGTATGTTGTCACCTTATTTATTTAATATACAGAGTGCATCATGTGAAATGCCAGACTGAATGAATCAAAAGTTGGAATTAAGGTTGTGGTAAGAGACATCAACAATCTCAGTTATGCAGATGATACCACTCTGATGGCAGAAAAAGAAGAATTAAGAAGTCTCTCAATAAGGGTGAAAGAGGAGAGTGTAAAAGTTAGCTTGAAGCTTCACGTTAAAAAAACTAAGATCATTGCTTCCCGGCAAATTGAGGGAGAAGAAATGAAAACACTGTCAGATTTTAAATTCTTGGGCTCAAAGATCACTGCAGATTGTGACTGCAGTCATGAAATTGAAAGATGCTTGCTATTTGGAAGCAAAGCTATGGCAAATCTGGAGAGAATACTAAAATGCAGAGACATCACCTTGCCAACAAAGGTCCATATGGTCAAAGCTATGGTTTTCCTCTGGTTCTGATAGATCTAGGCTATTTTCATTCATGATTTCTTGACATAGAGAATTCAGACTTTTTTTTTAAATCATGATTTTCAGGGAGCCCAATGACTCTCCTTGATTTATTTTCCAGGTCAGCTGTTTTTGATAGAAGATCTTGTATTTTCTGCTACTTTTTTCCATTTTTAAATTTCTCCTAATATTTCTTACTGTGTCATAGAGTTCACACCTTTCCTTTCTGGCCTCTGCCCCTGGCTCTTTGAACTTCTTTCTTCATCATGATCCATCAGTCTTTTCACCCTGGAAGGTCATTCTGCCTCTGGGTTCCCTTCTTCTGACTAGTCAATTCTTCCCAGAATATTCATTTTAAAGAAAGTACCTGGGACAGATATATTTACATCTTCGTTCCATTCTGGGCTCCATTCCTAATTCTCTTTACTTCTTGCCTTTTTTAATTTAAATTTTATTTTATTTTAAGGTCTATATTCTTTCCCTTACACTTCCCTCACTCCCCATTGAGAAAGCAAGAAAAACAAAACCCATTACAAACATGTATAATTTGACTCTGTCCAAAATATATACGCTCTCCACACACACACACACCCCAATCTGAACACTGGCCATCATTATTCTATCTGGAAGTGCTTCACAATGAGTCCTCTAAAATTGTAGTTGTATTCTTATACATATAGGTCTCCTTTCATTTTTCTTTGATTTCTTTGGTGTATAGACTTACTAGTTGCATTGCTAGATCAAAATATATGCATAATTTAATGGTTTGGGGGGCAGAGTTCCCAAATGCTTTCTAGTATAGTGGACCAGTTCACAGCTCCATCTACTTTTTATTAATGTACCTGGCATTAGATCCATACCTACAATAGCAGCCAAGCCCAATGAGGAGTAAAATCCTGAGTTACCTGCTAGACCCAGTCCAGTCAAGGATAAACACTGAGGTGTTGTTTTGTTTTTTTTGCAAACAAGTGAGAATCTTGTCCATCAGCTGTACTGGATTTGGAAATAAACTTAGTAGGGGCTTTGCGGTGATCAGTTTTAAATTTAAACCCAATTCACTATCCTTTGGGGTTAAGATGAAATAGGAAAGAGTATGCCCTTGGGTTGGGGAGAGGAGAGAATGTGTTTTGTGCTTCTGTTCTTGCTATATCTTCTCAGTAAATATATATTTGTAAAATATAATTAATGTTAACTGGTTAAAATTATATGGAGCAGAAGGACAGAGACAAGATGGTGTAGGAACAGGAAGAAGTACAGAGAACTCCCCATTAAAATTCCTCCAGGGGCAGCTAGATGGTACAAGGAATAGAACACTGGTGCTAGAGTCAGGAGGACCTGAGTTCAAATCTGACCTCAGACACTTGTGACCTTGGGCAAGTCACTTAACCCCAATTACCTTGCCTTCCCCCCTCAAAAAAAAAAAAACCAAACACAAAAAACTCCTCCAAACAGATGTAAAAAATAAACCAGACTGAATTCTGATTGGGAAATCCAAGGGAAAAATCACACTTTTCCAGAGCAAGTTGGCAAAGTGAGATGGAGAGATCTGTGAATATTGGGGATGGGGTCTGATAAGTAGTGCTTCATTGCAGGGAGAGGCTGCCTATATATCCAGGCAAGAGGTGGTCCAGACCCAACCAGGTCACCAAGCCTGTGTGTGTGTGTGTGTGTGTGTGTGTGTGTGTGTGTGTGTGTGTGTCTGTAGAGAGACAGAGACAGAGAGACAGAGACAGAGAGAGAGAGAGCACTCAGGAACAAGTACAAACTGGCAGCTTTGTTATTTACTACCCAGGTCACAGTCACAGATCCAGAGTGAACAGAGGGAGAGACCTACATCCATGGGTAGCATGCCAGGGTGAGGAGCTGTCTTGGATCCTACTTTGTGTGATGAGAAAGGAGGAAGTTGAAGATGAGAAAGAAAAAAGCATCAGCAATGTGGCTCTGACTCCAGGAGTGAGGTACTGTATAGTAAGAGGCCTAAGGTTCTCTCTTCTCCTAGTACAACTTGTGGTCCCATGAAATTGGGTATTGCCCCAGTTTTTTTGTGTGTGTTTTAAGTGAAGAAGATTTATCTGTAGGCTTCAACCTTTCGAGTTGTGAAAGGTCAGGAGAACAAGCCATCTGGGCATCTGGGAAATAGGGAGTCTGAGGAGTCTAGGAATTGAGTCCATGCCAAGTTTTGCAACCAACTCAACACTGACCCACCCCAGAAGTGGCTGAGGATGAGTACTTTATCCAGCAGCAATGATAAATTTGGATGTGAATTTGGTGGGACCAATACTATGTAGAAATTGTACTAAGTCTGAGCTCATTCTCCCCAGTGACTGAGATGGTATAGGGAAGAGTATATCCCAAGGTGTCAGAGAAGGAATGTTGGTACTTTAGTTCTTGCTACATCTTCAAAGTAAAAAATCCCCTTGTGAAAGTTAATTAATGTTAATTGGTTCAGGGGTTTGGGGTTCTAGTCATTCTTTTGGTCAACAACTGGGGACAAAACTGATGGGGGCTTGAGTGAATTGTTTTAGAGAAGAGATAATGCAAACCTTTCAGTATACTTCTAGAACCTTGAAGGGGAGATGTAGCCATCTTGACTCTGGTTTAGTGAGCCCAGAGTATATATCAAGGAAAGAAAGTATGCTTTTATGGAAGTTTCACCAAAAAATCATCCTTTGTCAAATAATGTGTTCTGATTTTTAGTTCAAAAAATACAATCACTGAAACTAGACTAAGGCATTGATCTTGGTTGTCTGAACTGCCTCCTTTTATGCTAAATAGTCTCCAATTCTTTTAATCTTTCTCGTTGTCATTACCTTATGTTTGTTTTTGTAAGATGGATAACTTTTCTTAACCCTGGAAACTATTTTTGAGTGGATACCTTAGTGATGGGGGGAGGGGGGGAATAGGTGTTACAGGGACTCTAATGACTAGAGTCCCTCAGCGGTCAGTCTGGAATGAATTCACTAGGCCCAGGCAATCTTTGAAGTCAGGATTATGAGAGTTTATTGTTATGCTTTACAGCGTGCAAGAGTTCTTAGGGAAACTTAAAGAAGTCATAGATATAGTTTTTAAGGAATCACAACAGTAAATCAGATGTCAACTATGCTAACTAGGTGAGTAAGGGTGGGATTAGGGAGGAGTTAAGGAGTGGTCAATGCTTAAAGGAACATGCACTTTTAATATCAACTGTGCAGGCGTCTTGCCCATAATTTACTGGGAAATAGCCCAAGGGGGCGCTACCTGGAGGTGTGGTTTTAGGCTTGAAACTCACTAAGTTAACGGTCAGAGCTGACTGATAAATGCCTAGTCTGCTACCCATCGGTGTCATGTTTGACAAGATGAATGTTGGGAACCAAGGCTAATGGAGACTTAGTATGTGTCTAACTGGCTAAGGAGTTAACCTACAGATAGTGCATTGAAGGATTCATAGGTGCAGTTGGCCATTATACTAAGGGGAGATAAACAGTTCATGAATTGTTGCTAGGCAGAGTGCCGGCAGGGGGAAGGGGCAGAGTTAATGCTCTGAGGCTGGGGGGGGGGGGAAATGTGATTTTACAAACTGGTTTTACAAATTGATTTTACAAACTGATGTTACAAACATAGACACCCCAAGCACCCCATCATTAGCATCTGTATGTAAGTATTTCCGATGGGCAGTTATATTTAGGCAACCAAATGATAAAATCAGAAAGTCATTTATTGAGTACATAATCAATTCAACAAACATATTAAAGGCTATTGTGTCTTCAGCATTATATGAAGTGCTAAAAGAGATTAAAAAATTTAAATTCCATCTCCTAACAGACATACTGTTTTTCATGCCTAGAGTATTCTCCCTCCATATCCCTTTGAACCACTGGCTTTCCTTGAGACTTAGTTAATGTAATGCCTAAGTACTGTTGCAAGAACTTTCAGGGTCCTTGCTGGCCACTGCATGAGTACAGATTACAAATAGACAGATACACTATAGGTTATTTAGCCACACAAAAGTATGACACACACCATCAGTAGGTGATGGACATTTGTGTCTTACAGTTCCACACACAGCATATGTAGAGAGTCTGTCCTCTTGAGCTTTGTAACCCAGAGAGTTTGGGTCATATCAGGCAGGTCACATGGGCAGACTTAACAAAATAGTTTTGGGTAAGATAAGGTAGGACACAAAGAAAAAGGTACAAACCTTTAGCATAGCTATTTCATACCTCACCAAAGGAAAGAGTATCTTCTTCATCAGTCAGTTAATTAGCATTTTAAGCTCCTACTAATGAGCCCTATTAGATAGGATAAAGAGAAAGAGGTGAGTTTCTGAAACTATTCAGTCCTGTGAGTTTTCTTTTGTAACTGTAAAGTGATTGGGGGAGAGGGGTACAGAAGGAGTTGTCGTTCAGTCAATTTTCAGTTGTGTCTGACTCTTCATGACCCCATTTGGTAAGTAGAGGGGAGGTGGGCAGGGCCTTGGGGAAACCCAAGTAAGACCATCAAGACCCAGAGCCCTTTGGTTTTCAGAACCAGGCTTTCAACTAAAAGCACCCAGAACCAAGGCTGTTTTGTGTTGTAATAAAGCTACAACCAAAAGCAGGGCTAGTACTAGTCTTGTTCATTCATTCAACAAACATTAAGCTTCCTTTATTAAGGACCAAATAAGCTAACATTTTCAAAGCTTTAGCACAATGCCTGCAACCTAGTAGATGCTAATAAATTCCTCTCTCTCCTAAGCACCTAGCAGGGCCAAGCATTGTACTTGGTACTGGAGGGACAAAGAAAATTACACAGACTTCCAGAATTATTACAGTAGAAATTTCCCAAGGATTCTGTCCTGAGACCTCACATGGCTCACTATATCTAGGTAATTGGTTGATTTTTAGGTCCTGAAATGCCCAGGGAACTCCAAGGTTAGTAGAAGCAAAGGTGACCAGGGTCTCTCCCCTCCTGATGGGAGAATTTTCATTTTCATGTCATGATTCTGCTTGCCCTTCTTTGACACTCCTTACCCCTTCTGTCAGAATACTGGGACCAAAGGGGAAGTGCTCCGTTGCATTCTACCCTAAGCACCTAGACCCACTCATTACCATCACAGAGACAGCAAGGACTACTGACCATTAGGAGAAAGATTAGGAGTGACAAAGACAATATATGCTCTGTAACTCTTGCAGATAGTAAGAAGAAAAATCTACAGGACTTTAGGCCTGGTAATTTCCTAGCATCAAGGAAAACTACTTATCTTGCTTGTCCTGACAACTAATTAAATCAAGGAGTGGAGGAAATCTTTATGAGGGGAAGGGAACTTTCAACTCACCACTCCTAGAGAAAGCTAATCTTATCCACTTCGTATGGACTCTTTTAGTATCAATTACTGAAGCAGAGTAGAGACATGTTCTGATGTTCCTTATTCTGATGGGTATATCCTGTTCAGGGCTTGTATCACTATATCCATATGCAGGATTGGGGGCTAATGGCTGGTAAAGTGAACAGGCTCTTCTGCCTGTTCCCAAAATTTAGTAGCTAATACTCTCTAAATGAATAGTTATGGGGTACATATTACCCCTGTGCCATTTGATAGGTGAAAGCAAAATAGAATTAGTGTACACACTGATGAGATTTTTTGGGAAGAATATGAATTATTGCTTATTTTGTGAAAAAGCTTCTCTTCTGGCTTTGATCCTTATCCATGAAATCTTTTTAACCTTCAAATGTTGCTGAACATTATTGAAAAGAGCTAATGGGTCAGGTGGCCTATGCCTGAGCTGGTGTACAGTTTTTTCCTGAATGCAAATTGTCTAGAGCATAGATGCCTAGGTCTTAGACAGTTTTTTCCATATTCATGATTAGTTTTTAAAATTAATTTTTGCAAGCATTTATTATCCCTCCCTCCCACTACTATCTATGAATAGATAGCAAATCTACATAGTCTAGCACTCAGGGGTGGGGAACTGCAGCCTTGAGGCCACATGTGGCCCTCTAGGTCCTCAAGTGCAGCCCTTTGACTGAATCCAAACTTCACAGAACAACTCCTTTTATTAAGGGGATTTGTTCTGTGAAGTTTGTGTTCAGTTAAAGTGCCATTCTTGAGGACCTAGAGGGCCACATACAGCCTCGAGGCAAAGGTTCACTACCCAGGACTCTAGCTAAACAAATTCACGTATTGATCATACCCCAAAATGTATACGGGTCAGCTAGAAGGTACAGTGGATAGAGTACTGGGCCTGAAGTCAGGAAGACTCATCTCAGTTAAAATTTGACCTCAGATACTTATTAGCTGTTTGACTCTGGATATATCACTTAGCCCTGTTTGCCTTCCTTATTTGTAAAATGAGCTGGAGAAAGAAATGACAAACTACTCCAGTATTTCTGCCAAGAAAACCTAAATTAGGTGAGGAAGAGTAGGACATACTGAAACAACAAAGCAGCAGCAACAATAAATGTATTTTTCATAGTATATGTATTTCAGGTCCATTACCTATCTGGCAGGAAATAGATGGGCTTTACCTTTAGTTCTCTGGGATCTTCTTGGTTGGTCTTTGTATTGATCAGAATTCTGTCTTTCAGTTTGTTTTTTTGTTTCAGCTCTGTTGTTCACTTCACTCTGTATCAGTTCATAGAGTTCATAGAGATTTTCCCAGGCTCTTCTGCAACTGTTTATTTCATTATGTCTTATGGTTCAATAATATGTCATTACATTAATATATCATAATTTGTTTAGCCATTCTCCAATAGGCCACTGAGAACATTAGCAAAGCAGGAAGAACAAAAATTGAACTTGAAATCAGAAGGCTTGGGTTTAGAAACTTATTATTTATGTGATTACGGGTGACAACCTCTCCACACCCCAGTTTCTTCATCTATATAATGGGAATACTTGCATTGTCAAGGGTTGTGAGTAAAGCACTTTCAAAGTCATAAAGCACTCTATAAATATGAGCTATTATTATATGGATTTTGTCCTGTAGATTTTGTGGGGAGGGGTGGAAATTGATGACATTTGAGCAGAGTAAGGACAATTTAACAAACATTTACTTAGTACCTAGTATTTCAAGACCATACAAGGGGGGCACTCCCATTGTCCTTTGATCAAACCGGTGAATTTCTTAAGCAACCTGATGAAAATATAACAATAGTTATATTTGCTTTTCTATGCTGAGAGGAGAAAGTTTCCTGCCTAGGAACTCCTGACACTCACATTTCTGTTTCATTTCAGAAACACTCCTGCATTAATACAGGTGTGGACAGTGGGCCAAAGGAAGAGAAATTGATCTTTTTTTGGTCAAACCTTCAGGATCAGATCAAATCTGTATAAGAACAGAGTCTTTGGCAGTGGTTCCTGAACCACAAAGTTACACAGAGACAAAAATCAAACAGTCCTTGCCCTCAAGGATTTTACAGTCTACTGAGTAGGGTGCCTGAATTGGTCTTAATTACTTCTTTTTAAAAATTGATAAACTGTTTTTATATCACCTTCATTTCTGAGTATCTTTTCCCCCCTTCCCTCCCCAACAAGCCATCCCCTATATCAAAGCTTGTTTTTAAAAAGAAGAAAAAGCAGTTTAGCAAAACCTCTTCATACACAAATGGAACCCAACAGTATATAAAATTTTTTATTACTCACAGTTTCCCACTGTGGTGGCAAAGAAGGAAGGGTTGTGCATTTAAAAAATTTCAAATAAGGCTAGTTCATTGTAATTACACAGTGTTCAATTGTATTTTTTTGGTTCTTTCTATTTCCATCATTGTTGTTATTGTATATGTATTTTCCTAGTTCTCACTTTACTCTATGTCAGTTCATTTACCTTCTCGTGCTGGTGAATTTTTCATTTTCTATAGCACAGCAACATTCCATTACGTTCCTGTACCACAAATGGTTGAGTCATTCCCAGGTGAAGGGCATCTACTTTGTTTCTAGTTCTTTGCTACCACAAAAAGTGCTATCATAGATATTTTGGTGTATGTGGTACCTTGGCTTCAATTACTTCTTGTATTTTTTCACATAATGAATTACAAAGTTTATATTCATTTGCAATTTGTGATGTGAAAATAATACAGGAATTAAAACATTCTGTTGTGTGTAGGATTAGGATTAGTGGCTCGTGCATAGGTGTTATTAACGAATTCCACCTATCTAGAAGATAGAAGGATCATAGATTTATAGCTATTAAATCTAACCCCCTCATTTTGCAAATAGAGAAGAAACTAAGGCCCATAAATGCAAAATGATTTGCTTAAGATCACATAACTTAGGTTTCCCTTATTTAAACTCTATTCACTTGCCACTTTACTCTACTCTGGCTAAGTATATACTAAATTCACTTATTTCTATATTGTAGAAGGCATTCGAGTACTGTCAATTGAAATTAAACTAATTTAAAATGTGTTCGGTTTCTGGGAATCGTTATTTTACATTTCTGTGCTTTCCCCCCATCCTCCCCTTCATTTCTGTGTCAGGTTGTCCCCATCCTACTTGTAGCTCTTGCCTTTGCCTACCTGAGCTCTGCCATCAGCTAGTGGCTTAATCTAGGGGTTGCTTCATCCCCTTTTCTGCAGCTTAGAACTATCATGCTGTTTTGGAATGCACTTCCTTGCTCCCTAGGTGGGGGTCTGAGCATGTCACTCATCCTTACTCAATAAACTCCAGAGTTTTCTTCCGGCATCAAATATAAAACCCTTTGCTTGGATTTTAAAGCCCTTCATAACCTAATCCTTTCATTCTAGTCTTCTTACACTTAATTTCCCTCCACTTGCTTTACAAGTTAGTGACATTGGCCTTCTTGCTGTTCCTCACACAAGGCACTCCATCTTTATACTCAGAGAATTTTCATTAGCTAGTCCCCATATCTTTTGCTTTCCCTCTTCACTTCTGCCTCCAGGCTCCCTTCAGGTATCAGCTAAAGAAGGCAGGATATCCTCCTTCACCTACATTTAGTAAATGCTTAATAAACAACAACAAATGCTTGTTGATTTGACTTAGACATCTTGTTTCAATGATGGGGTTTGGTGACTGAAAGTAGTAGTAAAAAATATAAAAAATAAAGTAGTAGAATCAGTTTTTTTCAGAATTAATATTGCTGTTAACAATGAATTCCTATCCTTTACTAATTGTGCCTAGTTTCTTCAGATGCAATAGTTTGTGCAGAGCTGTTCATACCATTCCTCTCCAGTTACATTTTCTTTCCTCTTTTGGGACAGTATAAGTCTCTCTTAGACATACCTTCTTCATTCACTTCATTCTCCAAGTGTTACTCCTGTAACGGTGCTTTACTCACATACAAAGTCTGCACTCTAGCTGGCTCCTATCCTGGTTTTGTCCCTAACTGGCTTTGAGTCTCTGGGTAAATACTGTAAACTTTCTGTGCCTGAGATGGTTTTTTCCTTTGGTTTCCCCCCCCCCCTTTTTTTTTTGAGATTTTGAAATCTCTTAATACGAATAATGCATGTGAAAGTGTTCTGAAAAGCACTGTATGTTATGTAAAAACACAAGAAGAATTATTAATTTGTACTTCTTTACATATGTTGTCTATTACAGGCTGGTCTGTAGGCATATCTCTATTCCTGCTGTTTATCAATGTTTCTCTTGCACTTATTAATCAAGAAACATTAAGCGCTTACAATGTGCCAAGCTCTGGGGCTAAATGATATGGATACAATGACGAAAATTAAACAGTTCGTGCCTTCAAGAAATTTATCCTCTAATCCTAAACAGACGGCAGACCCCTCCAGGGCTTCCCTGTCATTAGGAGTTATAGCTTTAAGGGAACAGTGAAGATCATCTAGTTCAATGACCTCATTTTACAAGTGAGGAAACTGAGGTACCGACAGGTTAAAAGTCGAAGGTCACACGTATAACAAGTAACAAAGGCGGGATTCAAATTTAAATCCTCTTACTCCAAATCTAATGCTTCCTCTATACTGCGCGGTCCCATTGGCTGCGTCTAATTTCTTTTGTCTGCCTACCTCTTGCCACATCGGCCCCGAAGGAAGTAAACAGTCTTCCGGCTGTGGAATCCTAGACCAGCTGACACTCAGAGAGGGGCGGAGAGAGGGAGGAGCACACGGGGAGGGGCGGGGGGGAGGGGCAGGCCGCCTGTCCAGACAGACCAGACCGAAAGGCTGACTTCTTTGACTGGAGCGCTTAGGGGAAAAGAGGAGGGGAAACCTCTCTGACGTAAAAGGAGGGGAGGTGGGACGAAACTGCCTACGCCTCACACTGAGTGGCTAAGAAGGGCACCTCCCCTCCCACTGTGATCCACCTAGACCAATAGAATTTCAGCGTCGGCTCAGTGCCGCTAGCCAATTGGTTGAGGTGAGGAGGGCGGGGCTCAGGGTTCGGTTGAGCTGTGGAGAGCCGCTGTGAGAGAGCTGCGCCTAGTCTAGTTGAGCCCAACAGAGCAGAGCCTCCGGCACCGGAACCGGAGCTAGAACCGGAGCCGGACCTGCAGCGGAGGCTGAGGGGACGGAAGCCCATACGTGAGTGAGCCAGAGGAGAGGCGAGGAGGGCGTGAGGGGAAGAGCGGCGTTGAGGCCGGTGGGGGAGCTGGGGAGGAGGTGGAGGGACCAAGTTGACTGTCCGGCCCCAGTGTGTGGCCCCGGAGCTTTGGGCCTTCTCCCTGGGCCCTGACGTAGTGGTGCGGCCCGACCGCAGGCCAGAGAGTGGCAGCTCGCCTCGTAGTCAGGGCCAGCGACTCCAACGGCCTGGCCCGCGGCTGTGACTGGCCTACCGGGCTTAGGGGACTGAGGCCTCGAACCATTGGCTGACCGTGGGCGTGGCCTCCTGCCCGCTGACAGCCCCGCGTGACAGGGGACGGACACCCCGGGCCGTCCAGCCCCGCAGCCCCGCCGTCCCGCGGCTGAGGAAGTGTCAGAGGGCCTGTCCCGAGACGCGCTGGCTCGTCTCCTCACTGCGGAGCCACCGGTTCCACATGCCCCGGGCGCCAGCTTTGCCGAACGCACCCCAGTGAGGTCAGCTCCGGACGAGGGGCACTTGGCTGCCAGGGGCCTCCTGGCTTTTGTTGGAGAGGAGAACTCAGATCCTGTCCAGCCGGCAACACTCAACAAAACAGTGGTGGACGAACGCTGTAGAGCTGTGCTCTGGTTTTTCGGTAGCAATTTCTCCACCAATAAGCATTTATTAAGTGCCTATGTTGAGCCAGGTGTTTGGGGATTTAGAATGCCGGCAGG
Source organism: Petaurus breviceps papuanus (assembly GCF_028583685.1). NCBI lineage: Eukaryota > Metazoa > Chordata > Mammalia > Diprotodontia > Petauridae > Petaurus > Petaurus breviceps. Next base: position 8,108,461 of record NW_027187359.1, read on the forward strand.
TAGAATTTTGCAGCGGTTCTTTTCCACTTCTGAGCTCCGCCGCCACTCCCCCTCCACCCTGTTCCTGGTGAGGATGTGGGTAGAGGGCGGTATTGAGGTAGAAGTCTCTTCCTTCCCTTGGCCTGGCGGTGCTTCTTTGTGGGGGCCATCTCCAGTCGTCCTGATCTTTATCTTGCCCCTGGACCCAGATGGCTTCGGAGGAAACAATGAGGCTGGTGACTTTGCACAGCCCTGCCACTCTTAAATCCAATTCACTTGCAAGTCATGGCATCACCTTCCTAATGTCATGGTCTTCTTCTAGAAGGAAGGACAAACGACACCAACCTGGCAGGGGTTCTTTAAGGTCATGACAGGGGTCCCCTTCCTAGTACAGGTATTCTTTAGTGGTCCCCTGGAGGGGATCTCATCTTCATCCCCAGCTGTTCATGCTCTCCATCTTAATTTTTATATATTTTCTATGTATATTGTTTCCCCAAGAGATTATAGCTCCTCAAGGAAAAAGACAGTTCTTTTTTGTCTTTAAATCCCTATAACAGTAGATATTTTAATAGATGCTTGTTGAATGAATTGATATTGATACTAGAATCTTGGACACTATATCTAGAAAGAAAAAGATCTTTGAGAGAGCATGGCCATTATTGATGAGGCACTGGCTATGACTTTCATTCTGTGTTGCTTTATTGTGTTAAGCCAGGAGTTCAGAATCTCCTTATACCCTCATTGTCTCTGTGGGCTTCTGGCATGTGAATTCCAAAGGTGAAGAGTCCTTTTGACACCTACCTGAAAATCATACTTTGGTATTGGTCTATCAGTAACTTCCTGTTTTGCTTTTTGGGAAGTAACTGGCACTTGAAAACTTCATAGTAACCAATCATGTTTATTGCTAAGAATGATATTAGAACCCATTTCTAGAAAAGTATGCAGGCTTAAAAAGAGTAGAGTAGGTTTAAGTAAACCAAGGATTTAAGAAGCAAATTTATCAAATTTTGCTAGTTAATTCTCCCACTGGAAGGTGAATTTAAGTTCTCCTGTATCCTGAGATACAAGATCACTTATAAGGATGACTGGTAAGGACTTCCTTATTTTAATTTTTTCAAAGGTGAAAGTGGGGGAACATGTTTATTTTTTAGTAGCATTTCAGAGAAAGAGGAAACAGAATGACCCCTCATCCCTAAACCCCTGTAGAGACCAGTTACTTGGGGGTATACTAGACAGAAAAGTTATACAGTCCCTAATAGTCCTGATAATGCTGAACTTCTGAAAATTCTCCCTTATTTTACCACAAAGGAATGATAGGTAAAGAACTAAATAATGGTATGAAGAAGAGTATCTTTGATTTAGTGATATTTTTGTTAGTTTGTGTTATTAAAAAGAAATGACATCAGATTGGAATTGAATATATATATATATATATATATATATATATATATATATATATAT
>NW_027187359.1:8109910-8123524 GCF_028583685.1 Petaurus breviceps papuanus
ACCATGCTGTGCTCCCCAGCTTCTCTGTGACTTGTGGCCATTGTCTTCTGACCTGAGTGACTCCAAAAATGGGCCCAGCCCTGGTTCCTCACTCAGCCCTGTGGCAGGCAGGATCTTGGGGAATTGGGGGAGGTGCAGGGCAGAGGGATACTTTTGGGGGCCAGGGAATAAGAAAGTAGGATAGGTTAAAGGTAGGATCATTATTCAAGGCTATTAGCTCACTCCTGGACTTCAGTTTCTTTGGAATCTGTCAGCCAAGGGGGAGTAAGAAGAAAGCTATACACTTTGTCATGCGTTGGCATTTCCTGCCTTTTTTTTTTTTTTTCAGCAAAATCCCCAAGGTCCCCACCTTGACACAAAAAACCAGAATGGGCTTCCTACTCTCCCATGTTGGCAGCTTAAGCTAGAAACTACAGAACAGTGGAATGGGTGGGAGGAAGAAATCAGGGCACAACCAACACCAGATTTAGAGAACATTGAGATGGGGGATGAGATAGACATAGGCAAGTTACTATTTTAGGGAGGTGGGAGGGCCCTTGAAGGATTTTCCTTAGAAGGATTGACTACTGACCAACCCAAGGTCTCATATAGCTATGATGCCTTTGTGTCTATACTGTCAGTGGAGAAAGAACACAAAATGAGGACAAGTAGGGCTGAGAGGAGGGGATGTACCTGTGTAACAGTGTGGTCCCTATACAAAATAGTTCAGGGTGGGTAAGTGAGTGGACTGGGAATGGGATTCCTAGTGAAAGCTGGGATTTGTCTGGGTTGGAGCTGTGCATTCTTGATGACCACCAAATTGAAGATGCCTCTCCCACTCCCAGTGGCTCCTGACACCATTAACAATCATGTGAAGACTTGTCGGGAAGAACAGAAGAATCTACACTTCTTTGCCCCAGAGTATGGAGGTGAGGGATTTTATTCCCTTGTTCTTCCAGCCCCTGACTCCCTATCCCAGAAACCCTATTCTATTTGATGTACTGGTATACAAGAAGTAAGGTGTGTCAGATTTCTAGTCCTAGTCCAAATAGAGAACAAATTCAGGGCTCCTTCGGTCTATCATTTTATCCACCCTGAGCTTTGTCTCTTTCCCAGAAGTCACTAATGTGACAACAGCAGTGGACATCTACTCCTTCGGCATGTGTGCATTGGAGGTAAGGATTCTATAAGGGATGAGATGAGGGAAAATGGGAGGAGAAGATGGATGAGGATCAGGCAGTCTCCTGAGGCCTGTGGGTCATATTGTAATATGTAGGTCCTCAGGCAGCATCTTTTTTCTGTTTTGTTAAACCACCCCAGATGGCAGTGCTGGAGATTCAGGGAAATGGAGAGTCCTCCTATGTTCCACAGGAGGCCATCAGTAGTGCCATCCAGCTACTGGAGGACCCACTTCAGAGGGTGAGCAACTTCAAGATCATTAACCCTTGGTCTCTTTTCTGCCCCAATCATAGGCATAGCTTTATAGCTGGAAGAGGCCATTTCATGTGACTCCCTCATTAAAAAAAAAAAAAAAGGAAACAGATGCTGTTAGATTGACTTGCCCAAGTCCATGTAGGTAGTAGGCATCAGAGGCAGGATTTAAACCACGTTCCCTGACTCCAGAGACATTGTGTTCTTTGATAATAACTACTAATAACAGCCTTTTCACATAAGTACATTAAGGTTTGTGAAGTGCTTTACCTTTTATCTCATTTGATCCCCAAAACTTAAGAGGTAGATACTATTATTATCCCCATTTTACATATAGGGAAACTGAGGTTGAGACAGATTAGGTAATTTGTCCAGGGTCTTACACTTAGGTAAATGTCTGAGGTTAGATTAGAACTCAAGTTTTTCCTGCTCCAAGTCTAGCACTTTAGTCATTGTACCACCTTCTGTCAACTTCCTATTTCTAGGATTCCTTCCCTTAATTCTACTATTTCGTGTACCTACCCAATTGGAAATATATCACACTGTTCTGAAGTTTAATAGGAAGGGTGTGATTTGGTAGATGGAGAGGATGAACAGCAGAGATGAAGTGGAGGTGGACTAGAAAGGAGCAAACATGGAGGAAGGTGAATCATGAGGAATTCAGTAGGTGAAGATGGTATAGAAGTCAGAGATTAGGAGTATAGGGATAGACTGATGTGATATGACTTGAGACTGATAGATTAAAATGTGGATCAGATAATCAGGGATAATTTCAGTGTTGAAAGTCCATGGCATGTCAATGTCGTGTCAGAAATTTTAAAAAGAAGTTTGCCTTTTAGAGGAAGCCTATATGTGGAATAACAGTGGGATTTGATGAATGGAATTTCAGGACAGAAATATTTCAGGAGTGATGTTAATTTAAGGTCTCAAGATTGGGAAATAGGATTGGTGTCCAGGAAAACTACTGAAGAAGGCATAGGCTTTTGTTCCATAATCTATTTCTTTTCTGAACCTTTACCAAACTTACTTTCAGTTAAATACAGTAGATAGATGATCAACTATATAAACAGACCTTTGAACTGGGTGGCAAAAAGATGGAGACCTTAAGATAAGTTTTCCATAAAAGGTGAAAACCAGCTAGGTCAAGATCAAGAAAGGAACTAGGAGAGGAACATTAAATAGCAAGAACATTTCTAAGAATTTGAAAGGTGAGATTAATAGAATTTGGGAGTCAACTAAGAAGAATGAGTTTACTGAGAGATGGTAGAGGAAAGAGCTTCTGTGACTTAACTGCAAAGGGATTATAAGATAAATAAAAGTTGAGAAATCTTGGGGCTAGAAACCAGAAAAGAAGGGAGCATGAACAAAGAACCTAAATCCCTCCATTCTTCAGGAGTTCATTCAGAAATGCCTGCAACCTGAGCCTGCTCGTCGACCTACAGCCAGAGAACTACTTTTCCACCCTGCACTGTTTGAGGTGCCATCACTCAAACTGCTTGCTGCACATTGCATTGTGGGACACCAACGTAAGTTTTACTTAGGATATCCTTCCACTCTAGTGCCTCTATAGCTATGCCACTGTGACATCATTGTGAATTTCTCTTCTTCCCCCAAGGGATTATTTTGTTCCACACTACTCCTAGTCTCTACCCACAGCATTATGGGGTCCTAATATGTGACAAATACCACCTTCTTGCTCTCCCCACAAGTTTATTATCCTTATAACTTCTGGGGGGAAAAGCCTTTTGTGATGCCTTTGTTTCTTATACCTCCTATAACTTTACACTCTGACCTGCCTGTCTGTGTCCTCCAGACCTCATACCAGAAAATGCCCTAGAGGAGATCACAAAGAACATGGACACCAATGCTGTACTGGCAGAAATCCCTCCAGGACCTGGGAGGGAACTTTATCGGACCCTGTGAGTGACTATGAAGTGTTGAATGTAGTTTAGCACCAAGACATAAGATGTTGTGTAGTGCTGTGGTTACATCAGAGACAATGGAATTTCCAGTCCAATGAGACCAGAGAAGGAGAGACCTACACAAAAATATTTAACTGAAGTGAGAGAATAGAAAAAAAGACTAGGTCTGTGTAAGGCACTATGAAAGATTTGAGGAGGAAACCACTTTCACCTCAGGGTGGGCGTGAGGGAGAAAACTTCATGGAGAAAGGTAGAGGCTGGCTTGGGCCTTGATAGAACGGGCCTCAGAGGCACAGAGGATTGCAAGGAAGGAGTTCATTCCAGGTATGGGGGATAGTGGGAGTGCTTGGCAAATGGGCATTCTGTTTTATCTACAAGCTGTTTGAATGTCCATAAGCTGTCTAGTTGGGTTTATGTGTGGAGGCTAAAAAAAGGATTCTCCAAGGATCACTAAATGTTTCACAAGAGTGGTTGTATTTGAGTGTGTGAGTAATTTTGCCTTTCCCTTTTTTCCTCCTTTCTCAAGGTATTCTCAGTCACCAGCTCTGGAATTGGATAAGTTCCTTGAAGATGTAAGGTAAGGGGGGTGGAGGAATGATACAATATGTATGGGGAAGCAGGCCCCCAGCCAGTGGGGGCCCTTTGCAATCCTTGTTTAACATACTTAATCTTACTCCAGAAACGGAATCTATCCCCTAACGGCCTTTGGGCTGCCTCGGCCCCAACAGCCCCAACAAGAGGAGGTAACTTCACCTGTAGTGCCCCCATCTGTGAAGACTCCAACACCTGAGCCAGCTGAAGTAGAGACTCGAAAGGTGAGGGAAAGCCAAGAGTACATGTGTGCTATAGTCACAGAGTCATTTTTATAAGGCTCAAATGGCATTTAGGTAAAGTATTATATGAGTATCAGCTCATATCTAGAAGGTGAAGGTGATTTGTGAAATAAAAATATCTTTGAATTTTACAGGAAATTAGAAAATATCAATAGACATGTTAGAATTATAGACTTTCAATTGTGAGGTACTTCATAGCTCATCTAGTTCAACTCCAAAACCCATTTTGGACAGCTCTGTAATCATTAGAAAGTTTTTCCTTATATTCAGCTTAAATCTACCTGTTGGCAAGTAATATCCCTTCTTCCTAGGCCTGCCCTTTGAGGTTTTGACATTTTTATGTATGACAGACCTTCAAATACTAAAAGATAGATGTCCTATCTCCCCTGGAGTAAGTAGTATGTCCCAGGGGAAGGTCCCAAGAGGCTTTCATAGGTGAAGAGGTTCTTTGGAGTTTATATTCTTCCCCCTTAGGTGGTGCTGATGCAGTGCAACATTGAATCAGTAGAGGAAGGAGTCAAACACCATGTGAGTCCCAGGGGACAAAGTTGAGTGTATGTATGTGTGTGTGGAGGGAGGGGTGTGTGGGGGGGCTGGGGTAGGATTGGGGTGGGGATTGGGTTCCTTTCCCTTCCTGACTTTGTTGTATTTCAGCTGACACTCCTGCTCAAACTTGAGGACAAATTGAATCGGCATTTGAGTTGTGACTTGCTGCCCAGTGAGTATGGCTTCCTTTTCCCTCCATACCTGTCTTCTCCCCTCAGGAAATAGGGCTGTCATCTTTGCCTTTTGAAGGACTCTCAATCCTGGGTGGGAAAGGAGGCAAGATTCATTCTGGCTAAATGGGAAATAAAACATAGGCATCTTTAGTCCAATTTAACGAGGGTTGCATATTCTTCTTTGGCCTTTGTGTACATGTTTTCAGCTCATCTATAATGTCTTAACATTTTTTCTCTCCCACTTGTAGATGAAAACATCCCAGAATTGGCTGCGGAGCTAGTGCAGTTGGGCTTCATCAGTGAGGTGAGGTTTTCTTTTTCCTGGAGTCATTTTGACCTACCCTCCTACCCTCCCCACCCCTTACTTCAGACCTCATCTTGACTTCTCCCTCCTTAGGCTGACCAGAGTCGTCTGACCTCTCTGTTGGAGGAGACTTTAAGCAAGTTCAATTTTGCCAGGAACAGCACCCTCAACTCAGCTGCTGTCACCGTCTCTTCCTAGTGCTTACTCCTATGCCCCGGGCTGTTACTGTCATCAGACCTGCTGCAGCCCCTTCTGGCCCCCCTTTCCTCTCTGGGAGTCAGTATTACCCAGTGCAGCCCCTCTCCCCTTATTATTTAAGAGGGAGGTGGAAGGCTCTGGTTTTGAGCATCATCACTCCCCTTCCCTTTTTCTTCCTCTTCCCCTGCACTTTGTTTACTTGTTTTGCACAGAACTGAGCCGGGGTACTCAGCTGCTCTTTCCCCTTTTGGGGTATCAAAGTGGCTGATTTGCCTTCAGGCTTTCCGCCAGCTTCCCTGAGCCTGCCCAGCCTGTGCTGGAAAGAGGTTGAGGCAGAGGAAGCTGATTACACAATCCCGCTAGGGAGGACTGGTCTGGAGAGGTGGGAGGGTGCTGCAGTGTGGCCCCTTGGGGCTGTGTGACTCAGTTGCTGCTGTTAATAAAAGTCTACTTTTGCTAATGTCTGCGCCTGTTTCTTCGCGCCTTCTCCGATAGGGGGCGCCGTCGGGCTTCAGGGAGCAAGGGGCGTGGCTGGGGCGCAGGTAGGGGGTGGGGCTAGAATTGAGAGCGCCGGGAGGGGCTAGAATTGAGAGCGCCGGGAGGGGCGGGGCGGGGCGGGGCGAGGCTCAGGTGTACAGGAAGGCCGAGTGGCCGGCGGCGTTCCAAGCAGGATGTGCCGTGGGCGCCGCTGCCGATTCGGTAACTTTACCGGGGTGGTGTGGTGTGCTCCCTTGGCTCGTGGGCCGCCGGCTGAGCCCTCTTGTCGCCCGGGGCCCTTCTGTTGCCACCGGCTCCTTGCTTTGCAGATGCGGTCCAGGGCCCCAGCCGGCTGATGCGCGCTGGCCTCGCCTTGATCCTGGTGGGGCACGTGAACTTGTTGGTGGGAGCAGTGCTTCACGGCACCGTCCTACGGCACGTGGCGAACCCCGGCGGGGGCATCACGCCCGAGTACACCACGGCCAATGTCGTCTCCGTGGTCTCGGGCCTCCTGGTGAGCCGGCGAACTGGGCGGGGCCGGCCGGGCGGGCCGGAATACCGCGCTCATCTCCGAGCCTTTGTCTCCCCAGAGCGTGGCCGCGGGACTCGTGGCGCTGCTGGCCTCCAGGAACCTCCTCCTGGCCGCGCTGGTGAGCCTGAGCGGGAGAGGCGGGGCGGGGCTGGGGCTGCCGGGCGCCCACTCTAGCGACCGCGGCTCTGTGCGGGTGGGGGAGATGCATTAACTGTCTGCCCCGCCCCCAGCACTGGGCTTTGCTGGCCGTGTCTTTGCTGAACCTACTTTTGTCCGCTGCCTGTTCCCTGGGGCTGCTCCTGGCGTTCTCGATGACCGTGGCCAATGGAGGCCGACGCCTTCTTGCCCAGTGCTACCAGGGCCTCTCCGACCCCTTGGCACACGCTGACGACTGCCCTTTTGACCCCACCCGAATCTACGTAAGCATCTTCTAACGTCTGAATCCATCCCTTGCGTCCTTTCCCCAATGCCCAACTCAGAACGCTTCTCTGGCCGTTGCCTGTCTTCTGCCCTCTAGGAGACCGCTCTGGCCCTCTGGCTTCCGTCTGTGCTCATGGCTGCAGCCGAAGCTACTTTGTCTGGGTACTGTTGTGGGGCTGCACTAGCCCTTCGGGGGTTCCAGCCCTGTGGGGAGGAAGGACTGCTGCAACAGGTAAGAGAAAATAGGGCAGGCAGGGGCGTTTCTGAACTCAGGAGCTGATTCAAAACTTGGGCCTAGGCCAAGGCCCTAACCCTACTCTTTTATAGCTTCAGGAACTAGGAGAGCCTGAATTCCCCAAAGGGAAAAGGCAGGAAAGTGAACAGCTTTTGGAGCAAAGCCAAGAAATCAAGACAGCGAAGAAAGTCTGGGTTTAGGACAGGTAAGTCATGAAAAAATGAACTGGGGGGGGGGGGGGGGGGCAAGGTAGAGAGTTATACATGTATCCCCAAGCGTCACTCTAGGCTGTTCTTGTTTTTTCTACATCCCATTCGGTTTTTGATTTCTCACCCTGCCACTCCTTTACCAACATTAGTTTCCCCCTTTCTCCAGCAGTTCCTGTGATTGGAGCTAACAAGCCCTGGGTGAAAATTTTGTTTCCTTCCTAAAACCACAGAAAAACTAAACCCAGATTGTGATGTAAATAATTGTAATAAAAGGATCTGCTTTCCACTTGGTCTTAATTAATGATTTGTCTTTGGCTGTGTAAGGATGATCCTAGGTCAAAGAAACAGTGATTCAGAGTGATCCAGATTATTCTCAGAACTTTAATGTAGGAGAACACAGCAACACAGGGCCTTAGTGCTTTCTCCATTGCTGCTGGTCACTGAAAGGAGAAACTGGTGCTGGGTAACCCTCCACACCACTGGCTAATGAACTTAAGGACATCTTGGCATACTGGGCTGTGGGAGGTCTGTGGGAATAAGTAAAGGAAAACTTGGTAAGGAGAATGTCCCAGGATTCCTGGTAGAGGGGAAGGGATTTGGCAAAAAGTGATCCTCTATCTAACCCCTGACATGCTGAGTGATTTATTGCATTCTTATCACCATCCCTCAATGCCCCCATCTTGTTTACTATATCTAGACCACCCAACCAGACTTTTTGATATATCATTCTTAAACTTTTGTTCTCCCCACCCTCATCCACATCTCTAGTCTCTCCCACAACCTTGATGGCCATAAGAAACTTATTCCAGTTGTCCTTGTTGGCTGCTTTCCCTGGTCGCTTAAATTCAATCTTGTTCCTCAGGATTGGGTACCCTGGGGTGGGAGGAGAAGAGCAGTTGGTTTTTTACTACCCGTTTTCTATACCCATCAGAAACAAGAGCACAGTGGAGATGCCTCTCCTGCCCTTCTCCCATACAAAGGTGGTTTTGTACCTGTAATAAGGCAGGGCAATGCCCGGACGCCAGTACTTGCTGCCACCAGGGAAGCCTCATAGGCACCTCGTTCATCTCGAGGTAGAACCTGCTCTAGCCGCTGGTCCATTGAGACTGTGAGCACCCAATCCCGAACTTCTTCCCTTTGGGCCTCCTGGAAAGAATAAGACTTCACATAGGTAGGGCATGGTAGGCAGAACTGAACTCAGATTACATAATGTCACACAGCAGGCTATCTTCTGGTTACAAATCAAGGGTCTCTGCACAATTTTCCCTTTCTTCTGATCACACTTCCTCTTAAGGAAATTCAGGAAACTCCCACAGCAAAGTTCCTATTTCCCCTATGCTTTCTGTTCTCTCCTGGCATGGGGAAATATGAATGAAAATGTTAACATTTACCTGCTCATAAAGGAGGTAACACCTGACCAGTCAGGCTTTTCTAAGCCCGAGCCCTTACCGGCACATGTTGCTTTGCTGGTAGTGGCACCTCAAAGGGAATGTCTGTATCCTGGAAATCTGAGTGGTCAAGGGCATCTAGAGTGCCTTCCTCTATTGCCTAGAGGAATCACGGAAGAAAGTGGTAAGATTAACCCAATACGGTGAGTTCTTTGTGCAGTTACCCACTCTCCTGAGTACAGCTACCTCGACTTACATCTGTCAGATCCAAGAAGCGGTTCAAGAAGATGAATGCCATGTTCTCCCAGCCTACTGCCTAGGTGGAAAGTAAAGAAAAGGATAATTTAGCAAGCAGCTTGTGGTTACTAGGAGCTTTTACCCCTTGGTTCTTCTATTCACCCCATGTCCCCTTCTTACTCTACACTTCTGGGTTCCTGGTACTTTGGCCACATCACTCATTTTATCACTCACCTTGGCGGCTGTGCCTGCCTCATAGAAAGCTTTGTCTGCAGGGATTAGTTGAGTGTGTCGTAAGAGGGACACAGACAGCCGGGCAGCAACCGTCTCCTATGAATTATGATTTAAAAGGCACTGAATTAAACCAAGGATGAAGGTCTATACCAGGGAGGCTGCAGTCTCAGAGAGATGAGTGACACAGAAAACACAACTCTATACAAATATTTAATAATATTTAACCTCTCTGGATCAGTTTTTTCATTTCCACAATGAACAGGGTTGGAGAAGATCCTTCTAAATTAACCATTCTAAATTAACATTCTGTGATCTCTAAGGTCCTTTTCAGTTTTACGAGCCTGTGATTCTAAGTACATAAAGACAGTGTGTTGACAAATATTATGTTGTGAGATGAAGAATGAGAGATCATAGGAATTACATACTTAGGTATAACATAGCTAAGGAAAGCATCAAAGAGACCATTACAAGAATAGGAGAGCTGGGCAGTGGGTAGAGACGTTGGGGATATATTAAAACAGTCTTCAAATGGCTTGAAGGGTTGTCAGGTAGAAAGAGGGACAAGACTTAATCTGGGCAAATAGAGAACAGAATTAGTACCAATAGATGCCTATCTGGCAGATTAAAACCTAATTACAAACTTTGTAAAACTTTAAAAGAGGCAGCACTATGAGGTAGAACGAGACCTAGCTTTGCACTGGGTAGATCTCAATTCTAACCTAGGTGTGCACACTAACTAGCTGTGGGTTCACAGGTGTACATGACTTTTGGGAGACTCGGTACCCTCAGCTCCCTAACTATATGGTTGTTTTGAAGGGTAGTATTCTGCAAACATTAAAATGCTATTAATCTGATTTACCATTTAATCACTAACAATTAAAGCTGTCCAAAATTGGAATTGTGTGCCTCAGGAAGTAGTGGGTTCCCCATAGCTACCCTGGCTGCCAAGCAATTATGCTTCCTGTCTGAATCTAAGAAGATGCTATAAACATGAGCTTGAAACCTGCTTGCATTCTGATGAAGCCTTGAACATGACTTCTTCAAAGGAGCATTATGGCCCTCCACCATCTCCCTCCATCTTACCAGCTGCTTGATGCTTTGGGCTGCAGAACGAGTAGCATAGTAATGAGCAATCAGAAGCATTGTCTCAAATTCTTCATGGGCTGCTGAGTTTGCTTCACTGGATTTCACTAGGTTTTCACACTAGGGAGAGGAGGAAAATAAGTGAGATCCCAGCCTAGTTTGGAGGCCAAAGGAGTAAGAAGGGATGAATGATATGAACACTGAGAACAGGATGGAGAGTAGTTCTGTAACGTAAAGGAAGGCCCTGGCTCCCTCACCAAGTTAAAGAGGACATCCCGAAGGTCAGCCCAGCTGTGATAGGCCTCAGCACTGTTGGTTCCAGGGGAGCTCACCATGTCTGTGAAGATCCTTTTGTAAATGTTGAAGTTCTGGAGATTGAGGTGGGAAAGAAAGAAAGGAATCTTAGTAAAAAAGTAAGAGACTGGAATTGGAGAAGAGATTTATTATTTGGGAGGGGGAACTAAATAAGAGAAACTGAAGTTGTATGTATGTATAGGGGGAGAATTAATAGGTTTTTCAGGGGCAAAGGAATATGGAAGAGGGAAAATAATGTTAATAATAGAATGATGAATACTTAGGAACTCATGTTTTATAACATTTCATGGCTTACAAAGCACTTGCCTCACAACCTAATGCAAGTATTATTATCCCCTTTCACAATTAAGAAACCAAAGTTGAGAGGCTAAATCATTTGTCCAGGGTCACATCAGCTAGTATAAGCTGGGCCTGAAACTCGGGTTTGCTGACTCCAAATCCTTTCTCTCAAACAGATGTGGGTTAGTCTCTGCATAGCCATAAGCTTCTGCAGCACAGATGTGCTGACTCTAGTGAACTGAGACAAGACAAAGGAGAAGAGGGAGTGGGGATGATACTTATTTCTTTGGGGAGAAGTTATTAAGACTTTGGGGATTTTCCAGTAGCAAGATTAGCCTCTGAAAGAATGTTCCTGATGCATCAGCAAAGACTTGAGTTTAAAGGATTCCCCAAAATATGGGTGTATTTCAGCAAAAGATCCATTGCTAAAGGAAGTACCATTTCTTCTAGGACATGGTAGACTCTAGGCACGTGTAGGACACTCAGGTGAAAGGAGGGTCTGAGAGGAGAGGCTGGGTTATCCATGGGTTAATCATCATCCCCTCTGCTGTGAGTGGGAAAGGTCTATAGGAAGAAAGAGGGTTTCTGTACAGCTTCTCCCAGGAAGAGGCAGTACCTGTGGGTTGGCAGGTGCTCCGTGCTGCACATAGAGGGCTAGTGCCTGGGCACAGCCACCCTCTCGGATCAGGTGGGTCGAATACAATGCCACATACTTGTGCAGGATCTTGTAGTTCTGCTCAGAGAGGAAGATGGTGGAGAGAAGTTTGAGACCAGAAAGATTTGGAAGGAAGAACATGGATGTATTTAGGGGAAACAAGGCAAGTGTGGATTAGCTTTAAACACTGAAGATTTACAGGCAAACAGGGAATTAGAGGAAGGTAGAAGCAAAGGGCTAGAGATGGGGTGATGGGAACACTTACTTGTTTGGTGGCTGTGTCAATGCACTTATCCCATTGACCCTGCTCCACGTACAAGTCCAGAGCAGCCACAACATCCACACCTACAAGCTATTGGCAAATTGCAGATAAATATTTCCATGGGATATAAGAGGAGCTTTCTCTGGCTCCTCCCTGAATTCTGTCTCCTACCCCACTAACTTAGGCATTTCCTGGCAACTCACTGAGTCCACTTTTCCCTGGTTCTTCAGAAACTCTTTATATTGCTGGTCCACATAGTCCTCATACCTAAGGAGACATGTGTTTCAGTTAACCTCTTGATTGCTGAAAGTCATACCCTGTTTCATTCTCACCCTTAAAAAAGTGAGAGGTTTCTAAGAGTGGGGTTTTGCATTTACCGGGGATCTAATTCCTTGGCCACTCGTTTGGCCTTGTTCCATTCTTCACCTTCCATGAAAGCGTCAATTGCTTCCTTAACTAGGTCTAGGTTCAAGTAGAGCTCTGCAGCCTACAAAGTTAAAAATTACACATTAGAGATTATCTGTCATCTCTCCAGTAATACACCCTTTTTTCCCAGAGTCCTATCACTAGCCCATCATAAGTATTTTCTTGAGCTCAGGTATCTCCACCTCTGCTCTGCTCTTAATCCAATGCAACTTCCTTTCTTTGTACTCCCCTCTCTGTTCCCTAGCACCCTGCTCACCGCACTGTGCTTCCCAATTCCGATCAACTGGGGTCCTACAGCCCGAACAACTTCTAGACTACGTTGTGGGGGTAGGAACTTGATGGAGAGTTCAGCTGCCTGGAAAGGAAAATGAAAGAGGGAAGCAGATAAGAAAGGCAGACTCTGGTACAGCTCCAATCGTGTTTATTTCATAGAACATAAATGGACTGATTCTAGGCCCTAAGTCACAAGTTCCTCTGATGCTCTCCCTTCCACGATGCTCTTTAAAGCCTACCCACTGGTTTGTAATAATGATCCAATGAACCACCTATTTCTCTAAACTCATTCCAACTTTCTTTACTCGTTAAGAATTTTCCACTCTGGACCTCCAACCATCAGTCAACAAACTCCAGGGATACAAGAAAGGCAAACATCCTTGTCCTCAAGGAGTTCATCTTCTAATGGGGGAAACAACATGCAATAACTATGTAGGTAACAAGATATGGGAGGACTGGGAAAGGCCTCTTACAGAGATGGGATCATGATCTGAGTCTTGATGGCCAACAGGAGGTGGAAGTGAAGTAGGAAAGCATTTCAGGTGTGGAGACAGTCAAAAGGCAAGGAGCTGGGAATGGAGGGGAAGAACTGCAACAAGATGTGTATTTCTGGATTGTAGAGTATGTGGAAGAGAGGAGGGGGAAAGACTAGAACGGGAGGAGGGAGCCAATTGTGAAGGGCTTTACAAGTCAAGCAGAGGTTTTGTATTTGATTCTGAAGGTAACGGAGCCACTGGGGTTTACTGAAGTGGGGAGATGTGACATGGTCAGACCCCTGCCATCAGGGACCAAGGAAGTATATTCCAAAACACTTTTGATAGTTTGGGGCTGTGGAATGGAGAAGACAAACTAAATAACAGATGTTCATGCTTTCATACACAAACATTTGTGTATTTGAATGTTTGTGTTTGTTCATAATTCTTTAGTTTATGATAAACTAATTTTAAGTGAAAGTTTGGACTAGATGATCTTCAGTAACTTCAAGGCCTCTATCAATCCAATCCATTCTTCTTCATCCCTTCATATGCCACAGCTGCACCCCTAACTGCTCCTTCACTTCTAGGCAATCTAATTAAATCACTGCTAAATGAAAATGACCAATCAAGGAGCATTTACTTGGTACAGGCACTCTGCTTGCTGCTGGGTATGCAAAGACAGACCCTCCCACATTGCCCCCCTCTTCTAGTTATTAACATACTTGTC
>NW_027187359.1:8123924-8137558 GCF_028583685.1 Petaurus breviceps papuanus
AACCTAACAGGGAAAGACAAGTATGTTAATAACTAGAAGACCAGGAAGATGTGACAAGTATAAAAAGAGAGGTCCAGGCACAATGCTATGAAGAAATCTTAGGAGGAAGAAAAAATTTTGAGCTTTGGTTCAGAGCAATAAAGAAGTCATGGAACCTGAATTGGGTCTTAAAGGAAGGCGGGTCTTCAGAAGGCTGAGGGAGCTGAGGTGGGGAACCCATTTCAGGCATGAGGAACTGAAAAGGTCAAAGCAGAGGCAGGAGAGAACAGCAATGTGGGGTGGAAAGTAGTCAAGTTAGGCTAGACTGCAGGAGTTTATTTAATAGGCAATGGATTTAAGTAGAGGGATGAATGATGTCAGAAAGGTGCATTTGGTAAAGAAATTCATCTGGAGGAACAAAAGGTCAAGAATCTCACTGGAAATAATGAGAAAAAGTAGAAAGGAAGGGAGCCTAGATCTAAGTATTAGATCTAAAAATACACTACAAACCAGTAATCATAAGAACCACTTGGTAATCATTAAAAATAGAGAGGTTGGTCAGTGGAACATATGAAGTACTTAATATATAGAAGCAAATAAATCTAGAGGCATAGTGTTGAATAAACCCCCAAACCCCAACTACTGGTGTAAAAACTCACTACTCAAAAACTGCTGAGATAACTGGAAAACAGCCTGGCAGATACAGATTTAGACAAAGGGTTCTTAACATAGTATCTAGACTGTAGAAAGATTTGGGGTGGGGGAGGGTGGTATAAACTTGAATGAGAAAAAAATTACATCTTATTTTCACTAACCTCCCAATTTTAGAATTTCTTTCAGTTATGGAGAAGGGAAGGGAATCTTAAATAGTGCTTACGTGCCAGGCACTGTGCCAAGTTCTTTTTACAAATTATCTCTTTTGATTCTCATAATGGCCCTGCAAGGTTAAATCCTGTTATCCGCATTTTATAGCTGAGGAACCTGAGACATAGATTGGTATAGTGTTTTGCCCAGGGTCACACAGCTAAGTATCTGAAGACACATTTGAATTCAGGTTTTCCTTACTTCAGTCCCACCGCTCTGTGCCCTCTGGCGCCACCTAGCTGCCTCCATGCTTACAAACATTCTGAGAAGGGGTATATAGGCTTTACCTGATTGCCAGAGGGGTCCATGACACACTCAAAAAAGTTAAGCCTAATTTAGACCAGTATTTCGCCCCATATATCTTGAGAAATTTCAAATGCATACATGACTTCAATATAGATCACCTCATAAGTTAGAGGAGGCAAGGAAGGAAATACCTAGGCCAACTACGGACAGGCAAGGGAAGAATTCATCATCAAATGGCAAGAGAGTAAGATCAGAGAAGATAAAACGACCAATTCTGATTACATAAAACTCAAAAGCTTTTTTGCCCAAACCAAACTAATGCAGTTAAAATTTGAAGGGAAAAAATCTTAGTATCAAGTTTCTCTGTTAAAGGTCTCATATCTACACACATATATACATATGTGTGTATATGTATATGAGTGTGTGTGTGGTGTGTGTGTGTGTGTATAACAGATTCAGATATAGAAGAAGAAAAGCCATTTCCCCAGTATGATTAAAGGCTATGAACAGGGAGTTATGGAAGGAAGAAATTCAAGCTATTAAAGACCATCTAAAAATGTTCCAACTCTATAATAATTAAAGAAAATGTAAGTTAAACACTTCTGAGATTCTTTCTTACAATCACCACACTTACAAAGTTGACAAAAACAGAAAATGACCATTTTTGGAAGGGCTACATGAAAACAGGCATGCTGTTGATGGAGCTTGTGAACTATTCTGTTTTGAAGACAATTTGGAACTATGCCGAAAAAACTATTAAACTATGCATACTCTTTGATCCACTGATATCAGCACTAGGCTTATAACCCCCTCCCCCAAAGGACCTACATGTACAAAAATATTTATAGCAGCTCTTTTTTATGGTGGCAAAGAACTGGAAATTAAGAGAATTCTCATAAACTGGGGAATGGCTAACCAAGTTATGGTCTATGAATATAATGTATTGACTTAAGAAATGACAAGATAATTTCAGAGAAACTTGGTAAGATTTGTATGAAATAATGTAAAGTGAGATAAGCAGAACCAAGAAAAGCATTTATACAATAATAATACTGTAAAAAAAGATAACTTTGAAAGACTTAATCAATGTAATGACCAACCACCATTTAAAAGGACCCACGATGAAGCACACTTCTTACCTCCTGAAAGAGAAATGATGGATAGAAGGTACAGAACAAGACATATATTTTTGGACATGGCCAATGGGGAAATTTGTTAGAATGTTTGTTTTCCCCCAATTTGGTGGTGGACAAAAGAGAGATGAGAGGAAGAGGAGATCTAGGGACAGCGTTGTTGAGAAATAAGGACATAAAAAAGTACCATTAAAGCATTTTAAAATAAAATGAACAGAAGAAAGGCCAGAAAGAAACAGGCAGGATATTCAAAGTTACATGCTGCATTTATTATAAACTTAAAATGTAAAGTATGCTAAATATAATATTTGCAGCTTCATGTACAGTCCTCTTCCTGTTCTACTTTGTAAATGGAATGCCCATTTTACTTGATATATGTTAAGGATAATTTTTTTAAAAGGAAAATTATTTTGCAAGGATATGAATGATGGATCAGATCGAGGAAGGGCAGATTTGAAGCAGAAAGCTTGATTAGGCGTAAATTATAGTAATCTAAGTGACAGGATGAAGGCAGGAACCAGGGAAGTTGTAATGGTAGTGTAGAAAGAATCCCAGGAAAAGAATAGACAGAATTTGACAACTAAGGAGTTGAAAGGAATGGAGTCAAAGATGATGCTGAAGAGGTTGAGTAACTGAAAGGGCAATTGAGTCCTATTATCAGGGCAAGGAGTAGATTTGGAGAGGAAGATTAGTTTTGGGCAGATAAGACTGAGTTGCTAGCAGGGCCTCTGGCAGAGCTATCAAGAAGGAGCTCTGAGGAGCAGCTTAGGGATTGAACTAGAGATTTGGGTATCATCTGCATAGAGGTAATAACTGAAGCCAAGGGAAAACATGATACCATCAAAGGGGAGAGCATAAAGTTGAAAAGAAGAAGGCCTGGGACAGGCACATGTTAGTCCTCTCTAGAACAGACTCATCTCTCACCTACCTTGTCCTCATACCTAAAAGAAGCTCCCTCTCCTGCCTGCCAATTCCAATCTATTGCTTCCATTTTTCAAAGTTTAAGGCACTATTCTTTCAGGAAGCCATGTTCTAAGTTAAACCTCCATATAAATGGACAAGAATACTTTCCCAGTGTGGCAAAAATATCTCTCTGGTGTATCTTCTATTTGCCAGTGTAGGAATGAAGGTTACTAGAGCTGACCTGAGGGAAACCTATAAGATGGATAAAGTTTGTGCCTTAGCTCAGTGTTTCCTTAGCTTCCCTTTTAGTCATTCTTGCCCGCTTCTTTGTATCATTGCTCCTCCCCTCATCTTACCAAACAAGAAATTATTTCATAGCAATTTTACAGCTGTTGATGGATTTCTTGTTGAACTTGCCTCCAGGCAATTGCATTTTTAACATTTTATTTTTAACTATGGCATGAATGGCTTTGCCCCAGCTGAGAACACTTAAGACAAGCAGACTAGTATAGTGGAAAGAATAGAGGATTAGGAATCAAACGACTTGTGTTCAAATTGAGGCTCTGCCATTAAAAAACTACCTATATAACCTTGGGCAAGTCACCTAACACTTCTGGGTCTCAGTTTCTTCATCTGTAAAATGACTGGGTTAGACCAGCTTGTGACTAAAGTACTTTCCAAATCTCAGTGTATATGGTACTATGATCCTAAGAATTTCAGACATCAGAGAGCAGGTGCGGGGGAAGCATTTTGGAAGACAAGAGTAAAGAACCTCAAGAACTGGAAAAGACCTCAGAAATCATCTAGTCCAATCTCCTCAGTAATGTAAGTGACACAAAGAAAACAGGAATCAGGGTGGTTGCAATGGTAATGTACAACGTGAATGCCAGAAATAGAAAGACAACACTTGGCAATTGAGGACTTGAAGGGAATGGGAAGAATAAAAGATGGTTCTGAAATTAAGAGCCTGAGTAACTGAGAAAAAAATTAAAGACGAGGAGCAGATTTGGAGAGAAAAAGGAAGAGGAATAGATATTTTATATAAAAGGAAATTAAGGCCCAAAGTGGTTAAATGTCATTGGTTATAGAGCAAGAATTCAAACCCAGGTCCTTCAGTTCTCAGTCCAGTGTCCTTTCTATTATACTTCCTGTTACTTCTGAAACCACATCAGAGACAAATGTACAGGCCCAGATTTACTCCTTGTATAGTGAGTGCTTGTCAAGAAAGAGAAGTTAGTAAAGAGGGTTTGCTGTCACTTCCAGATGATCCCCTGTAGGAAGAAAATAATCAGGAACTGCCTGAAAATCTATTTCCAGAAGCTGTTTAGGAATAGTCTGTGTTTTGTCATCACCAGATCCTTCTCATAATTAGCTCTCAAATCCTGAATGGCGTGCTCCCACAGTACATAGAATCTGTATCATATAAGTTAGCACTTAATTATATATCCTGCTTGCTCAATATATGAAGTTTGTTAGTCTCATGACTCCAAATGGTCTTGGATTCCTTCAGAATAAAGACCCATGTTTTTTATTCTCTGAGTCCTTTCTGGTGTGTGCCATAGTAAGTACCTTCTGGAGAGCAGAAGAGGGGGAGACATGACACCTCCGTGGAAATACCCCAGGGCTAGCTGAAGGAAGAATGGGCAGGGAAGGGAGGGTCTGGAGTCCCTTACCTTCATCCAGCACTTCTCTACAAGGTTACTGGCTCCACTGGCACCTCCAGAGTCACGCACTTTGAGGTAACAGTCAACGGCTCGGCTGTACTCACCAGCCTGCTCCCACTGCCGTGCCTGCTCTACCAGTCCCTCCACACCCCTACAGAAGGGAAAGAGGAGTCCGTGGCTAAAGAAAGCACATGAATGAAAGGGATAGGAGGGACAGAGAATCTGGGGATAGGGTAGCTGAATATCTAAAACCCATGCTTGCCATACTTCCTGCATACCTCTATGTTCCTCTTCACCCTCACCTTCCATTTTCTGGTTTCCTTAATGATGTATACCTGGCACCCTTCTTGGTGGCTTCCCTCTCATACTCCTCCTGCAATGCTTCCAGCTGCCCAGGCACATAATCCTTACAGATTCGAAGAGCATCACTCCAAAGTCCAGCCTCCTGTTAACAGTGTGTTAATGGGGATTTCAAGAAATTTTAGAAGATAGGAAGCCAGTTGCAACTGCCTCTCATCCAACACTCAAAAGCTCCTTCCTACCAGCCCACCTGATTTGTTCTCCCAAGACTCTTGGTCTCCCCTCCTCTCATTTCTCCTGTTTGACAGGCTTTCTTTGAAGTCACACTGGGAAACTCTGAGTATCTAGGCCCTTCTCCCTCCACCCTCTCTCTTTGGCGTTCACTCAAGTTCTGTACCTTGTAGTAGTTGAGGGCCAGACCAGGTCTCTGGGCCCGAAGCAGCAGCCCTTCAGCTTTCTGAAAATCTTTTTCTTCTAAGGCTCCCCGGGCCTGACCTACTAACACCTCAGAGACACTGTCAGGGTCATGAGCCTCAGCAACCCGTTGAGCTGCCTCCCAGTCCTGGTTGTGGACAAACCTGCTCATAAAAATCAGTATTATGAATTTTTAAAAGGAGAAAAAAAATACAGGGTGGCATCATTTGAAAAAAGGGAATAAGCAGAAAAAGTCTTTATCCTGTGTAAAAGGCACTGAGTTTAATGACATTAGGTATGAATGATGATCATGGTGAAGGAAAAGATCTGGGGGTGGTTTCTGGTGGGAATGTGAATAAGTCCCATGGGAGTTACTTACATGAGGACAGCCTCTTTGGGCTTCCCTGCTCGGATAAACTCTGCTTCTGCCTCCTCAAACTTACCCTATTCAGGAAAAAGAGAGGCCACACCAGTAAGAAGCTTCTAGGGGGTCACAGATTTCCAATGACATTAACTTAAGGATGCAGAAGGGAGACTCTGGGACCAGGGAACCATACCTCATCTTCCAGGTACATGGCATATCTTAGGTGAATTTCGGGGGTTTTGTGCTTGAGGGCAAGTCGAGCAAGTTCAAAAGCAAAATCAAAGGAGCTGAAACAAAGATGAAGATAAAGTTTGCCTACTTCAATACTCGCATTTTGTAAAAGAAAAACAAAACCTGAAAAATAGTGGTGAGTGAGATAAATTAAAAAGTAAAGACTGAGAAAAGGACAAACAGGGAAAGCACAAGAGAAAGGAGAAGTGAGTTCCTGGGCATTTTTTGACTCTCCAGGAGGAGACAGAGGTACACAGGCATTACTACAAGATAAGGTGTGCTGGGTCTGAAGGACCCAGTGGAGAGGAAGAACAGGAAAAAAGTGGGTAAGATAGTATGTATGAGAAAGGTTGGTTAGAAGGAAAGTCCTCACATTTGATCTCTTTTTTTTCCTCCAAAATGTACTTGGTTCTCATAGTATAAGTTTATATAATAAATGGGGTTGCTTCATGCTTTCACTGGAATGACCTCAGTAAACTAATGCAGACTCTCACCCTATTATCTCCTGAGATCCATCAATATTACTATGAAACACCACCTCCCTTAAATCAAGTAACCTAGAAATGAATCAAATAAATAGCCTGGCATTCTGACAGCTTCAGTTTATATCAGTGTTACTCTCACTTGCTGAAGAAAATCTCACTTTAGATCCAATGGAGACAAATTTTATCATCCACAAGGCTTAGTATAGATCTAACCTTGAAGGCTGATCCTCATTAAATGGCTTCCATCATTCATTCCTTACCCTACAACAAAAGGATGTACACTTACACTTCACTTGCAAATTATTAATGCTATCCCATGTCAGTGTCAAATTCAGCTCTGTGACAGACATAGAGAGGCACCTGGAGAGACAGAAGCACATAACTGCATCTACACTGAAACTAAATGGAAAGAGAGCAGGGGTAGTTTTATGGCGCTGCAAAATCCAGGGTCCTGACATTATTCAATTGCCCTGGCCAATCCTGAGATGCTCCTTCTATTTGTACTTTTTGGTTACCACTACACAAGTGGGGTCCTCTCCACCTTCCCTGGCTATCTGTTCATGAGGGTCTTCCCTGTCCTTTCAGGGGAGGTACTCACTGTCCCTCACCTCAGCCCAACCCTGCTCTGTAATAACATGTCTTTCACAATGTACAGGGGAAGATTGCTAAAAGCAAGCCAAATTCTGAGTAATGAAAACCCAAAAATGATCTTGCAAAACAGAAAATGAAAGGTATACTTCCCTCCTCCCAGCAGAGATGAGGGAGATACAACTTTGGTTGAATGGTGTATTTGCTGTCATACAAGGTCCCTATACCAGGTGTTTTTGTATAACTGTTGTTCTTGGTTACAAGGGAGGAGTCAGTTTCCAGGGGGCAGGAACAATGACTTATTTTCAGAAATCACTATGATGTAAAAATAAGATGTATTAAAAAAAACACCTTACTTTTAAGGCCTAAGGATAGACCTTTCCCCATCCCCAGGCCATCGCTAGGCCAATAGTAGGTCGGAAGAAGCTGACTTAACTTTGACTTGTACCCCACAAAATGAGAAGGGAAAATACTCATTTCTTCTTTCTCCTCTTCTAGAATTCACTCCAAAGACCTCTTCTATTTTTCTTCAATTCTACCTTCCAAACTTTTTTTTCAGATTCACGGACAGTTTTGTTTTATTATAATTATAATTAAAAATTATAACACTAGCCAACATTTATTTATAGAGTACTTTAAGTTTACAAAGTGTTTTATAAATATTATCTCATTTTACCCTCAAAATTGCCCTGGGAAGGAAGGCGCTATTATTATCCCCATTTTACAGGTGAACAAACTTTTAAAGCTGGTAGTGTCCTAAGAAATTGTGTCATACCCTTGAAGCAGGAATGGGAAGGGGATACTCCCATGTTATGTGAGACCACTTCCAATGAGAGATGGGAGAAAAGGTTTAGGGTCTCACCAGTTGTCAGCAGCATGGTCAATGGCAGCTTCCAGGAGTCCTAGTTTGTTGAGCAGCCGAACAGCAGCCTCTCCCCCAAGACCTTTTGCCCACAGGTAGGCCACATGCTTGTGGGCATTAGCACCTCCATGTGCTTTTGCCACCTGAAAGGAAGAGCTACCCAATGATCCTCCAAAGGCATATGCTTTTTATGCTCTGTAATATCTGATCCTCACCCCATGTACCAGCGGCATTCCTTCCCTGTCCCATCCTCTGATTCCTAATCTCAGATCTGCTTCTAATTTAGGATACAGATTCTTAGACAAGAATCAGAAGAAACTAAGCTACTTATGAAGCTGATAATTACTGGATGGTGAGAAGGAAAAACGAATCTGCTCCTTACCCGGTAGGCTTCCTCCCAAAGCCCACTGGAACGGTACATATTCACAGTTGCCTTCCACTCCTGGGCTTCTAGGTAGTGATATTCAGCTTCCTGTAATCGACCTTCAGCCTCCAGCTCCTGGGGAATGATAAGCCAGTGTAGAGAGAAAGGGAGATAGATACAGGTTAAGGGAAAGATGGTTAAGGATGGGGAAATGCCTCACCTTGCCCAGATGCAGATGGGTGTCACTCAACAGGTCTGGATGGTGCTTTCCTACAAGGCGGATCATGTCATCATATAATTTGTGCTTTTTGAACATAGTAATGGCAAGATCTGGCTCCTCCACTGTCACATATAGCCTAGGGGTAGTAAAAACATTCTTTACCCCACATACTTTCCCTTAGAACCACCCCCAAGAGATGAACAATAGTAATAGAGCACTTTTACATAGCATTTTCTAGTTTACAAAATATATTCTTTATCAACAATGAGGTAAATATTTCCACTTTATAGATAAGGGAGAGAAGCAGAGATAGCAGACATAAGAAGTAAAGGGTAAAATCAGTCTAAAGAAAGCTCGAAGGGGCAACTAGGTGGCGCAGTGAATACAGCACCGGCCCTGGAGTCAGGAGGACCTGAGTTCAAATCCAACCTCAGACACTTAACACAAAAACTAGCCATGTGACCTTGGGCAAGTCACTTAACCCCAATTGACCTCCAAAAAAAAAGCTTGACAAACTAATTAAATAGTCATTCCAAAGACACTCAAAGATGAAAATAGAAAGAGGACAAAAACAGAAAAAAAATAGAAAAGATCTACAAAAAAATTACAACTGTTCTCTCCATCAAGGATAGTGGAACCCCCACACTTGGACCCAAACCTCCCT
Organism: Petaurus breviceps papuanus; assembly: GCF_028583685.1. NCBI lineage: Eukaryota > Metazoa > Chordata > Mammalia > Diprotodontia > Petauridae > Petaurus > Petaurus breviceps. Next base: position 8,133,206 of record NW_027187359.1, read on the forward strand.
GAGGTGCTGACAGAGGAAGTATAAACAGTACAGAATATAGGAACAGCAACTGAATTGGATCAAATATAAAAAGATCTAAAATATAAATATAAATATGCATGTATCTGTGTTGGAAATTATAAAGTTATAAGGGCACTGAGGGGCAAATTTACAAGGTAACTAAAGGAAGGGAAGATATCAAAGGTATGGGAAAAAAATCTAGACCCTTAACTGATACCAAAAAAAAAAAAGGGAAAGGATCAATGATCACCAGGCCTGATCTTCTATCTAAGGACATCCTCAATAAGGGTATTACTATGGAACAAGCAGGCTCTGGTGAATATTTAACAATGGAGCTTATATCTAACATCTCATAATCAACTGAAAAAAGTATTAACTCAGAAGAACCAGATGCTTTAAAGGCTCTTTTACAAGGTATCTCCCATCCACTTATCAAGATGGTTCCCTGGAAGATATAACAATAAAATAACTCTGTTAATGACCCTTTGATAAAAAATGTCAGGTGAAGCACAGCATAAGATGCATGCTCTGTGATGAAGCAGGGTCCAGTGTACAGCCCAAGTGCAGGAGGGAGTCCCATTGCATGGTGAGGTACTCTAGATGCTGTTTGGGATGATACATGTTGACTGCATAAAGCCTTAGGATGATCTAGAGTCTCCAGGAATAGATATGTAATCACTCAAAGGAGTCTGGCCTGTCCATCCGTACAGAAAGACCAAATGGATGAAAAATAAAAATCCTATTGAGCTTGTCCCACAGTGTTTATCTGGGAGAGGCAGTCCTAATGGACAAAGAGCGGGAACCAGAGTTGAAGAGGAAGAGGAAAGTGGGCTAGATGGCAGACACTACAAAGCGCTTTTACTGACCTCAAGCTTCCCATAACAGTAAAGGCCTATCTTTTCAATACAAACATTTTACTTGTATTTCTACATGTAAGCAAGACCCAGAATACCACTGCCACTAAAGACGGGTATCACACAGAGGGCAATAGAAAGGTATGAGACAGGTGCGAAGGCTACAAAATAAAACCAGGGAGGAACTTTGCAGGAAATAAAGGATGCCATCAAAAAGATGTAGGCCAGAAAAAGATGATGAAGTGGGTCACATTGCAGGAGTGAGGCTGATAAATGAACAGCTTGAGCAGCCTCATGGTGTGGGGAGAGAGCAAGGAAGACCTCCAGCATGCTGAACATACCCTTTGGGGCAAACTTTTGGGAGAAGATGGATGAGTCACATGGCATGGACAGGCTGTGGTCTGGACTGTGAGAGGGGACTCAGGAATCACTGAAATCATGCTATTCAAGGATTTGAGTAGAGAAGGGACCTGAGACGCAGCAAGGTGAAGCTGACTTGCCTATCCTTTCAGGGCTATTAAATGTTGGAGTCAGGAATCAAACCTAGGTCTTTGACTATATCCTGTTGCCTCTCCTGAGATGCGACACTAGACTTCTTCTTGATGCCTCCTTCCTTTTTCTTCCCTAAGCACAGCATAGCAGATGGAAAGCTGGACTCTGAGGCAGGAGACCTGGGATCACACACCTCCTCAGACATCTCTCAGCTGAATGACCATGGGGAAGTCACTTAACTTCTTGCCTCAGTTGTCTCTTCTCTAATATGGGGAAATGATATCTGTATTGTCTATCCCAGAGGAATGCTGTGAGGGAAGCGTTTGAAAAGCTTAAAGAGCTACATAAATGTAACTTATAATTTCCTATTCTTGTCTTTCTTTCCCCCCTTACCTCTCCGCCTCTCGGTACTTCCCCTGCTTCTCCATCTCCTGAGCTTGGGTAATGTACAGCACGGACACATCCTCCGGCCTCATGCATTTCATTGCCAACTGTCCAGAGACACAGAGCCATGAGTAGTCCCTTAGGGCCCAAAGGAGCCATCTGGCTGGCATGCTCCCCCTTGCTACTTGGGGACAAAGGAGACTAAAAGGTATATGGAAGAGATGAGAAGCCAGGTCTGACTTCTGTGAATACCCAATTTGCTTAACAGAGACAACAGCCCTTCCCTAAAACCATAACAGATTTGCTGAAATCCCAGTGCTACTGTCATATTCCAAGATTATTTCAAGGAAGCCGCACTTTTGCCTCTGGACTACAAAGACCAGAAACTCTTCAAGAGTGAAGAAACAGAATAGGAATTTCCTTTTTCTTCAGGGTAGTTCAGAGATTTCCTGCATCATTAGGGAGTGTATGCTCATTCATTACACCTTTGAGATTGGAACAAAGTCACCCACTGGAACTTGGGATTTCAGGAGGGGGAGGCCAACCTCCACAACTCCCATGACTTTTCTCTCTATCTTTTTCCTTCAAAGTAATAAGGACAGGAACCGAAATTGGTTCCTTTACTCAATCGCTCAATCCTCTCCCTGCTGGAGACTAGATGTTAACTTGACTTAATATACAGAATACTCTCAAATTGATAAGGGCACTATTAGGTGCCCAGAGGAACAAGACCACCATGGCAATCCACCCCTATTCCCCACCTTGTGTGCTTGCTCCCAGCGTCCAGCCTGAGTATACATGTCAATGGCATCCTTTGTCCGATCTCCTTTGGTATATAACTCCTCTGCAATCTGGAAAGGAAAAGAGAAGAAAACTTCAGGGCAAAGTCAGGGCAAAGACTGGGAAATAGCTGATGGGAAGAGAAAACTGAGATAAGAGGGTATGGAACATAAGTTAGGCTTAGGGTAGGAAACTGACTAAGAGAGAGGGATGTTTTCTTGCTACTTTTAGTGGGGAGAGAAAGACAAGAAGGGGTTACAAGGAGGTTACAATTTTATATGCGTGTAGCACAAAAAAGCACTAAACAACATGAAGAGAAGTACAAGGGGAATTCACTTCATGTTTCTATAGTGTAAAGCAATAAATACACTGACATTTGCAGGGGAAGGTGGCTAAGTTCTCACTTTACTTAAAGAAAAAGAAAGTATGGAAAGAACACTGGACTTGGGAGTCAGAAAACCTATGCTTGGATCCTGATTCTACCACTTATAAGACCTTGGGCAATCAACTTAACTTCTCTGGGTCTGCTTTCTCATCTGTAAAATGGGAATAATAATATCTCACAGGGTTATGTAAGGATCAAATGAGATAACACATGAGGCACATTGTAAGGAATCACAAAGTGCTACATAAATGTCTGGTATCATTATGATGATGACTATGGCTTCATTATTGGTCAACTGTTCCTCTAAGGCTAATAATAATACTTCATTTCTACAAAGTTCTCAGGTCATGGTGTGGTGGGATTTTTGGTTGTTTTTTTTTTTCCTGAGAGGAGGTTTCTGAGTTGGTCCTTCAAACAAGCATTACAGGTCCAAGTACCAGAGGTCAGTAAGGAGGGAGTGGCACCATGCCTCTCAGAAGTACTGTACTTGTGAGAGGTTCTAGATTGTGTTGCTGGCTTGTAAAGGTAGGTGGCTGACTTCTCACCTCGTACTCCTGCAGGGATGCATAGTGTTGTGCCACACGAGGATAGTACTTGGATGCAGTAGCCCGGTCCTGCAGATCTAAGATATAAATTGCCTTCTTCCATTGACGGGCACCAAGAGCAGCCTCAATTGCCTTGATGGAGCACCTGACATTTAGGAGAGAAGAGATGCTATTAGATAAGGCAAAGAAAACATGTTCAGATATGAAGACAGACATAAGAGAGATAGTCAGGGGCTCTTTACCATATAAACTGCCACTCTGTGTGGAAAGATGCTATCAGTAGATTGTTCTGTGACTTCTCAGACCAAAACACCTTTTTTGGCTACACTTTAAGTCTAGTTTCCTTCATTTAAAATATAAGCTTCTTGAGAGTAAAGAAATGTCTTAATTTTGTGGTTGTATTACCAGAATTTAGTATTTCTATTAATAAGTATATAGTAAGTGCTTTATAAAGGCTTTTGATTGATTGATTGATTCATTCATTCATTCATTCAAGTGGAGGACAGAATTGTATGTTGACAAGCACAGAAGGAAATAACTCTAGCCTGTGCTCTTTCTTGTTCTAGGACCTGTTTTCTTCCAGCACTTTGATTCCCAATTTAGTTGCCCCTGCAGAATTCCTACCTCCCACCTGAAGACCTACCCTCTTGGCTTCTTCTTCATACCTGGCTTCAATATAGTGATTAATGGCAGCATCAAGCTGCTTCTGTTGCACCAAATGGTCCCCCCATCCTTCTTCTAGCCTTACAACCTCAGCTGGGAATGCCATGCGGGCCAACTCCACCGCTGCCAGAGACAAAGAAAAGACTCTCGCTTAGACTTTCAGGGTTCAGGGCATAAAACAAAAGAAGAACAAGAGGGATAGGGAAGGATGGGGAAAAGTGGAAAAATGGGGCAGAAAAAGTGCAAAAAT
>NW_027187359.1:8137568-8243332 GCF_028583685.1 Petaurus breviceps papuanus
GGGGAAAAGTGGAAAAATGGGGCAGAAAAAGTGCAAAAATAGGCAGAGTCAACCCAAAGAAGAAAATAATGGGGGCCAGTGAAGGGAAGGAGTATATATAAATCACTCTCTCTCACACACACACACACACACACACACACACACAGGCAATTATTTAGTTGAGGGCACTGTTACCTTTCATGAATGCATTGCCCTTACAGTAGCACTCAAGGGCCCTCTGTGGATTCCGGATCTTCTCGAATAGATCTCCTGCCTATTAACAAGTACAATGTCAATACAGTGATTCAGTCCATGTATTGGAAGAGACAGCATGAGGAATGAAGGATTCTGAGACTGGCACTCTGGTGATCCAAGATCTCATTCCAACTCTGGAATTGCCTAGGTATGTGACATGAGGTAAGTCATTCAGCCTAAGTTCCATCCAGCATAATATTTACTATCTTATGCTATCTCTCACAGAATATGAATATATATGGGATAATACTGATGAAAGTAGATATAGCTGGTGGTGTGGTGGATAGTGTTGGGCCTAGAGTCAGGAAGACCTGAGTTCAAATCTGACCTCAGACACTTACTAGCTATTTAACCTTGACCTCTGTTTAAAAAGTCTCAGTTTTCTCAACTGTAAAATAGGGTTAATAATAGCACCTATCTTCCAGGGTTATTGTGAGAATCAAATGAGATAATATTTGTAAGATGCTTAATACACTATCTGCCACATAGTAGGCAACATATAAGTGCTTATTATTATTATTATTACTAGGAACATGTTAAGATGTAATACCAAAGCTATTATTGTTAAAAAAAATTTACCTCTCCCATCACAACATCAAGATGAATCAGGCCAATGAATGTAAAAGAATCAGGCCAATAAGGACTTAGGCTCTCTATCACAGAGCTCTTCTTTGGTGAGTGCAGGGATACTGGGCCCCAGGAACCTAGTGTTTGGGGTTTTTTTTTGAGGGGGGAAAGCAAGGCAGTTGGGGTTAGGTGACTTGCCCAAGTAAAGACCTAGTGTTGATTATAGACTAAGGTGTAGTCAGGGAAATGAACTAGGAAGTTTGTCTTACCCTCTCAAACAATTCTCCTTTGATAAGGGCTGATGTGATGTGTTCCACTAGTTCACTGTTGGCCAGCAGTTCTTCTCGAGCCAGAATCAACCGAGCAGCTTTGGCAGGGAGTCCAGCCTTAAGGTAGAGGCTGATGGCAGCCAGCCCATCCCCCTGGTTTTCCTGTAATTCACCTGCCCTTTCTTCCTGCTGTGTATCCATAAGCCACTGATAATAACCCCGGCGTAGCTTTTCCAGGGCAGGGTGACCCTAAAGGCAGAAGAGGGAAATTATGAAAGTTGGTATGTGCTTCCACACTCGGGATCTGGGTTGCTCCAGATCTCTACTAATCTCATTAGGCTCAAACCACACCCCTACTTTCTTGTCTTATCTACAAAAGGAGAAAATTTCTGAAGTGAGGTGAGAAAGGAAATTTACTTCTGAAGAGCTGTGGGAAGAGCAATCTATACCTTGGCCTCAGCCACAGCAATGCATTCATCCCAGCGGTGCAGTTCTTGATACATGGCCATAGCTTCCTCAACAGCATTCTGAGAGATCAGAGGGAAAGAAAATGGAAATATGAAGAAGGTATGAGCATCATCCACCAGTCACCTGGCCCTCCTCAGCTGGTCTGCCCTGAGAGTTGTCAAAAACACAGGGAATTCACTTTGACTTTCTATCACACACATTTACAAAACCATTAACCACACAACATTCTCCCAGAACTCTTTCCAGCCTTTGGGTAAAAGAAGTTTGTAGCTGTTGTTTTTATTTCCCTACTAGTTTCCTCACTATATGTGAGTTTTTCTTCCATCTCTCTAGATTACTTATTCATATCCATGCAAACCCATCCTATTACTTGTTCCAGAAAGATCATTTCTGCCAATTTGTAGTTCTTCTCCAGCATGGCCAGACGTGCTCGGACCTGATAGAAGTCAGTTCCTTCCCCACCCTGCCAAAGAAAAAGGAGACATTAACGATAGGTGTGTGCAAAGAGAGGTGTGTGCAGGGAAGAGGAAGGAGAATGTAACTAGATGGTAAGAAGGGCTACAGGGTCTTGGATGCTAAAGGATCAGGGTACTAAAAATTGTGAAAACTCTTGAGGCTTAAAGGTCAAGAGGACTAAGAAGGTATCCCGAAATAACTGATGTCTCTTAGTGAGGGGGTGGTAAAAAGTAAAGGGATGACCAGAAAGCTACAAATCACAAAGTTAAAAAATTGAGGAATTTAAATTTAAAAGACTGAAAGAATCAGAAGGCTGATACTTACATATTCTCTGGACACCTGGTCTGCAATCTCATTGGTCTCATGTAGAAATCGAGCTTTTGCTACATGTCCCAAAGCAGAGAAGCACCTGGAAGGAGGAGCATGACAAAGTGTAAATCTGGATGGGGCTGACAAGGGCAGTAGAGCTAGTGAACAACTGAGGATTGAAAAAATGTAATAGCAGAAACGGTTCCTACCCTAAAGAAATTTATAACCATAGTCTTCCAGGATCCTAGGAGGGGATGCATCAAGAAAAGACTTTTCCTTTCTTTTAGAGGGGGGGGAAGGCAGGGCAATTGGGGTTAAGTGACTTGCCCAAGGTCACACAACTAGTAAATGTGTCAAATGTCTGAGGCTGGATTTGAACTCAGGTCCTCCTGACTCCAGGGTTGGTGCTATATTCACTGTACCACCTAGCTGCTCCAAGAAAAGATTTTAAGGAAGGACTCAGGAAGGCAGGATTGTAACATGGTTGTACCTACTTTGGCTATCTACCTTCCTAGCTCTCAAAACTTTCAGTATCTTAATGCAACCCTCTGACTTACCTTTCTGCAATATGTAGCTGTCTTACTTCCAGGGCAAGTTTGCTTAATGTTTTCCACATTGCCTCTGTTTCTGGGGTCATTTCCAGAGTTTCCAGGAATGCGGCTGCTCTAGAAGTGACATGAAGAATGACCACAGGATTAGAAAACACAGGACAGTGGAATATCAGAGCAGGAAAATTGGCCCTTGATGGCCCTCCCTCCCTGAGCCACTCTTCCTCAGGATTAGCAGTACCCAAACCAGGCTCTTCTTTCTACTCTAGTTTTAACCCCTGCCTCCCTGTGCCCCTGCCCATCCCCTCACCGGGTGTAGTTGCCGTCATCAATGGCGGTCCCAAATTCGATGAGCCCTTCATCCAATGTATAGGCAATAGTCGTCACACCTTCGGTCACCATCACCTCTGTCTTTCCCCCACCCCGTTCCAGACTCACGACATCACCCTGTGGATTCACCCCCAGTCAGGTTCTGGATTAATATCTCTCCTTTGGATTAATCTCCTATTAAGAGACTAGGCCCACCCTTGTCCACTCCCATTTTCTTTCACTCTTGAGGGAATTATACAGTAACATGATTTTCTTGGGTCTTATCCTGGGGCACAGCATTTCAGCATCTATTATATGCTATTAAGTCCTTGGGCAAAAGTGGGATCCAACAGGCAAAACTGCACCAATGCCTAACGGTAATGGTGCCAATCAGCACTGGATTTTCAGTGCCAATCAACATTGGATTTCAATGCATTCCTCATCTGCTACCCCTAAACATGTTGGTGGCTCCAAGATTAACCTGAAAGTATAAATCAGGATATTCTCTACTCTGTATACCTAAGCTAATCTAGAATCCTTCCAAGATTTCTAATTAAGCAGGTGGGCAGTGCTGAGGGAAAAGGGATTTGAGATAGCCTAGATCAAACCAGGATTCCACCAAATGAACCAGAATATATATGGAGGTAGATCTAGATACAATTGACCTAGGTAGGGTTCTTCTAAACTACAAGCAGGCTCTCCAAATTGACTTTACCTCAGTCTGAGGAGTATGTTGCAGTGGACTTTGTAGCACTGTGGCACAGGTTACTATTTACATCATACTAATGACCCTTCATGCTTCCCTAAGGCTCTCTCTATACCTCAGCTGAAGATCATGAAAATTATAACTAAGCTGTGCCAAAATCTGAATTAACAGAATACTAGGTTGTTCCTGTCAGGCACTGTGATTGAAATTCTCCAGGCCCCACCATACCCTAATAGAAGACATGGTGACCCTCTCGGGTGCCTCAATGTTGTACCACACACACAAGCTGTTCCGGTTCTGAGCTACTAGCACATCGCTTCCTGGCACCCACTGCACGTAGGAGCAGAAATTCAGGATCATCGTCTTGGAGCTGCTTTCAATGTCATACAAGTGCAACTGAGGAGAGGATGGGTAGAAGAAAGAGAATCAGTAGGAAATGCAGTAGGGGTCTCCCCTAGTGGGAAGAGCAGTTGGTAAATGAAGATTTTGTGGTGAACGTGATTCTCAGAGGTAAGGGTACATCTACTCAGGTACATACCACCCCTCAAACTCCTCAAGCTGTATCCCTTTTAGTCAATTCAGATCTGAAATATTCTGGTTTTGAGAAACCAGGGGGTCAGAAAGGCATGCAGTGTACATGTCCTTTAACATAGCATAGGCCTCTTATGACCACTTACTTACTTTGTGGGAGCGTTCACTAACAACAGGCCAGACTTGACACTTCTAGATCAGCTCCAGAAAACCTGATGTGTCCAGAATCACAAGTTCTGAGCTCTAGGCCATGGGATGTGTCAAAAGGTCTGATCTTTATGATTGTCTTTCACTTAATTGAAAAATTATCAGATTGTTTCTTTGCCCTCTATGTAGAACTTTAACATTATGATATTATGCTGCACTGAGAGTCATCAGAATAACCTTTAAGGTATAAGTTCATGAATTAATGAGGGAACAAAAGAGGAATAGTCTTAATAGTTACTTTCACTATTGTACCAATGTTGGTGTAGGGGTAGGTGAAAATCAGTTAGCCAAAGAGATTAGGATTACAAGGGTAGGAAGTTCCCAAATTACAAAAATCTTGAGAGAGCTGGCATACACCAATGACTGACCCCCTTTCCCACATCCCCATCATGGTACTACAATACAGTGCTACAATGATGACAGTAGAGGGATGGATGCTGATCACTCAGGCAATCTGTGCCATCCATCATTGAATGGTTAGTGTACAGAAGAAGCAAGAAGTAGTGATCACCAGGTAGTAGCAGAAGCAGCCTGACTTTCTAGACTCCCTCATTCATCTACTACTAGCAACATCTGCACCATGACCTCCATAAACTGTGCCTGTGGCTATTGCCCAAGTCACCAGTTCTGGAGCCCGGCATCTTACACGAAGTTTCCGGTCCCTGAAGAGCAACTTGTGTCCAGTCTCATTGAGCTCCAACCAGTCTACACGGCTGTCATGGCTGATGGTACCAATGTTGTAGCCACCAACCAAGTCCACTGCAGAATTAAGAAGAGGGGTCATGAAGAGCTTAGTGATATCATGGGACCAACCACCAAGTACCAAGATAGTTTGGAAAAGGCTCCAAAGGCATCAAGAATTCTGTATCGTCCCAAAGTATATCACATAGTGATGTAACATTATTTTGTTAGGATGCTTAACATGCTGACTCTTCTGGAATTTTTGGAGTGGAGTTCAGGTCTTTAGTGAAACCAAAGAGTCCAGACTAATTCAAAGAATATAATTCACATCTAGGATTCTTGAAGGTTTAGAGGAAGGTAGAATTGTTTGTATATCTGGCCTCATTCAGAACTCTAAATCAGAACAGGGTTGAACCAGGAGGAGCTCAATAGAGATCACTCAGTTTGAACTTGCCCCACACAAGACACAGGTGACTATAATTTCAAAGGTGTTGGAAGACCTCATCGAGGCAAACCTAAGACAAACCTCAGGAATATAATCTCAACTTAATATTCACCTCACAGATATACAATTTATAAATGAAATGTTCCTCAAGTTTATGTTCATATGAAATATTTTCTTGATCAGTAAGCTTAATTATGTTGTTGTCATATGAGGATTCAGGGAAGAACATAATAAATGTAGGCAAGAAGGGAGAAAAACAGTAGGGCAAGAAAAACCAGGTGGGCCCACTTACGAGTTGTGTAATCACTGGCAAGTCACTTGGCCTCAATAGCCCTTAGTCCCTTAATTTGTAAGCTGAGCATAGTAAAACTACTGCTGCATCCCTCATGGGGTTGTTGTGTAGGAAGCACTTATGAACTTTACAGTAAAACATGAGATACTCTTGCTTTGGTGCAGCTAATATATCATGTCTGATTGCCCCATCCAGGAACAAACGGAGGTGTGTGTCTTACAACAGGAGAAGCAATAGACACAATGGCATAAATCAACACTGACAGTCCCAGAAGGAAACTAGTGACCTGCCCAGACATAATGCAGACAAAAATAAAAGTCCCTCATCTCCTGCCATCTCCCTACACATCCATTTGTAAGGATTCTGGGGTCTTTGTTCCTCAGGCTGAATTGCATGCTGGGTTCTTTAGTCCCCAGCTGTGCAATTAGCTCTTGTCACTCGGACTTCATTCAAACCTCTTAGAGCTTCAGGATGTGAAATTAGAGGGGTAGACTAAATATTTATATGGCTCATTCAGCTCTAATGATCACTCAAAATGAGATCTGTCCCATGGTGAAGTAGGCTACCTTGGGAGGTGGTGGTTTCCCCTGCAATTGAGGTCCTCAGGCAAAAGCCAGAGGATCCCTTGTCAAGTACATTGTGGAGGGGAGCATAGGTTAGATTGGATGTCCCTTCCAATTCTAAAGTTCAGTGATTCTGTGAAAGCTTAGCTAAAGATAAACTGGAAGCATGGAGCAGGAGTGTGGTCAATCAGGGTTGGCGGGTGATCAGGAAGGCCATGGGATTTAGGTCAGGCACGTCATATGGCAAAGGGTTTTTCAGAGTTGTTAGTCCTCCCTCAATAGAGTCCCAATTACACCACTACTCCTTATATACCATTAGTTCCTGCCTTTCATTAAATGTTTAGGCTAAAGACCAATTAATGACTAATTGAGACAAAAGGACTAAAAAATAAAGTATCCTTCTTTCCATACTTTACTTGAAGGCAACTATGTGGTACAGAGAATAGAATGCTGGGCCTGGAGTCAAGGAAAACTCATTTTCTTTACATGTTTGCCCCATTTTCCTCATCTGTAAAATGAGCTAAAGAAGGAAATAGCAAACCACTCCAGTATCTTTGAAAACAACAACAACGACAAAACCACAAACAAATCAAAACCTAAATGGGATAATGAAGAATCGAATAAGACTAAACAACATACTTTTTACTAAAATGGGGAGGGGCCCCCACAGAGTCAGTTCCAGACTTGTGATTTCCTTAGTATAGGGAAATTAGCGGTGAAGAAACTCTCTCTAGGAATGGAGATGGGCACCTTTCAGCAACTTATATTCTAACCTAAATTGCTTCAGGTCACTGAGAGGTTAAAGTGACAGCCAATATGGATCAGATTGGTCTTTGAACCCAAGTCTTCCTGACTCTGAGGCTGGTTCTCTATCCATCATCTCATGATGCCCGAGATACAAATGTATATAAGTAAACATTACATTAGAACAGACAATGATAATAAGAATAATTCACACTGATAATGTGTTTAGAGAGTTTTAAGGTTTGCAAGACAGACAATGCAAAGTATTATTATCCACATTTTATAGATAAGGACATTGGGACCCTGATCAGTTAAGTACAATGTAGGTGCACAGTATGTCTATTTGAATTGTATAATGCTCTTACCAACTGCAATAGTCTTAATGTCTATGAGATAAGCCAGCTTCTTGTTCTCTTCCATTCCCCGCTGCCGTCTCTCATTGATACGGACACTTCAAGAAAAATATTAGGGTACAAACAAGGTTTAGGTTCTTGGCATCTGGATGCTGATTTTTCTTTCTGGCTCAGACCTATGATTCTGTGGGGTAGTGAGCTTCAGGTGAGGAACTCCCTTCACAATGAAAATCTACATTCTCAGCAACATATAATCAAATGGAGTCAGCTGGGACATTGAGAGGTTAAATAACCTGCCCAGAATCACAAAGCCAATATGTGTTAGACTTAGAAGAACTTGAACTAACTAAGGTCCTCCTCACTCCAAGGTGGGCTCTTTAACTAAAACCCCAAATGCTCTCTATCTATGTCTCTCTAAGTTTTTGAAGCGGGGTATGACTGGGTGTTGGTCTCACTTGAAGGGATGAGGGTCACAAGTCAGAGTAAAAGGCAAGGTGGGGTTTCTGCATTTTACCTGATGAGGTGGGGGTTCATGAATTCAGTACGCACAGAGCCTAGGATGTCATTATTCCCATATTCCACCAGAGTCAGCTCTCCAGCATTGAAGATCATGCAGACCTGGAAGAAAAGTGACAGCAACATATTAACCAAGATTTTGTTTCAGAAAGGAAAAAAAAATGTGGAGTGTGGCATTTAGAACACTGATTCTCAAACCGAGAAGCTCACAATTCTTTTTACTTCACTCCTCTACTTAATCAGCGATCTCTCCTACCATTATCTTCTCTATTCACTGCCAGGTCTCTTGAGTAGGAAGTGAGAGACTGGAAAAGACTGGGATAGTCAAGGGATTAGTAAATCAGGTGGTCCATAAATTCAGCTCCACTCACATTCTCATTTTCAAAGAAATACTTCTCATTGCCGCCAGATCCCTGCCAAGCCACCTGCAATAGGGGAAGATAAGAAGATTAATCAAGATACAAATCCAAGAGGCTTGTGTGTGTGTGGGGGGGGGGCGGGGTTGGAGGAAAATATTATAGAAGAGAGCCAGAAGGAGCCTGATAGTGGACATTACACGAGGCTCCAGTGGCAGATTCTCTGGCTCTCTTGGTTTCCCTCTCTTCTACCCTACCACATCTCTAAGGAATCTAAATACAGTAAAATACCATGCTTTTTAAAGATCTCTCTGTCCCAGCCCCATGAACCTTCTGGGTCCCTATGCCAGACCTTTAACACTGAAATGATTAAAACCAGATCATCTAGAACCAAAATGACTATGATGCCTAAAGACTTGTCCCCACCTCCTATTCCTCAGGCATTCTGAGGAATGGATTCCTATAACCCATCCAAAATAGCCCCACAACTCCTACGTCCTTGGTCCCTACCTCACTGAGTCGATTGGTGTTCAGGTCCCCTAGCAGCAGTGTATCGGAGGTATGGGCCACCAGATATCTCTCCTTGCCCAGAATCTTCACCTCCTCTACCTCATACCCATAGTGAGACTTGAGGACCACACGAGTGCCTGATGAAAGATTCTTCACAATCACCTGGGTAGAAAGCAATGCACAGAGAACCACTACATATAATGTTAATCGCTAAAGAGGCCTTGGAGATTATCTCGTTTAACTCCCTCTTTTTATGCATGGGGAAATGCCCATAGGGATGAAGTGACTTATTTAAGATCCTATAGGTACTAAGTAGCAGAGCTAGAATCTGCCTTTTTTTTTTTTTGGAGGGGGAGGGCAGAGCAATTGGGGTTAAGTGACTTGCCCAAAGTCACACAGCTAGTAAGTGTTAAGTGTCTGAGGCTGGATTTGAACTCAGGTCCTCCTGACTTCAGGGTCAGTGCGCTATTCACTGAACCACCTAGCTGTCCCCACAGAGCTAGAATTTGAACCCTGATTTTCTATCAATCAGTTTTAGATTAGTACTCTTCCCATTATACCACAATGCCTTTCTCTTAAACATTTCATCCTAGGAGGAGTCAGTATCCTGAACCCTACCCATCTTCTCACCTATCCTGGCTTTTCCACAAGCACAAGTCAGGGGTTGGTACTGATTTAGTGGGGATACAGTGAGTAGAGGAGAATGTGAAAGGAGTAAAGCGTTGATGCTCAACATAACAACTCACATAAATATCAACTTCCTTTCCTCTTAGCTTAACTCTCTACAGTCTGGCTTCCAATCATCATTCAACTAAAACTGCTCTTCAAAGTTCTCAACTGCCAAATCTAATGGCCTTTTCTTGACCCTAATCCTTCTCAAACTCTACATATTTTTTGACACTGCTGATCACTCCCTCCTCCTTGAAATTCTCTTCTAAGTTTCTGGGATACCACTCTTCTCTGGTTCTCTTCCTACCTGTCTGACAGCTTCTTCTCTGTCTGCTTTGCTGGATCTTCATCCAGTTCATACCCACTAACAGTGAGTGGCCTATAGGACACTCTTCTTTTCTCTCTCTATACCGTTTCTATACTTGGTGTTCTTGTCAGCTCTCATGGAGTCAATATAATCATCTTTATGCTAACGATTCTCAAATATACTTATTCAGCCCTAACCTTTCTGCTGACCTCTAGTTTCACATCTATAACTGCCTATTAGACATTCTGAACTAGATTTCCCAAAGACATCTTAAACTCAATGTGTAAAACTGAATTCATTATTTTTCCCTCAAAATCCCCCCCTTCCAAATTTCTCCATTATGTTGAGGGCACTACCATCCTCCCAGTCATCCAGGCTCACAACCTAGGAGTCATCCTCAATTCTTCTCTCTTATCCCCCATTTCCAATCTGTTGCTAAGACCTGTCAGTTTTATCTCACATATGTCCCATTATCTTCTCTGACACAGCTACCACTTTGGTGTAGGCCATTATCATCTCATGCTTAGACTGTTTTAATAGCATGCTGGGTAGTCTGCCTGCCACAAGTGTCCCCCCACTCCAATCTATCCTCCACTCAGCTGTCAAAGTGATTTTCCCAAAGTATAGGTCTGAACATGTTGCCCCCACTACTCATTGAATTCAGTGGCTCCCTATCACCCCCAGGATCAAATAAAAATTCTTTTTGGCATTCAGAGACCTTCATAACCCGGCCCCTTCTCTCCTACTCCACCCCTGTTCCCTTCTCTAGTCTTCCCACATTCCGCTCATTGATCCAGTAACACTGACTTCCTTGCTGTTCTTTGAACAAGGCATTCTATCTCTCAACTCTGGACCCCCATGCCTGGGATGTTCTCCTGGCTTTCCTGGTTTTCTTCAAGGCCCAGATAAAAATCACACTTTCTACAGGAAATCTTTTATGATCCCTTGTCATTCTGGTGCCTTTCTTCTTGACTATCTCCAATTTTTATAACAGGAAAGAACTCGTTAGAGAAGCAGTATAGCACAGTAAATAAAAAGCTGGCCACACAAATAGGAGATGTCTTCCACATGTTGACGGTGGGGTGCTGTACAAATGACCTGAACTCTAAGTACCCTGGGTAACTCTCTCCGGTTATCATTGGTATCAGCTGTACAGGCACAGAACTGCATTGGTAGAGGAAGTCTGCCATACAATGGAGAGTCCTACACCAATTAAATCACAGGTTGGCAAAAAAACAAAAAACTCAACCCAACAACAAAAAATAAAACAAAACAAAAATCTGGAAACCAAAAATGCCTACTAATTGGGGAATGGCTAAACAAAATGTGGTACAAGAACGTAATATTATTACTATGCCATAATAAATGGAGATTATGAAGAGTTTTAAGAAATGAGGAAATTTCTATGAACTGATGCAGAATATGTTAAGCAGAACCAGAAATACAATATACATAATGACTATAACATAAATGAATAAACAAAAACCCAAAACAACTGAATGCTGTGTAATGATAATGAGCAAGCTTGACCCTACAGAAGAGTTGAGCAAATTAACCTCTCTCCCTTCTTTGCATAGACTTTGAATATGTAATATTATACATATTCTCAGACAAAGTTGATGTGTGGGTTGGTTTTGCTGAATTTTTTTGCTTTAATTTTTTGATATAAGGAATAGCTAATTGGATAAGGAAGGGAGAAGGTAGATATTTGGACATGAAACTGACAGTCCAGAGGATGTTGAGGGTGGCACAGAGCATGGAACCTACAACTCTCCTTAGGTTCAAGGCCTGCCTACTTGCTTGCTTATCTGCTTGTCCCTAGGAGAAACAGAGTAAGAGCCTGGAGGTTCTGCCTTTTCTTGGGCCCTGGTACTCTTTTAGCCCTTCTGACTGCTGTGGGAGAGAGTGTCTGATAGGTGAGCCCCTCCCAGAGAATCAAGGTCTGCCTGAGTGCTTTTATGCCCCTTGGAAGGGATTAAGTCTTGAGGTTCCGGGAGGCTAAGTGTCGGAGTGAATAGAGCACTGGCCCTGAAGTCAGGAGGACCTGAGTTCAAATCCTGCCTCAGACACCAGACACACTTACTAGCTGTGTGACTTTGGGCAAGTCACTTAACCCCAATTGCCCTCCAAAAAGCAAAAAAAAAAAAAAAAGACTTGAGGTTCTGTCCTATCCTGGACCGAACTGTTGAGCCTAGCTCCATGACCTGCCCTTGGGCTCTGGATATGCCCCAGGGCTCAAGAAATAAGATACCACTCTCACCCTAGGTTGGACATAGCCCTTTAACCTGAAATCAGCCTCTAGCCCTCGCCATCTGGCCTTCAGTAGCCAAAGGAAATAAAGTAAGGGAAGGCCCCTCTCGATAATGGGCCTGCCCTAGGGGTTGGAGGGAGGGAAAGGAAGAGTCTGCCTGGGGAAAAAGGAAACAAGACCTGGAGTTTCTGCCTGGTCCTAGGCCCTGGCCCTCTTGACCTGGGTCTGCTGAGAGACTGAGAACCTGGACCCTGAGCTATCCCTTCTTTGGGCTCAGGGCTATCATGCCTGTCTGCCTGTCCAGGTTCTTGGCTCTTGATCCTCTGCATTTCTGGTCTTTGGCTTTCTTTGGTCTATCTGGCCACCTTGGCCACAGTCAAGTGCCCTGGAATCACTGTATATGGAAGAAATATGTCCCTCCCCAACCCCCTACTCCTTATTCCCCTCTCGTAAGTTAGGTCTCTCTATCCAAAAGGAAAGGGAATCAATCCCAATGAATCTGAGAGCAGGTTTCGTCTCAGAATTGATATGAAGAAAAAATGAGATAGATAATATTTATAAAGTACTTTACAAACCTTAAAGTACTATATAAATGCTAGTTACTTATAAATTAACTATCAGTAAAAGGAAGGTAATCAATAAAAATAAGATTTAAAAGGCATCATGGTGTAATTTATAGAGAATTGGCCTTAGAGTTGGGAAATCCTAGGTTCAAATCCTGCCTTTGATATGTACTAGCTGTGTGGCCCTGGGCAAGTATCTTAACTTCTCAGTGCCCCAGGCAACTCTCTTAAGTTGAAGAAAAAGTACTTACCTGCATTGGTAGAGGGAATTTCCTTACCAGAAGCTCCCAATACTTGTTTGTTTGTTTGTTTTTATTAATTTGTTTGTTTCCTTTTAGTTCACAGGATTCAATTCCACAATTCCTTGAGTTTCACATTTTGTCCCCCTCCCTCCCCTCCCCTCCCATGGCAGCATATAGTCAAGTATAGGATCTGTAAATACATCAGTCAGGTTATAAAGACGGATTGTATCAGATGGAATGAAAAATGGCAAAGAGGACATAAAACCAAATAAGAGAAGGAAAAAGAGCAGGTATTTTGAAGAACCTCCCAATACTAATGAAATCACAGGTCTAGTCCAAAAAAAAAAATTTAAAAATTAGCAAACTCTATTGCAACATGGTAGAGTGGAAGCAGAGTTGGATTGGGTGTCAGGGGACATATCTGAATCCCAGATTTGTGGCCACAGGCACTTCATCTAAGTCTGTGTCCTCATCTTAATAAGGGGATAATAATATTTGCACTATTTCTCTTAACATACGTATGAGAAAAATGCTTATAAACTTTAAAGCAGTGTGTATGAGTTATTCTTCTTTCTTAAGACAGTTCACAAGATAATTTCAGACTAGAAAAGACTGAGAATTCGTCTCTAGAGACCAGTTTAAAAGATCTGATGTCTGCCAGTCTCTTCTCTAAAAACAAGGAAGTGTTGTGGCTTGAAGGAAGGAAACTACCCTGATGTGACCGGCTCTTCACTGAAGCCCTGCCTGCAGTGTGATGAAAATAGTTCTCCTTGGATAAGAACAGTGATATATTGGGGCGGGGGGGAAAGGAAATAGAATAAAGCTGAATGATTCATGGCAAAACCTGGATTTGTGGACTATGTCCTACTTACCTGGCTTGGTCCTACATATGTCAGCTCAAATTTGTTCTTGTAAATACTTCTTCGGAGGCAGCAGTCAAACTGTTCTACCCCGCCACACAATGTGCCCTGTGAGAAAAAATGGCAGCATCTGGAAGCCACTAAAAAGTGTTGAGGCAGAATTATTAACCAGGGAGAAGCATCTGGGGACACAGAGAATATGTGGAAGAGAGCTGGCAGTAAGCATTACAAAAGCAAAATATGGCAGAAGCAGGGCATCACAAAGTGGTAAGACATTGGTGAAGCACTAGACCTCACCTCCCAGTGACCTCTAAACAGAGAAAATTTAATTTCTCCTCCCTACTTCCAGTCCCTGGATTGGTAGAAAGGGTACAAAAGAAGGTACAGCTACTGGTGGGGTCAGGTAAACATCCTTAGGGAAAAAGGATTTTCCTAGGAAAGGGAAAAGTTGTTGTCAGGAAGGGAGTTCTAAGTAAACATACTGCACAAAGTCGGGAGCCATCCCTCTTCCAGGCTAAGGCAGTAACTGTGTATAGATTTTCAATCTCTTTGGGCTTTGCCTCCTCCCAGATGCTTCGTCGGGGGCTCCAATTAAGCACTCGGAGCCTAGGGATATAAGGACACAAAGCATATGGCTTGTAGAAGGAATGGGGGCTTAAGCGGAGGGGTGTAGAGGAAGGAGAAAGAATAGGGGTGTGGTACTGATGGGAAAAATGTTTTATCTTCACTGGGGAGGAAAAGGGTCAATAAGAGAGAGTGGGGAGACAAATCTAGTGGGAGAGAGAACAAAGCTTCAAGGTGACAAAAGGGTGATGGTTAGAGAAGTTGTGGAAAGGAAGGTAAGGCTAAGAAGAGAGGTGGTGAGGTGAGCTCTTAAAGATAGAGAAATGGGAAAAATCTGGAGAAAAGGAAGACGAAAGAAGTCATTTAGAAAAAGACACAAGGGGATGGAAAAAAGACAAGAAATATAGAAAAGAAAAAATAGGAAGTTTGAGGGCAAGGAGAGTAAAGAAGAAAAAAATGAGAAGAGACTAAAAGGAAGCACAGAGAAAGATGGGATGAGACTGTGGGGTGACTCCCAACATCTGTGTTGACTGTTCAACCATTTTCCTATCCCACCTGTCATAACTTCCCAGTACGACAGCTTGGCCTCCAGGACTGGCTGCAGCTGTGGTGAACTCAAGCTCCTCAGGGTCACGGCTATAATCAAAAGTTTGCAATACATGGCCTTCTTTTCCATAAGCAACAATTCTTCGGTCACAGCCAGCAGCCACAATGCTATTAGATGCCCAAGCCAAGGCAAAGGGTGGACATGGATGACTGACCAGTTTCCCCTAGAAGAGGAATGGAGGAAGTCTGGCAAGCAGCCATGTTGACTTTATTTTCATAAAAAAAACCCTTCTTTTCACCATTTCCTTCACACTTACTTTGACCACGTTCTCCCTACAGAAATTATTCCTTTAACACAAGAGAGATCCTACTTATACATACCAAAACTCCTTTAGGAAGACAACACACACACACACACACACACACACACACTCTGACCAATGTCCAAGAGGCAATTACCTCCAATACACAAAATAACTAGTTATGAGGGAGGCCTAGTCTTACAAACTGATATGAAACAAAATTAGTTTGTAAGTCCTACCAGTGAGACCACACACTGATCAATGTTCCCCAGAGTTCTCATTTCATTCTAGTCTCAAGCACTCTTTCTAAAAAAAATTTTTTTAAATTCTTTTTGGAGGGGGGAAGGCAAGGCAATTGGGGTTAATTGACTTGCCCAAGGTCACACAGCTAGTGTGTCAAGTGTCTGAGGTCATATTTGAACTCAGGTCCTCCTGACTCCAGGGCCAGTGCTCTATTCACTGTGCCACCTAGCTTACCCTCCTCAAGTACTCTTAAAGAACCATTCTCAAGAAATCCTCAACTTCTATTATCCTTATGCCTCTTATTCCCATGAATTCTTAGCCTTAGGATCTCCATCCCCTTTCTCTCCTAAGATTCTAGCCCTCTTGACTTTCCAAGTCTAAACATCTAAGTCTTCTGATCTTCCTATGAAACTCTAAGCCACTACTCACCTTTACTCTCTAAACACCTTGATTTCTGAGGATCCCTTACCATACATACCTGTGATTCCCCAGAGCCCTCATCATCAAAGAAATATCGGACAATGGTGCCATCAATATGACCAGAAAGAATTCCTTTCCCAGAGCCACTGGAAAGTCAAGATAAAAAGTAGATATTAGGAAAATAAAGTAATAATAATTGACATTTATAGAGGGTTTTAAAGGTTTATAAAGCACTCTATCTAGATCCATTATCTCATTTGAACTTAACAACAGCCTTATAAGACAGATACAACATCAATTTTTATCCCCGTTTACAAAGGAGAAAACAGCTTTAGGCGTTACAGCTTACAAATGTCAGAGCCGGGATTCAAACCCAAGTCTTACCTGACTCCAAGTCCAAAGTATTTCCCCCCCCCACTACACTACCTCTCCTAAGGCACTCCATCCCATCAATCAAGTCCTTTTGCCCTTTTGCCCTTTTACTCTCAAGCCCTATTCCAACCTGTGGCTCCCTCCATCCCTCAAATACAACCCCTCAAAAGCCATCCATTCACCCACTCCCAATATCCTTATGTCCCTCTCACCCCCAGCTGCACTCTCCCTTACTTACTTGGATGTTAGTGATACAACATAAGAATCTGTTCCATAGATGGTAGATGATTTATTGGTTTTAGTATTTGCTAAACGGACCTGAAAGAGAGAGTAAGAAGCCAAACAAAGTCTTTCTTTACCTCAACTCTGAAGAAAGGCAGCAAAAAGAGACTAGACTCTGCACATGCTCAAGACTTAAGAAGAGGGAAAGCTAAGACTAAAATAGCCTAACCCCTATTCCCTCCAGTAAAATTAAACTCACATGTTGGGAATATGAAAGCTTGTCTCAGTTCCACTGTCATTTGGTATGAATTTGATGTGAATAAAGCCAATGACCTTACCTTTATAAAATAAATACTAATACTATCCTAAGGGAGAAGAGGCCCTACTGACAACCTCTTCTGTTTCCTTCTTTTACCTTCCCTTCAGCTAGTCCAAAAACAATGATGTATTCTGCAGGCCACTGTAAACAAGTAACAGCACTCTATAAGGCAGAAAAAGAAAAAAAAGTTTTATGGAATTAGCATTGCTTATAACTATCAGAACCAATCACTACAGAAGCACTACCTTGGTCTTTTGCATGGAAAGGCACAACTGAGCTCAGAAAGAGAAAGCATATAAGAATGAGTAGTGAGACTTCTATCTCCTTGGCACCTTGACCCCTTGGAAAGAGTTAGCACCAGATATCAAACTAAGGAACTCTTAGAGAGTTAGATATCCTGATAAAAATCTCTATGTTCTAATAAAATCATCCTGAGGGAGTATAATACTTTACCGTTTGGATGAATTTATTGCAGATCACTTTCTTGTCACCCCTGCCCCAAAAAAGGAAAAAAAAAGGTATCAAAATCACAATCAATTTGTTGAAGTTAAATCTTAAGGGAAGTATCAAGAGAAGCCTTAGGTAAAGAGCAGCAAGGGAAAATACCACTGAACTTCCTCTTTAGGTCCATTTGTATTTCTATCCACAGAGGTTCCACAGGAGCATTAGATGGAAGCCTATGTGGGATTCTGAGTGGCTGTGGCTTTGTGAACAATACCAAGTTTCAGTGACACTGTCCATACCTCAGTTACTAAGTGGAGGTACAGTGCTGCTGCTTTGTTTATGTGACACTGACTCTCCTAGGAATGGGACCGGGAAAGAACAATGACAGAAGCCCCAATATCATGGTAAAGTATGGTAAATGCCTCTGTATTTTGGGCAGGTCTTAAGAGCTCATCCTTAGACCCTTCTTCCCAGGGTGTCACTTCCCCTTCACTTTTCATATCTTCCCAGTCACCCACCTTCACTATCTCTAGCCTTACCAATCTTCACCAATCTTGTATACATAGATGATATTGTCAGTCTGTCCTATGGCAATCTTAGTGGAGTCAGGAGAGAAAGCCATTCCCTTCACCACATAGCTCTTCCTTCCATACTAAAAGTGAGACAAAGGAATGCAAGTATATTAGGAGAAAGAATGAAAAAAAAACATTTATATGATTGTGCTAAAATTAAGGGCATGTGAAGGGGAAAAGGGAAGTAGATGGAATAAGAGAGTGATATGCCATTTCTTTTGACTTAAGACTAGAGAAAGTGTGGCGGCTAGGTGGCGCAGTGAATAGAGCACTGGCCCTGGAGTCAGGAGGATCTGAGTTCAAATCCAGCCTCAGACACATAACACTTACTAGCCATGTGACCTTGGGCAAGTCACTTAACCCCAATTGCTCTGCCCTCTCCCCTCCAAAATGCAAAACACCAAACAAACAACCCCCAAAAAACCAATCTAACAAGACAAGATAAAGTACTAAAAAGTTTCCATTGTGCTCAGGACCCCTGGTAGAGGACAAGGCAAAAGTATTCTCTCTCTTCACCTTCATGTCAGCTGGTTTGGTGGAGAATTTATCTCTCCGTTCCCCATGCTCATCATACAGCAACACTACACGGTCCACTGTACAGAGAGCAAATTTGGCGTTGTTCTGAGACCAAGCCATGCAGGTCACCTTTGCAGCCCCATCCTGTTGGGGGGAGGAGGAAAGTAAATTTTTAAAATTATAAAGAAAATTTTACTTTAGCTTCAACTGAGTAGTAATAGCATTTAAGTATATAAACAAAAGCATAAGAAAACTGAGCATGTAAAATGGATCAGATGATTTTCTATTTATTTTTTGTGTCTATTTGTGACCACATATCCCCTCAGTAGAATATAATGTATCTAAGAGCAGGGACCATCTCACTTCTGAATTTGTTTTCCCATAGCTTAGCAAAGTCCCTAACTCACAGAAGGCATGTACTAAATGCTGTTGACTTTTTTATACCTTTCTTATAGGGCCTGCCCATTTTCACACTACAGACTGTGTTCAAATTATCATTGTAGCGAATCTTATGTCCACATACTGGGGCTCCCCCCCTTTTTTAAACTAGGTCTATGATTTCACTGGTGTAGGAAACCCCCTCTGCTCATGCTATTCTTCATGTTATCATGTTAGGGGGCACTTAGATATTAAATGGCAAGGCCAGCATCTGTCAGAGGTAGAATGTGAACACAGAACTTCTTGACTTGGAGACATGCTGCCCTCCATCTACTAAGCCAAATTCCATTCCTTATCTCACTGCTGAGCTGTCAGTTCCCTAAGGACAATAACTGTGGACTGTTTTTAGTAGTTCCTGAAAGAGTCACTGGAACTGTGGATAGACTGCTGGACTTGGAATCATAAAGACTTGGAAGGGTAATAGGCTGACTGGGGGTGGGGGTTGGGATATAAGTTAAGTTATAGCTTATTATCAGAGATTACTTGTATGCCATTGAAATCCTACTCTGAGACCCCAAAGGGGTATGAAAATGATTCTGGGTTCTCAAAAGCTATGCAACAGGGGTGAAAGTTCTGGCAAATGCTAACAAGCTAGAGGATGAACTGATATAAGGATGAACTTGATGAATTCCAGTTACCTGACCCAGATGAACTAGGGGCTTCCTTCAGGATCCTTAGATATTGAATAGTTGGCAGATGTTATTGCTGAATCCCTACCAATAATATCTGAGTGATTATGAAAAACAGGAAAGATACCACAAGATTGGGGAAGAGCAAATATTGTCCTGATTCTCAGAAAGAAGAGAGAACAAGTTATTTCCTGCCCCCACCCTCTTGGCTGAGGACCTCATACTTCACTGAAAAAAGTGAAAAAACTCCCCCTTCTCTTTTCCATCTCACACCACTCAGTTATCTTCCCCCACTGTCTTCTCCTTCCCTGTACTCCCCCCCCCATCTCACATGAAAAGATGACCCTTTTCTTGCCCAGGAAATCCCTCTACATGTACCCTTGATCCCATCCCCTTTCATCTTCTACAGCAGACTGTCCCAACTACTGACCCAACTCCTTCCATATCCTTCATTCTGTCCCTATCCATGGTCTCTTTCCCTATTGCCTATAAACATGGCTATGTCTCTTCTATCTTTGAAAAAAAATCCCTTGACCATACCACCCCTACAAACTATCATCCTATCTTTCTCCTTCCCTTTCTATCTAAAGTTCTTGAGAAAGTTATCTACACTTGGTGTCTTCACTTTCTCTCCTCTTGCTTGTTTCTAAAATATACAATCTGGCTTCCATTCTCCTTATTCAACTGCAACTTCCCTCCAAAGTTACCAGTGATCTCTTAACTCTTAAAAGGCCAAATCTAATGGCCTTTTCTTAATTTTCATCCTTCTTGACCTCACTGCAATCTTCGACACTAACTCTTCCAGATACTCCCTCCTCTCTAGGTTTTTGTGACACTGCTTTCTCCTGGGTCTCTTTCTACCTGCCTTACTGCTTCTCAGTATTCTAAGCTGGATCTTCCTCAGATTCACAACTGAGGATTTCCCCAAAGGCTTTGTCCTGGTCCCTCATTTCTTCTATATTATCTCATAATCATCTCCCATAGGCTCAATTATGCAAATGTAATATGTATCCTTCCCAAATCCTGAGCTCTATAGCCTTACATCAATGATTTGCCTTTTGGACACAGCAATATATCACACAAGCATGTCCAGAACAGAGCTCATTATCTTTCTTCCAAAACCCCTTCTTCCCAACTTTCCTCTTACTATCAATGGCACTCTTACTTTCCCAGTCACTCAGGTTCACAAATTTGGTGTCATCCTCTACTCTGACATATCCAATTTGCTGTCAAGTCTTGTCATTCTTACCTTCAAAATATCTCTCTCTATATACCCCCTTCTTTCCATTCATAGCCACCACCCTAGTTCAGGCCCTCATTACCTCTCCTCTGGACTACTGCAATAGCTTTTCCATTGATCTCCCTACCTTATGTCTCTCTCTACTTCAATCCAGCCTCCACTTAGCTTGCAAATCAATTTTCTTAAAGTGCAGATCTGACCATGTCACTGCTCCCATTCATTTAACTCCAGTTGCTCCCTCTTGCCTCATGATCAAATTTAAATCTTCTGTTTGTTACTTTTTATTCCTCACACACAACACTCTGATTCCTAACTCTATGACTTTTCACTGGTTGTCTCTCATGCTTAGAACACTCTCCCTTTCTTGCCTCTCTCTCCTGACTTCCCTGGGTTCAAGATTCATCCCATTCTAAATCACATTTTCTGCAGAAGGCCTTTGCCCAGCCTTTTTTCCAACCCCTTTCCCTCCCAAGTACATTCCCTTTGAGATCACATTCTATTTAATCTGTTTATAACTTGTAGTACGCAGTTATATGTGCTTTTTATATGCTGTTTCCCCCATGAGAGTGACAGGTCCCTGAAGACAAGAATCATATTTTTGTATTTCTTTGTATTCCCAGCATTTAGCACAGTGCCTGACATGTAATAAGCCCTTAATATATGCTTTTAAACTATCTGAATGACTGAAGATTCTGCAAACTATAGCCTATGCATTTGATTTTGATTCCAGGGAAAATTTTACAATGGATTATTAAAGAGAGAGTGAGCATCTAGACCAGAAAACAGAGAATACAAAGAGCCAGAAGGAAGGTTTCATCAAGAAAAGGGATCATGTTAGAATAACCTCATTTCCTTTTTTGACAGGATTTCAAAACTAGTTAAATAAAGGAAATGCTGTGGATATAGCTTACCTAAATTTTGTGGAAACTTTTTGTCATATATCTCATACTATTTTTGTAGAAAAGAGGGAAAGATATGGATTAGACAATATGCAATCAGATGGATTGAGAATTGGTTAAATGGCTGGCCTCAATGATTCAATGTCAACATGGCAAGAGGTCTTCAGTGGGTGTATCCCAGGGATCTGTGCTTGGTCCTGTCTTGTTTAATATTCTTTATCAAAACCAAATGGTAAAGATAGATAGCATAAGGGTAAGATTTGCAGATGACACAAAGCTAAGAGGGATAGCTCTCAGCAGCTATCTTGAATGACAGTAAGTCTTTAAAAGGGTCTTAACAGGTTAGAACATTGGTTTTAATCTAATAAGATGAAATTCAGAGAGACTTTTGGGGCAGAGTCACGATGGTGGAAGAAAGGAAGCACACAGTTAAGCTCTCCCAATATTCCCCCCAAACAACTTAAAATAACAACTCAAATCTAATTCTGGAGTGGGAGCACCAACAAGTAAGACATTATTTCAGCCCAAGACAACTTGGGAGGTTGGAAGGAGAGATCTGCGATATAGGGATGAGGGCTGACCTGGAGTCCATGTGGATGTAACACCAGTGGTGGGACTGGATGGTGGTGACAGAAAGCAGCTTTGGGAGTTCTCAAGCCAGAGATGGTAAAGATACTTGACAACTGGTTAGAAAGACATTACAGGGGATCCCTGTGCTAAGACTGGAGGCAGGACCCGATGCTATTTGGCAGCTCCATTGCCTATACCCATTACTGGGTTATAGTTTGAGGGCAAAGGGTTGTACTTTTGTTAAAAAGGGAGCTGGGGACCTGAGGAGCAGTAGAATTTGTAATCCCAAGAGATCAGGGCTTTGCCTGGATAAGGACAAGAGTGCAGACTAG
The DNA here is from genome assembly GCF_028583685.1 of Petaurus breviceps papuanus. Classification (NCBI taxonomy): domain Eukaryota; kingdom Metazoa; phylum Chordata; class Mammalia; order Diprotodontia; family Petauridae; genus Petaurus; species Petaurus breviceps. Next base: position 8,160,153 of record NW_027187359.1, read on the forward strand.
GAGAGTACTGTCCACACCTTTCCTCAGATCATACTACCTTAGAAGCACTGAAAATTTCCAAATCCTCAGAACTAGTTCTGAAAACAGTAGTGCAAAAAAAAGTCTGAAGCTAGGGACAGTGACCCTCCTCCTCACACCACACCAGGAACAGAGCCCAAATTTAACATAAAGTTCAAAGAAATGAATAGGCTGGAAAAATGAGTAAATAAGAACAACAACAAAAAAGAATCTGACCATAAAACGCTACTATGGTAACATGGAAGATCAAGATACAAACTCAGAAGATGACAGTAATGTCAAAACAGATACAAGCAAAGACTTAAAGAAAAATGTGAACTGGACACAAGCTCCAAAAGAATTCTTGGAAGAGCTAAAAAATTATTTTTCAAATCAAGTAGGACTCATAGAGGAAAACTGAGATAAAGAAATGAGAGCAACGGAAGAAAATTATGAAAAAAAAATTAAAAGCTTGGTAAAAAGAGGCACAACAAATACTGAAGAAAATAACACCTTAAAAAAGAGAGGTATAAAACTTCACTGATGAAAATAACTCTTTAAAAAGCAGAATTGGGAAACTGGGAAAAAAGGTACAAAATCTCACTGAAGGAAATTCCTTAAAATTCAGAATTGGGCAAATGGAAGCTAATAACTCCATGAAACATAAAGAAACAATAAAACAAAGTAAAAAGAATGGAAAAAGAAAAGAAAATGTGAACTATCTCATCAGAATAATAACTGACCTGGAAAATAGATCAAGGAGAGATAATTTAAGAATTATTGGACCTGAAAGTTATGATCAAAGAAAGAGCCTAGACATCTTATTTCAAGGAATTATCAAGGAAAACTGCCCCAATATCCTAGAACCAAAGCGTAAAATAGAAATCGAAAGAATCCACTGATGAATCGTTGAACAAGAGCTCCAAATGAAAACTCTCAGGAATATTATAGCCAAATTCAAGAGCTCCCAGGTCAAAGAGAAAGTACTTCAAGCAAGCAGAAAGATGCAATTCAATAGAGATAAATATAAAACTGTTGCACTTGGGTACAAAACATCAACTTCACAAATACAAGCTGAGGGAGGCATGATGAGATGGCAATTTTTCTGAAAAAGACTAAGGGATTTTAATGGACTGCAAAGTGAATATGTTCAACAGTGTGATATGATAGCAAAAAAAGCTAATAGTGATCTGCATGAAGAGAATCATAATATACACGAATAAGAAGGTAATAGTCTCTAGGTAATCTGCCCTCATCAATCCTTATCTGGAATACGGTGTTCATTTTTAGGCATCCTAGTTTAAAAAGAGCACTGATAAGCTAGAGTGGAGAAAGGAGGGTAACTAGGATGTGAGTCCATGATACCTGAGAACTGGTTAAAGGAACTGGACATGTTTGCTTTGAGAAGAGAAGGGGCATATGATATCTTCAAATATCTGAAAGCCTGTCATGTGGAAGAGCCATTAAGACTTTTTCTGTTTGATCCTAGAAGGCAGACTCAGGAGGAATAGGTAGAAGTTGCAAAAACGCCAATTTAAGTTTGGTCTGAGCAAAACCTTGCTAATTATGAGAGTCAACTCGAAGTGGGCTGAACTGCCTTCAGGGAATGCTTCACCTGGAGGCTGCATTACCACAAGTCAAGTATATTCCAGGGGAAATTCCTCTAGTATATCAGTTGGACTCTATAGAGGGTTGCTGAGGTTCCTTCCAACTTTCACATTCTATGATTCTAAGGACTAGACTAGCTAAATTCTGAAAGTCACGGCAATTCAGTAACAACCTACTTAAGTTACAGAGGGAGTGTGATCTCTCTTGGTTGTGGGAATACCTGCATCAGGGAAATTACAAATCTCTGAAGTACTCAAGACTTACACACCAGGAGTAGCATAAAAGACATCACAAAGGAATGTATAATTGGAAAAAGAAGTATGCTAGTTATGTAGCAAGAATAAGGCATAAAAAATAAAAAAAACATAAATGCTTCATTAAATATCAAAAGAACCAAAAGGAGGCCTCAGGCATTTTGGGCAGATCCCCTATGGAAAAATACAAAGATGCTGCTGCTGCTGCTGTTAACAGCTAGCATAGTACCCAATATGTGCCTGGCCCTGTGCTAAGCACTTTACATATACTATCTCATATGACTCTCACGACAACCCTGGGAAGTAGGTACTATCATTATCCCCATTTTTGTAGTTGAGGAAATTGAGGCAAACTGAGGTTAAGTGACTTGACCACAGTCACAAAGCTAGTAAGTGTGTGAATCCAAATTTGAACTCCAGTCTTCTTGACTCCGGGCCCAGAAACCTATTGCGCCACTTAGCTGCCTTGACAATAATAACAACTAACATTTATATCATACCAGGCATTGTGCTAAGTGCTTGACAGTTATTATCTTATTTGATCTTCACAACAACCCTGTAAGGTAGATGCTATTATTATCCCCATTTTACAGAAAAGGAAACCGAAACCTGGAGAAGGGAAGTGGACCCACCCAAGGTTATACTAGTAGTACCGTGTTTCCCCGATAATAAGACACTGTCTTATTAATTTTTTTGGAAAGAAAAACACCAAAGGGCTTATTTTCAGGGGAGGGCTTATGTTGTCTTGCCTCAGCTCTCCTCCATGGCACTGCTCTCAATGGCGCCAGCAAGGAAATCACTGGGGAAGAACAGGATGACGCGCTCACTGCTGCAGCTCTGATTGGATGCAGCTTGGAGCCTGGTGTGCGTTTCACGGGTGGGGGGGGGATGGTGCATACAGAGGGTACTGTAATGTAGCGTGTAGCGCAGGGGATCACCTTCACTACAGTAGCAATCTCAATAGGGCTTATTTTCGGGGGAGGGCTTATTTTAGAGGAATCTTACACAGTAAGGGGAGGGCTTATTTTCGGGATAGGTCTTATCGGGGAAACACGGTAAGTAGCAGAGCCTGGATTTGAACCTGGGTCTTCCTGACTCCAGGCTCAGTGCTGCTCTTATCCACTTCACCATCTCACTGCCTAGACCACAGTGAAGAGAGTGCCCAAGACCAAGGAAGCATTAAAGTATCTACTCTCCCCACCCATCACTAGCCCTGTGCAGATCTGTCACCAAGGATTTCCCTTATTAACTGAGGTCAGAATCATCCTCTGTAAAACTAACTCCTTAAACTAATCTATACAGTTGGTTACCTTATTAGATTCTTAGCCCTATAGTCTCCCTCTCTCAAAAAAAAAAAAAAACCATACTAACTACCCAGGACAACCTCCCTGAGCCAGACCCAGTCTCACAGTCACAGTACTAAGACCACCACCATCAGTCTCCAGTTCTTGCTTTTGTTAGGATGAAAGAAGGGGGTGAAGGCACTACCCTGGAACTCAACTCTCACAGAATCACAGAAATGGAGTTAAAAGGAACCTAAACAGCCATCTACTCAAAGAAGGCATATACTATGTTCTGAGGCAATCTGTACTTTTGGATGGTCCTAATTAGTTAGTAAACATGTCTTGACATCAAGCCTTAATCTTCCTCCTAGCAAGTGCCAAGCACTGCTCCTAATCCCTTTCCTATCCTTGAAGGCAGCTATCACATCCCCTCTCAGACCTCTCCATCCCATCTCCCCTTGGACAGATCCCTTGGATACTCAACAACTTTCTGAGACCAAGTAGACAGAATACTGAATCTGGAGTAAGGAAAACCTAGGTTCAAATCCCGCTTGTCAATAATTGCCATATAAATGCTAGTTGTCACAATTATAGTTATCATTAGGTCACTTAACCTCTTTCGGCCTCCGTTTCCTCATCTGTAAACTGGGGACAACAATATCGCTTACTTCATAGGATGATTGTTTTGAGGATCAAACAAGATAATCTTATGCAAAACACGCTGCGAATCTTAAAACTCGAGCTATTATCACAGGAGCACAGATTTAGAGCTGAAATCCAATCGGACAAGCATATTGATGGTGCAGTGGAAAGAAGCCCAGGTCTAGAGTCGGTGGCCCAGGATCCAAATCCGGGTTCTGCCACTCACTCCCTGTGTGACCTTGGTCATGTCACTTCTGTCAAACGGCTGAGACATACAAGACCCCTCCCACCTCAGGCTCTAGGGATCTAGGGTTGTTATTGTGGTGAGCCCTTCGGGAACCAGGGCTGGTGTAGCTCGGGCGTCTCGGCCACCCGCCGCGTGCAGGGAGGCCCCACGGGCATCCCTAGACGCCCCCCCTTCTGTGTCTCGGTGCCGCCCCCACTGGTGCCCCGCTGCCCCCACGCCTTGCGTAACGTTAGAGGGGGCGGCGGGCGGCCGAAAGGACCCTTGGCGGCTCACCTGAGGACTCAGTAAGGTCCTTAAGTGCTTCAACTGCATGACGATCCAGCACCAGGCTCCCGCACAGGCCGCAACAAACTCCCGGGTTGCCCGGGCAACCAGCCCTCCCGCACCCAGCTAACAGCCCCGCGACGCTCACGTAGACCCAGTGCGACAGCCTAGCGCACGGAGAAGGCGCAGGCGCAAAGGCGATTGGGGGCGCTGAGGGGAGGAGAAGGGAGGAGGGGGAGGGGGGGGGGGGAGGGGGGAGGAGGAGGGGGGAGGGGTGGGAGGAGACGGGGAAGAAGGAGAATGGCGGGAGGGAGGAAAGGTACAAGAAAGAGGAAGGAGAACGAGAAGGGAAGGAGGGAGGAAGAGAGGAGAAAGAAAGAAGGAGGGGGAGGAGAGAAACCGGCTCTGGGAAGCTCTTGGGTAAAGAGTATGTTCTCATCCCCTGGACCATGCCCAGCTTCCCAGTTTAGATCAATTCCTGATCCTGAGCGCAGACCAAAGATAGCCGTATCCGTGTACACCCCAAATTCACCTCTGACTCTAACGGGGTCAGGGCCAGTTGGAGGGCACAGGTGGGAGTGAGAGGGGGAAGAGGGCAATGGCCCTTAGAGTAGGAGCTGTTTAGGGACCAGGCTGCAGTAAGAGAGAACAGGGATTTGAGTTTAGAGGAGCGGGGTCTAAATGCCAGCTCTGCCACTTGTTACCTCTGTGACCTTGGTCAGGTCCTCGTCATTTGTCACCTGAGGAAACTAGGGTGACTTGCATGGTCACAGTAGTGGTAAATGCCAGACTCAGATTCAGAGTCAAGCCCTGTGACGACTATAAGTTCAGCAGTGCTCTTTCTCCTACACTATGCCCAGCTCTGCTCCTTTCTACCTTAGGAAAGTCAGAGAATCAGATTTAAAACTAGAAGCACAGGCTCAGTGGTGATCTAGAAAAGGCCCCTCATCCTACAGTTGAGGAAACTAACCTCTGAGAGTCTGTATCACTGGTTCAGAGTCAAGGTATTTAAGTGGCTGAGCTGGGATTTGAAACTGGGCTCTCCAGCTCGGAATCCAACTTTGGTCACAACCTCTCTAAACTTCAATTTCCTAATTTGAAATCTGAGGTGATTCCTGAGACTATAGAATTTATAGGCATAGGAGCCTAGACTGGGTCTGAGAAAAGCAGATAGATGCTTGCCTCCTGGTTACAGGAAAAAAGATGGAAAAGGCCCTTAGAAATCAATTCATCCAAACTCCCACATTTAACAAAAAAGGAAACTGAGACCCAAGAAGATAAAGTAACTTTCAGGTAGCAAAACCAAACTGCTTTTTTAGAAGTCTTTCCCTCCACTCTTCCTTTCTATATTTCATCTAGTTTTCTTTCCAAGTTGCTAGATTAATTAAATCTTAGTTTATCTCACTTTACCTTAGAGGATTATAATCCCTGTGTCTGTTTTCCCTTCCTAGTTCTGCTTAACGCACTATCCTTTTTGAGTGTGCTTAGTTTTGGCATGTTGTGGCCCTATGGAGGGGAGGAGATAGTGTGATAGGTATAGTACAAAGAACACTGGACCCAGAGTCAGAGGACCCTGGTTTATAATCTGTCTCTGCCTGAGTGATTGTCAGCAAGTCACTTAATCTCTTTGGGGTTCATTTTCCTTGTTGTAAAATGAAGAGATTGGACTAAATGGTCTCTGAGGTCACTTCCAGTTCTAGATCTGTTCACTAAAGACTCCAGTGCCTTTTTCCACCATACCCTTGCTATCTCTGTATTCTGGAATTCTTGTTTCTTACTCTGAGTTAGCAACAGAAATGGGGACTGGTGATCACAAGTTACCTCTGTGAGAATCAGAAGGCTTTGAGGCTTCCAGAAGGAAGAGAATGAAGCTGGAAGGGGCAGAAAGTTTCTGGGAAGAGATCTATTTCTTAGAAGCTTTCAGCCTCTGGATTAGTTTGCTAGTAGAGCAGCCATCCAGGATTTCTCTCATCTTCAGAGGAAGAAACAAGGAGGGTACAGGGCACAGTCATTATTGTCACAGAAAATTAGGCCCAGATAAAAAATAACCTAGATCAAGGTCACATTGTTTCACTGGGCAAAAATAACCCCTCTCCTAAGTTCACCTTCCAGGACCTTGTTCTAGAGAGTCTGAATATGACTCCATTTAAGCTTTTCTTTATTGATGAGTCTTGAACATTTTAGCACAAAATTTGTACAGATCCCATGGAGAAAGTAGTATCCTTGCCTGAGTCCTGCTAGACATAAGCAGGTAAATGGTTAGAAAGGGGTAAACATTGTGTGATAGGTCCACTTCCACTAAAGAGATAATCAAGGAGCATTGATGCTATCAATAGGGAGAACTGACCAACCTTGCTTTGCTCAGACCTGTCCCTGTGTGGCAGGGATGACAAGGCAAAAGTGGACAGTTCTGATTTAGACTGGGAAGGGAAGATATAAAAGGTATATTGGTGATATTATGAAACACCCTTCTCTGTCCTACCTATTGAGGACAGGAATAGTTTCGGTTTTATCAGCTGGTCTCCAATGGCACAGTGCTGCTACATAGTAGAGACTAATTTTTTTAATAATGTTCATTGTTAATTGATACGTTATAACTACCCTGTTTTGACCATAATCAGACCCATTCATATGTTACCTATTAGATCTTTCCAGTTGAATGTCCCATGGTCATCTCAATTTGACATATTAAAAACAGAACTCATTCTTTTTCTCCCTAAACCCTCCTCTCTTTCTAAATTCCATTTCTGTGGTAGGCAAACCCTTACAGTCATCCGGGTTCCCAACCTCAGTCATATTCTACTCTTCCCTGTTTCCAATTAACAGGCAAGTTTTTGTTGATTCAACTTTCATCATATCTTGTGATGCCATTCTCTCCACTTTCACGGCCACAACATTCATTCAGGTTCTCATCCCTCTCTCTCTGAAACTATTGCAATAGAATGCTAAGTGGTCTCCCTCAAACTGCAATTCTAAAGCACAAGTCTGACCACATCACTCCCACCCACAAAGAGGAAAAGAACAACAGCTCCCTGCTGTCTCCACGATAAAATAAAATAAAAATCCCATTTTTCACAGCCTGGCTGCTGCATACCTTTGCAGGTCCCAACCTACTTGCTATTCCCTCTATATTTAGGCATCCCATCACTGAGTCCCTATGCCTAAACTCATCTTTATCTGCTAGAATCACCAGCTTCCTTCTAGGCTTAGTTCAAGTTGCAACACCGTCTTTTTCCTAAGACCTATCCTGACGCCTCTCCCCCACCCCTTTACTTGCCAACTTTACCAGTGCCCTGCCTCAACCCCCAGAAATTTTATTTTTATCCTGTATGTATTTTGTATATACTTCTGTGGGCACATTATTTCTCCCCAGAGTTTTGGCATTGTCTTTGTATCACCAGCACCCAGCAAAGTACCAAGCCTATAATAAGATACAAAGTGCTCAATAAAATGCTTGAATTGAAAACAATTGGACCTAGGGACTCCCTACATCCATTCCTACTATATTCTCTCCACCCTTTCCAGCTGTGGGTAAAGAAATAGAACATTTGATACAGGAAGGCTGGGGGCCAGTATGATGGGAACAGTCTTGTGTTAGGATGTCATAGAAAAAGGTGGGTAAATTCCAATAGTGACATAGGAAAATTACTTTGTTCGAAGAACCTTTTATTGTAAAAACGCCCAAGGGTGTGATCACCAGCAGCTTTTGCAGGCTGCCCAATGAGGCAATGAAGCTCACTCAGGCTTCATGGAAGACATTAGATTAGTGCAGCGTGGTATCTGGTCCATGGGCCCCAACAGTCCCTCCCCCCCTGCCCAGAGCCCACAGAAAGACCCCCATTTGAGTCCTGGGGACAAAGGCTGGGTTTAGAGGCAGCTAAAGATGTTGACAATCCTGATGCAGGTGAAGTAGGTCATTTGCTTTCTTGGGCTTCGTGGGATAAATTTAGACAAGTCACTCCTCTCAGGACCTGGAACACTGGGGACTTCTCCCACTTTTCACTCACTCTCTAGGTCTATCGAAGTTTTCCCTACCAAGCCCTAAAGACCCTGCTTACAGTGAGAAAGGGGAATAGGAGGCAGGTTTGAGTGTGTAGGAATGCTAGTTATCCCCTCTGGTTCAGCTGTAAGAAAGGGGTAGGATCCTTCTATCTTGGGCAGATGACCATCTGAGCCTTTGATCACCATTCTCAATCCAATCCATCTCTCTCTTGGCTCCATTTCTTTCAGACGTCAATGGTATTAATGGATGGTGACTTTTTCTGTAATGGAAAAGTATGCTTGAGGCTCTGAAATAATTCAAGAATCTTAGGGATATAATTCCTTTTCTGTCTTTCCTAATCCATGTACCTACTTCCCTTCCACTCTTCCAAGCCATTCCTTCTCTCTCTGTTACCTCTGGTTTCCCCTTAACTTATCTGGGTCTTGCTGGCTACCTGTGGAGACCTCTGCTACAGCACCCATCCTTCCAACCTTCTTCAGTTCCTAATTCCCACGTCACCTGTCTGGCCCCCACTGGCCGACCTTGAGGGCTCTGCTCTGGCCCCTTTCCCTTCTCCTTGGGATTGTTGGAGTCGTTATCCTTGATGATGTCATACTGACGGCAGAATAGTCCGATCACAGCTGTAATAACATAACGGTACTTTACTCTTATCCATAATCCCAATTTTGGATCTTTCTATCCACCCTCAAAACGGTGTGTGCATGTACACACACACACACACACATTTTCTACAAAATCCTGGGTGGTCTGATCTTTTCATTTTTGCCTCCTTACAAAATCCTCCCCCCTTGATTTTTTTTAATAGACTCATCAGCCTCCCCTCTCTGAAATAATGCTTCAGGTTATTTCCAGATTCCCCTCCACCCTCCCTAAATGCACCAACCCTCATTCTTTTTCCCTTGTTTGTGACCTTGGAAAGTGACTTCACCTCTAAGAGTTTCAGTTTCTTCATCTGTAAAAAGGTGACAATATTATTCTCACTACCTACCTTATGGGTTTGCTGTGAGAGAAGTGTTTTGAAAATCTCAATGTGCTCTAGAAATTCAAGTAATTATTATTATACCCCTTCTCCCAGTGCTATTCACCACCTCCCATCTTCTCTACCCCTATCTCTTTAATCCCTGGCTCACCCTAAGTAGTCCTCAATGGACCCTGACCCTTTTTCTTCCAGACCCTTTTTCTTCCAAACCTCTTGCTCACCTGCCCACATGAGCAACACCACCACGATGATGACCACTTCCCCTGTCTGCAGGGTTCGCTCTCCATCTAGACCCTTTACTGTGATGTCACCTGAGGAGGACACACAGGACTGAAAGAATCACCAGGGGGACAACTAGGAAGCTTTATTTTAAAAGGCACTTAAGGAAGGCACAGCTGGGAAATAGAATGAGACATTTCTATTTCTTCATAGACATTGAGCTCAAATTGTAGGTCATCCTCTCCCCAAGGATGGCTGATTTGTGGACAGAGAGATTGAGAAGTCAGGGAATCAAAGCATCAGATAGTTGAGGTAAGGCAAAAAGCCAGGTTTTTTACTCAGGATGGAAGCTTTGTGGGTTGGAGGTCAGGTTAAGGTAGCTTTGTAAAAAGCACTTTTCCAAATTACCAGCCCTTTCTTTTTTTCCTCCCTCCCAGCATGCCTTCCCTCAGAGATATTGTGGTAGCATAATTAATTCAATCACCCTTCTTTCTATTTATCTAGGATAGTTACTTGCCTTGGGTAAATTGAGTGATTAGGTAAGTAAGGGTTAAAGGATCTTGAGTACAGAGCATTATAGAATCAAGTCAGGCTCTTACCTGGGCTTGAACTGTTTGAGGGCAGTCGGTCTGAGCCCTTGAGAGTTCGAAAGTGGACCCGAGGCCCTGGGGGGCTCTCCCCCCGAAGACCAATGCTCCTGACCTGTATGGTGTAGTCACTGTCTTCAGCCAAGCCCCAAAGGGCACAGGCTCGAGTTGTGGTGTTCACCTCTCGGATTACCCGCTGTCCAGGTCCATTCTGTCTCTGTAGTGGCAGAAAAGAGTGGTAGACCATAGGACCCTGAACACAGGACACATCATGATTCTGGTTATAATATTCCCCTCAGGGATCATATACAGCCTATCTGGGGGAATGATATATAAATGGGGGGAAAGTGTTGGAGTGCTCGTTGAAGGAGTCTTGTTATGGGAGATACCTACTCCAGTGTTTCCCCAACTTGGGGAGAGCTTGAGGGGGATGCAGGGGAATCTGAAGAAAGGAGGGACCAGAGGGCTGATTCATACTTGCTGGGAGATGGCGTAGCCAATGACAATGTTGCCCTCTGGAACATCCCAGGACACTGTGGCTGAATTGGCTTTGAGCTGAGTGATAGTCACATTCACAGGGGAAGGAGGCCGGTCTGTGCCAAGGAAGTGACAAGTTAATATGACTAAACCCATAAAGTAGGTTCTAGTTGACCTCTCCCAGCCTCACTCAACTTACCTGCTCGGACAAACCCCAGGTCACAGCTGACCAGCAATAGGACTGTAGGGCTTAGATATGGGGTGAGTGGAATCAGTGAAGCCATTGCCCCCACAGAGTCCATTCTGGGGCACTGGGTCATCATCTGCTCAGCCCAGCCAGTTTAGGGGCTCCTGCAGGTGTCAGGAGTCCTGGGTATCAAAGAATGCTGGAAAATAGGATCTGCAGCCAAAGTCCAACATATGACCCAACCTCCCCTCTAAAGGCTTCCCAAGGCTAGGTCCACCACAACCCCCGAGAACCCCCGGGTAAGCTCCGCCCACGCCCACAAAGCGGCTCCACTAACTACACCTCTGAACACGCCTCTCCCCTGCCCACACCCACCTGCTGGGCCCCAGAGTCTCCGACGGTCAGGCCGCTCTGAGCCTAAGGGGCCGCTCTGTACCTAGGGAGCGGCCCATCTCTCTGCTCCGTTGCGCTGTCCCTACCCCATGCCAGCCCAGGCCCGGCAAGGAAGGCGGTGCAGGGCCCCGTCTGTGGAGCTAAGGGCGTGATGCAGAGCCCTTGTCTCAGAAAGCTGGGATTTAGTCCGGTTGGTTCTCAGAGGGCTCTGCTCTCTCGTTCTTTCCCTTCCTTCCTTCCTTCCCTGCAGGTTCTGATGCTGGCTCTGCTCCCTGGTGCGGAGCGCGATGCCGAGATGCCACGCTCCGCCGCTGTCTGCAGCAGGATGTGACCCTCCAGACTGAGACCGCGGACTGGGGTTCTGCAGCGCGCTGGCTCTGCCGCCGCAGCTGGGACGTGTGGACCAGCCCCGCCCCCGCCCCCGCCCAGGGCTCTCGCCTCCCTTCATTCTCTCCTCCGCCCCGCCCTCGACTCTCCCTTTCCTGTAGGCTTTCTTCCTCCTGCCTCTCTCTTTTTCCCACTTCTTTCTCACAGGTATAGAACAAGAACAGACTACCCAGTGGTCCAGTAAAGCATGAATTGGAGATGACAAGTGCTAAAGGATCTTTTCCAGCATTGAATCTCCAATCCAACCCCCCAGGCCCTCCCCAAACCCATTCTCCTGCTAACTCTTAAGTCTCAACACCCACGATTTCAAGTGGGAGAAAAACAAAAACAAACCAAAAATGGGATAGTTTATCTGTAGGTGTGAAACTTAAGGAAACAACAGAATTCTGCAAGAATTAAATTCAACAAACATTTCTTAAACTACTATATTCAGGACAATGTGCTAGGTAGGGTAGACTTAAAGACAAAAAAATACAAACAGTACTTGCCCTCAAAGAGCCTACATTTTATTGGAGAAACACAACATGCAAAGACATATCTATTGTACGTTCTTAGGTATATACTTTTAAGTGTCTATAAAGTAATACAAAACAATTTCAAGAGGAATCTGAATAGTGCTTTGAAGGAAATCAGAAATTTTATAAGGTAGGGCTGAGGAAAGAGTGCATTCCACATATGGAAGACCACCTGAGCAAAGGTATGGAGGTGAGGAATGGAATGGTATGGGCAAGGAAAAGGAACAGATCAGTTTGACTGGGACGGAGAATAAAGGAATAAAGCTAGGTGGCGCAATGGATAGATCACAGGGGTGGCATCTGGAAGACTTACGTGTCTTCCTAAATTCAAGTTTTAACCTCAGGCACTTCCTAGCTGTGTGACCCTGGGCAGTCACTTCACCCTGTTTGCCTCAGTTTCTTCATGGTAAAATGAGCTGGAGAAGGAAATGGCAAAACACTCTAGTATCTTTGCCAAGAAGACCCCAAATGGGTTTGCAGAGTGTCAGACATGACTGAACAACAACAAAAGATGTGAAATGATTGGAAAGGTAAGTAGAAGCTAGATTGCAGAGGACCTTAACTCCTATGAGGATTTTTATGTTTTGTGCTAAAGAAAATATGGAGCCCTTGAATATTTTTGAGCAGGAGTGACATGGTCAGACCTGTGGTTTAGGCATAATAATTTTAAATACACGAGGAGTACAGATTGTAGAGGGAAGAGGCTAGAAATAAGGAGACCAACCAAAAGTAATAGGATGGTTTCAGGGTATTGCAAACTCCTCAAAATGCCATTTAAAGTTCTTCACAGTATAATTTATTGGATTTATTAAACTTATACATTATTCCCTTTTATACTCAATACTCTCCTGCCAACCTAACCTACTTGCTGTTTCCTGTCCTTGGCATTCCATCATCTTTGAGGCTACCCTCTATTCTCAGAATTATTCCCTCCACCTCTGACTCTTAGAAACTTTAAAGTTACAGCTCAGAGTGTTACCTCCAATAAGAAGCCTTAACATCCTCCCTCCCTTCCTTCCCTTAGCTATTAATGATTCTCCTTTCTCAAGTTATCCTGTATTTATATAAGGAGTGTGTTTGTAGGGCTTTATTTCCCACAATATTTAGGGGTGAGAGCATCTTCCAAAAGGTTGCCTGGAATTCACAGAATGGTGATATCACCACATGAGGAATATGATTGGTGAGAAAATTATGAAATCAGGGGCCAGTGGACACAAGAGGAAAGATAGAGAGGATGTATATAAAATGATATATAATGAAATGTACATAGAATTCTTGCAAATGCAAGAAAGCAATTTACTAAACCACAATAATATGAAGGAAAACTATTTTGAAGAATTGTAGAACTCTGATTGATCAATCACGATTTCAGAAAATTGATGATGAAGTATCCTACCTCTTGGAAGGAAGGTAATAATAGATTAGAGATGGAGAATGAGAGCATATATTTTCATATGTGGTCAACATATTGAATTGTTTAACTCAACCATACTTATTTATGACAAGAATAGAACATAGATGTTCTGTAGCTATCCTTCCAACTCACACGCTGGCAGGCAGGGTGTTACATTTTAGCTCAAATGATGTGACATCTCCCCACAGGGCAGGGGTAGCTCTGAGGGGTTAGGGAGACTTACTTCAATTCAACAGTTCACAAGCCCTCACTGGTATGCTTCTTCCCAAAATATCTATTGATATCAATTAGTCAACTACACTTTCACTTTTAGAAAAAGGGCATTTACTAAGATAGTATAATTATTGCAAAAAGTGCTGCTATAAATATTATGTATATGAGAACTTTCTTCTTAAAGGTCTCCTTGGGGTAGTAATGGGATCTCTGGGTCAAAGAGTATGGCATTTTAGTGACTTTATTTGCATACTTCACAATTGCTTTCCAAAATGGATGTGCTGATTCACTATGTACAATGGCAGAGTCTATCTTCCCACAACCCTTCCAACATTGACTACTCTCATCTCTTGTCATCTCTTTTTTCTTGTCATCCAATTTTCTTTGCCAAGGGTGAAAGGTAAAAGCTCAGGGTTGTTTTGATTTGCATGTCTAAAAATGTATTATGCATCTCATGCTCATTACCTCTCCGTAGGCAACTAGGTGATGTAGTAGGTCATTTAATAAACATTTATTAAGTATCTAGCATGTGCCTGGCATCATGCTATGCACTGAGGATACAAAGAAAGGGAAAAGATAATCCCTGTCCTTCAGAAGCTCACAATCTAGTCCAGTAGATAGGTTGACTTGAGTACAAATCTGGCCTTGGATACTTATTAATGATCTTGGAAAAGTTACTTACCCTCTGTCTGCCTCAGTTTTCTCAACTATAAAATGGGGATAATAATAGCACCCAACCCCTAGGGTTTTTGTGAGGATGAAATGAGATAATATTTGTAAAATACTAGCACAAAATGTGACACACAAAAATTGCTTGTTTCCCTTCTTCCTTTCTCTATTAGGAGGTAGGGAACATGCTTCATTGTAGGTTCTCTGGAGACCTAGTATGTCAATGCATTGTTCAGAGTTCTTAAGTCTTTCAGTTTTTTTCTTTATGATGTTGCTGTCCTTGTGTAAATTGCTTTTTTGGTTCTATTCACTTTATTCTGCAACCATTCATACCACCCAAAATTCTCAGAAATTGTCCCTTTCATAATTTCTTTCTTTCTTTTTTTTTCTCTTTTGCTTTTTGAAGGGGGGAAGGCAGGGCAGTTGGGGTTAAGTGACTTGCCCAAGATCATGCGGCTAGTAAGTGTTAAGTGTCTGAGGCTGGATTTGAACTCCAGTCCTCCTGACTCCAGGGCCAGTGCTCTATTCACTGTGCCACCTAGCCACCCCTATAATTTCTTAAGACATAATAATGTTCATTTACATTCATTGTACATTCATAGAACATAGATGTTCTGTAGCTACCATTCCAACTCACACACTGGCAGGCAGGGTGTTACATTTTAGCTCAGATGATGTGATATCACCCCACAGGGCAGGGATAGCTCTGAACTCACTTTGTTCAGCCAACTATTTAAGAGGTCATCTAAGACACCATCTTAAGAGTTTCTTCATTTCCTTTAATTTCCTTTTCCTTCTCTTAATCACTCTTCAGAATCAGGAAATTTCTTTTGCTTATGACTTTTCTCTTTCTGGCATTATCCTTCCTTTTAATCTTCTCCCTGCACTCCCCCTTGTTTCCCTGTTGAGTCTGATACATTTCTATATCAAACTGTGAGTATACCTGTAATTCCTCCTTTGTTTTAGAAGATTGAAATTCATCTGATATGTATTGCTCCAATCCCTTTATCTATATTTATATATTATTTTCAAGTACCTCAATTATGAGAAATAGTAAGTTCCAACTTCCTCTTTTTTTGACACTAGTATATTTCTCCTTTTACCTTTTTCTTTCACCTCTTCCAGCTCTCAGAACAGAATCAATCCCCCTCACTTCCCTCAGCACTTTTGTATTCTTATTTAACTCCCTCAATACCTTTTGAAGACTTTAAGATTCCAAAAGAAAACTTTTCCTCCCATTAGTAATTTACTTGTACCTTTTTCCAATTCAGTTACTCCAATACCTTTTAAAATTTTTCTGGACTTGTGTTTATTTTTCAAAGTTCCTATTCAGCTCTGGTCTTTTCATTAAAAACACTTATAAGACTTCTATTCCATGAAAAGTCAAATTTTTCACCCCAAAGGATTATACTCAGCTTCAAAGGGTAAATTATTCTTGGATGCTTCAAGCCTAATCTGTACCCTTTTGGAATACCATTTTCTAAGCTCTCCTCTCATTTATAGTAGAAGTTGCCAGATAGGGGTGGCTAGGTGGTGCAGTGAATAGAGCACCAGCCCTAGAGTCAAGAGGACCTGAGTTCAAATAAGGCCTCAGACACTTAACACAAAAACTAGCTGTGTGACCTTGGGCAAGTCACTTAACCCCAATTGCCCTCAAAAAAAAAAAGTTGCCAGATCTTATGTGTTCTTGATTATAGTTTATTAGTACCTGAACTACTTCTTCCTAGAAGCTTGCTATATAATTTTTTTCTTTGATGTGGGAACTATGGACTTGGCTATGACATTCTGGAACTTTTTTTTTTGAGGTTCCTATCAGGAGCTGATAGGTAGATTCTTTCTGTCTTCACTTTGCCCTCTGATTCTTGATAGATTATACAGTTTTCCTTTAAGAATTCTTAAAATATAGTGTCTAGGCTTTTAAAAAATATTTTCCAGGGAGTCCAATCAATCTTACATTAGCTTTCCTTGATTTGTTTTCCAGGTCTGTTGTTCTGGAGATTGGGTATCTTATATTTTATTCTATTTTTTTAATCTTTTTACTTTGTTCTAATATTTCTTGTTGTCCCATGAAATCATTGATTTCTCTTTCTATAATTATTAACAACAAAAAACTCTCTCTTTTCACCCCACTCTCATCATTAACAAAAAGAAAAGAAAAGAAAAACCCTTGTAACATGTATGAATAACCTAGCAAATTGGCTGCAGCCAAAAATATATGTTTAATTCAATATTTTGAGTTCACTTTTTCTCCATCAGGAGATAGTCAGAAAACTTCATCATCAGTTCTCTGGAATCATAATTGATCTCTGCATTTATTAGAGTTTTTAAGCCTTTCTTTATTTTTTTTTACTTTTTGGAGGGGGAGGGCAGGACAATTGGGGTTAAGTGACTTGCCCAATGTCACATGGCTAGTTTTTATGTTAAGTGTCTGAGGCCTTCTTTGAACTCAGGTCCTCCTGATTCCAGGGCCAGTCCTCTGTTCATTGCACCACCTAGCCACCTAAGCTTTTCTCTAAAAAAAAACAAACAAACTACCTTTTAATTTAATTTTTAGTTCTGAGTTCTCTCCTTTACCCTCTTCTCCATCCATTCAGAATGCAAGAAAAACAAAACCATTACAAATATATATGTTGTTAATACTTTCAAAATTGTTTGTTTTTACAATGTTGTTATTCTGTCAGTTGTACTTGTTTCACTCTTCATCAATTCATATGAATCTTCCCAGGTTGCATTGAAACTATCACTTTTCTTTTCCTAGAGTATAATAGCATTCCATTATATCCGTATATCACAATTTGACCTGTTCCCAAATTATCGTTTCCAGTTCCTTGATAGCCCAAAAGTAGCCGTTATAAATATTTTTGTATAATGTGTCCTTTTACTTTTTTATTATCATTGGAAGTCTAATAATGTAATATGGTTAGGTCAAAGGTCATGGATGGCTTAGTAACTTTTCAGAATGGTTAGACCAATTCACATCTCTATCAATAATAAATTAATGTGCTCCTCCAGTATTTGTTATATTCCTTTTTTGTCACTTTGCGAATCTGATGGTGTGAGGTAGAATATCAGAGTTGCTTTAATTTGCATTTCTCTAATTATTAGTGATTTAGAGCATTTTTTCACATAGTCATTTACTGCTTGAATTTCTTTTGAAGAAAACTGCTTTTCACATCCTTTGAACTTTTATCAATTAGGCAATGGCTCTTACACTTATAGGTTTGAATCCGTTCTTGATATATCTTGAAAATGAGACCTTTATTACTAAAATTTAAAGCTAAGACTTTTCCCCCCAGTTACCTGTATCCTATCTAATTTTAGTTGCATTAATTTTGTCTATGCAAAAACATTTACATCTTTAGGTTATCAAACTGGTCCATTTTACGTTCTATGATCTTTTCTCTCTCTGGTTTGGTCATGCACTTTTTTTTCTATCGTTCTGACAGGTTTTTTTTCCTTTGTTCTTCTTTACAAAGAAACCAGGAGTCGTAGAATAGGCCTATTCTTAACACTAATCCTCTAAGCTTAATGGTGTCAGCTTCAGCTTCTTTTTTACCCTTCATCCTGAGCCCAATCACAATTCTTATTTCTTTTACTATGATTTCTTCTCTGTGTTGAGGATTGGTTTTACTTATAACTTACACCTTCCTGGAGGCAGGTAGTTCAGTGGATAAAGTGCTAGGCCTGGAGTCAGGAAGGCCTTAGTTCAAATTGAGATTCAGACACTCACTGTGTGGCCCTAGGCAGATCACTTAGTCTCTATTTGCCTTAATCCACTGGAGAAGAAAATGGCAAATCACTCCAGTAATACTTGCCAAGAAAATCCCATGGACAATATTGGTGTCATATAGTCCATGGGGTCATGAAGAGTTGGACGTAACTAAACAATAACAACAAATATCTCCCTAAATCTATACATCCTTTCATTCCTCCCTTTCCCTTCTTTCTATTCCCTCTTGTTTCCCTGTAGAGTTTAATGTATTTCTTTTTTTCTCTTATTACCTCCACCCACATTTCTTTTCTTCTTCTAAGGTCAACACATGACAAAATCACTCTCAGGCCCTCTTTCTAGTTTGACTTCCTCTATGACCCTTGATGACATTATTGTTCTGAGGGGGACACTTTTATCATCCCCCCCCATTACAATGTAAACACTTCATCCTTATACAATTCATTTGAATTATTCATTTGTATTTACCATTTTATGGTTCTCTTTGTTCCTATTTCAAAATTTCTATTCTGCTCTGTTTTTTTTTTTCAATCAGGAATGCTTGGAAAACCCCTTATTTCTTTAAAAATCCATTTTCCCCTGTATGATTTTACTATTTGCTAGTTGAATTATTCTTGATTGTAAATTGTAAATTATTCTTGGTTAAAGGCATTTAAGTGGTACAATGGATAGAGTGCTAGGCCTGAAGTCAGGAAGACTTGAGCTCAAACCCTGCCTAAGATGCTTACTAAATGTGTGACTCTGGGTAAGTCACTTAACCCTATTTGCCTCAGTTTCCTCATCTGTAAAATGAATCAGGGAAGGAAATGGCAAATTACTCCAGTATCTCTTCCAAGAAAACCCCAAATGGGATCATGAAGAGTTACGTGTGACTGATGTACCAAACAATAACTTTGCAGGGTTGTTGTGAAGATCAAATGAGATAATATTTATAAAAAGTGCTTAGCACAGTGCCTGACACATAGTGGGCATGATATGAATACTTGTTTTCTCCTTTTCCCTTTGTGAGCCTTTAACTTTTGCCTTTGCAAATATTATATTTGAAACTTTCTGTTCCTTTATAGTAGAAGCTGCTAAATCTTCTGTGATCCTGATTGTGATTCCTTGGTATTCAAACTATTTGTTTGTTTTGACTGTTTGCAATATTTTTCCTTTCACCTGGATTCACCTGGAAGCTTTGGATTTGCCTATGATGTCCTTGGGAGTTTTCATTTTGGGGTTTCTTCTAGGTGATCCTTTCTATTTTCACTTTGTCCTATTGTTCTAACATGTCAAGGCAAATTTCTTTCATGATTTCTTGAAATATGACATCCAGGATGTATTTGGTCATGGCTTTCAAGTTGTCCGTTTTTGTTTTTTTTTTTTTGTAATTGGAATCGTTAAATTTAACTACAATGCGTTTTGGTGTTCCGCAGCATAGAATTTGTTTGTTCATTTGTTTGTTTTCCTAGAGGCAATCTGTGGGTTCTTTCAATTGGCACCTTTGTTTTCTGTGTTCAGAAGTTCTGGTGGTTTTCTTGTATTTTTTTCTTACACTTTAGTGTTCCGATTGTTTTGACTTGTCATGTTGTTCTGGTCAAGTTGTTGCTATGCATTTTGACTTCAAATTCCTATGTTTTGCTTGTAAGATCCTTTGACTTTTTAATTTTCTTCTCCTATAGTATCCTTTACTTCTGGGTATTTGTATTTCCAACTACTTGTTTTCTCTTTTGTGTCTTTGAAGGGATTCACCACTGTGGATTCAAGTTTTTCTATTCTGCAAATTATTTCTGCTATGTAAGACATTAATTCTGCTTTTATGATTCTAATTTTTTCTTGAATCATTTAAGAACATACTGCTGTGATTAAATGCCATTCTGGGAATCCAAAGGGTACTCTGCCTCATTGGCTGTTGATTTTTACTTGGTCTTGCAATATTTTTTAGAGATGTTTGGACTGTTTAGATTTTTAGGTGTTCTGAAGGACATCTTCCCTTCTACTTGAATATCTTTTCTGTTGGCTTTAATGTGCTCATGCTCAAGATTTCGCTATTTCTTCCTCCTGAGATCTTTGGCAATTTGAGTCTCTTTTTTCCTTATATTTTCCTATTACTCACTTTCTAATTTCCTCCCCTGTGATGGTGGATGCCTCAAAGGCTGGATATCATAGCCATCTCAGCCTCTTCCTTGGGGAAGAATGAATTCTGAGAAATTCATTTTTCACTGCCTTCAATCCCTGACCCAAGTGATTTCTGAGGGACAGAAATGGTTCCAGCTTCAGGATTGGTGGAAGCCCACAACACACTGGTGCCCTGCCCTGGTTCCATTCATTAGTTCTCTGACTGAGCACTGCCAACATTGCAGTACTTGTGATACTGCCTCAGAAGAGCAGGCTTCCATTTTATATACTTCTGCATCCTCTGTATAGAGAATGGGGTGGGGAAGGGCAAGAATGCTCTAGTGAGGGCAGGAGCAGAGAATGTGCTGGCTTAGAATGCAGCAGCAGCAGCAAGGGAAGTGTAGTGTGGAACTTGTAGCACAAGCCTCTGAGTCTAGTTGTGAAGCAGAGCACCAGGGTTGGTGTGAGAAGGGGTACTGACTCAGCACATAAGTCTAGCCCAATGATTCTCAAATGATCTCTCCTTGATTTATTTGTTTTACATGTCAAATGTTTTTGATGTAGTATACCTTACAGTTTCTTCTTTCTTTTTTTTCAATCTTTTGATTTTGTCTTAATTTTTCTCATTATCTCATAGAGTTATTAACTTTTGTTTGGTCCATTCTAATTTCCAAAGATTCTGTTACTTGGGTATGATTTTATACCTTTTGTGCTGAACTGTTCATTCTCTTTCCAGGTCTTTCTTTTGAAGTTCTCATTTATTTTCTAGTTCTTTCCTCTATCACTCTTACTTCATTTATATTATCATTTTTCTCTTATTTTAAACATTTGCTTCATTTCTTCTAAGAATTCTCCTTGATTTTATGACCCAGCTGTGATATTTTTTTGGCGGGGGAGGGGGGGAGATTTGCTTTTAGGTATTTGGGAAGTATTTTCCTCTTTGAGATTTGTTTCTTAGATATCCCAGTCATTGTAAAAATTCTTTATCTTTTTTTTTTGTTTGTTTTCTCATTCTTCTAGCTTTATTTCCCAGATTTGGACTTTATATTAGGACCAGAATCTGTACACTTCTAATGGGCCTCTTGTAGCCTTGTATGATCCTGATTCATTGTATTTGGGATTCTGTCATTATGGTCTTTGGATATTGAGTGCTGTGTTCTTCAAGTATTATGGAAGCAGACTGAGCCAGGAAACTACAGACTTTCAGCAAGCCCTATGCAGTCAGATCAAGATCATCTTTCCATTGCTCTCCTCCAGGGTTTTGCATGTTCCAGATGGGAGTTGGTACAGAGGCAACAAAGCTGCAGAAGTGCACCTGGTTCATTCCCTAATAAAGAGTCATACTACGGCTAGTATGACCTTGGCAAGTCACTTAACCCCAATTGCCCTCCAAAAAGCCAAAAAAAAAAAAGAGTAATTGAGGGGTGGCTAGATGGCACAGTGAATAGAGCACCAGCCCTGGAGTCAGGAGGACCTGAGTTCGAATCTGGCCTCAGACACTTCACACTTACTAGCCGTGTGACCTTGGGCAAGTCACAACCCCAGTTGCCTGCCTTCCTCCCTCCAAAAAGCAAAAAAAAAAAAAAAAAGTAATTGGCCCCAGCCTTTGCCAGCTAGTTAAAAAGCTCAGCAGGTTCAGAGCAACTGTATTTTTGACTTAGCCCTGTTCTGGGTCTGGGATGGAGTTCTTGATTTTTTTCTGGCCTATAGGGACTGCTGGCCCAGCCCTGTTCAGAGTTCTGGGAAGTCCTCAAAAGGCCCCTCTGGGAGACCTCCTGCTGGCTGGGGTCCAGGACTAAATCTGCTAGCTACTGACTTAGCCTTGTTCTGTACCCTAGGGACTAAATGGGGAGATCCTGTGTGGCCGGCCTAGATCAGTGGGTATGTGGCATCTGCTCTGGGTGACCCATGTTGCTGACTCTTCATGCCTCAGGACTTAGTCCTGGGTCATTCTGGGAGATCACAGCATTGCTGACTATTCGAAGTCTTAGGGGCTGAATCCTTGATTTCATCTCCTGGTCTGGCACTGGGAATGTGTCCACAATCCTGGCCCATCCCTATTCCATAGCTCTTGCCCTGGTCACTTGCCAATAGATCAAATTTATGATTTGAACTAAAATTAGGCCTCATTGTGTTTTCTCTTTAGATTTCCCACTCACTACTTGGTCTGATGGTCTTATTAGATCTTTGTTGTAGTAGTTGTGAGGGGAATTGGGATATATTGCTTTCTCTTATTTAAACATCTTGGCTGATCTCTTGAGTCATTGATTTATACTTGGTTTATCCTAGTTGGAAAGGAATCCTTTTCTTGGGTAAGGTTTATCACTTTTTCTTCTAAGCTATTTATTTTTTCTTCCAATTCTTTCCTTCAACACTTGTATTTCATTTATTATCTTTTGCATCATGTCTTTTAGATACTGATACAGTTCTGGTAGAAAATTTATTTTTTCCTTTGAGTCTCTGCTTACAGTTATTATGAAATTAATCTCTCCTTTTTGGGGGATCTTTAGCTTTGCAATAACTTTTGTACTGATTGATGTTTTCTTCAATTTACTCATTTCTTCAGCTTTAGTTCTTAAACTTGGGGTTTGTGCCTGAGCCAGGTGTTCTACCCTTCATTCTAGTTTTTGGTGGATCATTGGCTGTCCTTGATTTCTCTCTGGGTCCCCTGAGTTCTTGTGCTGACCTTCACTTTCCAGTATTTGGACTCCAAGGACCTTTGAGGTTCAGAGTGGTGGATCTTCAGGAACTTCTCTGGCATCTAAGGACAGATTATTGGGGATCTCAGAGCCATTGGGCCTAAGTTGTCCTGGTCTAATTGTTGCTGTCCTATACTCTGGTTGTTGCCATGGCCTGTTTGCTCCTTAGGGCTTCCAAGGTTCCCATCCTGGTGCTTTCCAACAACCCTGAGGCACCCCGCCCCCCCCCCCAACTCTTACAGCCTCCTTACACAAAGCCTTGCAGTTTACCTCTGGTAAGACTGGGAAAATCTCCTTCATGGGAGCCGACTTTCCTGCCACATCCAATCACGCTCCTATTTGCCTCCAGCTTCTGGCTGAATTTTTGTACAGTTCTGGGGTAGAAGAAGTCACTTGCTATAGTTTCCCATTGTATTTCTCATTTGGTATTTGTTCTGGTGTAAATTACAGGTTTTACTGGAGTACATTAGTAGGAGCTGGGTAGTTTGCCTTTGTTTAGACACCCGTCTTGACTCAAAGTCTAAATGTTATTTAATAAAGACAATAGGGAAATCTCTTTCCCCAGTAGCAGTCACTCATATGCAATTTTTTAACAAATTAAATCGATAATAAAAGCAAAGACATAGACAACTGTTGACAATATTTTGACTGGGCAAAATATCAAAATATCACCTTAAATCCTCCACATAACAGTAGATGACTGCACTTTCAGAAACATAATTTAATAATTTAGTTCATTCCAAATACTGATTATAGCCTTTTAATAATTTTCTTCATATTTTTTTTCCCTCAAGATAAGAGTTAAATCCAGTCTCTCAGGGAATAAGCTAAGTAAATCCTTTTTCTTTGTTCTCTCTTTAGTCATCACAGGAAATAGTCTTTCCAGAATATACTGTATTTGCCAGCTCCTCACTGACTCTTTATAAAATTCTCTTAGACCAAAAATAAAACCTCACACTCCCCATCACTCCATAGGAAGAAGTACCTCACATCAAGACATTTTTCATCTGTCATGTAAAGTATTGTTCCCATAACATTTCACTTGATACTTAATGATATAGTAACAGTCTCTATAGTTTCTGTGGGAAAGTCAAATGAAACAAGTGTTAGTTTCATTTCCTCTACCTTTCACAGTGTCTGTCCCCATTCTCTATCCTAGAGATCCATCATTCATGACAATTAATAAAAATAGGGAGAAAATCTGGTTTAGCAAAACTTACCAACGTATTGAAAAATTCTGACATTATTTAATATATGTTTCATACCCATAGACCCTACCTCTGTAAAGCATCCATGTTAAGGTGGAAGAGAGGAGGTACCTTCTTATTTCCCTTATCTGAGGTCAAGCTGAGAAATTCTAATTTCTGAATATTCCATTCTGATTGTTTTATTGTTAAATTTTCTTTTTACATTATTATAATTATTATTGTATATTGTTTTTCTGATTTTGCTTACTTCACTTTGAATTAGTTCACGAAAGTCTTCAATACTGCCCTATATTCATCATATTTATTGTTCCTCATAGAAAGGTAATATTCCACTGCATTCATGTGACACAATTTGTTTAGCCATTCACCAATCAATGGGCATATAATTTGTTTCCAGTTCTTTGCTATTAGAAAAAGGTTCAGATAATGTTTTACTGTTTGACTCCTTTCATTGTTATTTATGGTTTTAATATCATCTGATTTTCTAATGCCTGGGAGATGCCTTTCTGATCTAAAATTGCCTTCTACCTCGATGAATGTCCAGGCAGAAGAAGGAAGCCTCAACTTTCACAAAGTATAGAAAAAAGCAAAAAAAAAAAAAAAGAAAAGAAAAAGAAAAAAAGCAGCATGGTTGGGAAAGCTTATGACACTCTCCATAAGTATTTACCTAAGTTTTGCTCAATCCCTTCATCTAGACCATATGCCAGCCCTCTCTAGTTGATATGTTTAACAACCAAGCAACCATCCCAAAATTTCAAAAAGGTTTCAGAGGATCCCACCTCATAATTATCTACTTCTGTGGCAATGGGATCAAACATGATTGAAAGGCAGAAAACAAAAACAATCTTTCCACATACTGCTGAAAGGCACCAAACGTTACTTAACATTGCACTGGGAGATGTCATCACTTTGTTCATGCCTGTGGAAAATGATGACTGGTTTTATGGAGAACATAACCAAACTAAAGTGAGGGGTTGGTCTCTATCATCGTATATGAAGTCACTAGAGGAAAATGAAGAAGGAACTTTAAATATGCCAGTTTCAAACCCTGTACTCATTAGAAGCATCAGTAAAGTGCATTTATCAGTTAAAAAAAAAGTAGAATTGTCATCCTGCTCCCAGATTAACTGGCATGTTTGTCTAGAGGATCTCCTACAGACAAAAGAGTAGATGCTTTTTGGAAAAGTTTGACATTAAACCACCAGAACCCAAATTGGAAATCGCATCTTTTAAGTTAGATGCAAATGGAACACAAAGTCTGCTTTCCAAAAGGGCAAAAATCCTTTTTCTACTGTGAAACTGACCAACAGTGATACATGATAGGTCAGCACCAAAAATTGATTGAATAAAGGTTTAAAAAGTAACACCCAGTGTTCTTCCACTGTGTAAACTGTAGGTTCACTATTATGATTATCTTGCTGTCATTGAACAGGAATGAAAATTGTAAAAGTTTTCCAATTTTCAATGAATCTGTCTCTGTAAAATTAAGGAATTTTAACTGCCAATTTATAGGATTTGAGAGTGAGCTTAAGGAAGTTGATATATTTTAATATCCACTATAATTAATAATAAATACTTTCTTCCTCTTCTGTTTGGCAAACCAATAGACAATTCCATTGTTTCTCTTTGGGGAATGGCAGTGTTCCATATTTTTTTTAAATGACATTTTATAGAAATGACATACTGAATAATGAATTGATTTTGCCTTTCTGTTCTAACTCACTGTATCCAAATGCAAAAATGATTTATTTTGCTTCAAGGCTATGTATGTATTGTTCCAAATAAGCAATAGAATTGTAATATTTAATGAATTTACACCATGCACAAATCATAAATCACTTAGATTGTTTTAGATTCTCAAGGTACACTTCAAATTGTAAAGTCAAATTTTTGTCTTTTAAAATCAAGGCATATAAACTTCAAATACAGAACTGTGACACAGTATCCACTTCCCATCCCAATCCGATGGTCACATTTCAAACTTAGGAGAAATCATCCACATCACACATGTAATTTTTAGAACTTTGCATCCTAAAAATGACACATAAACTATTAAATTTTTATTTGTACTCAAAAATTAAAGAATAAAACTTCAATATTTAAAAAATTTGTGAAAAGATTCATAATGGAAAGAGATGTCTACATTCATAGAAAGAACTAGAAAGAACAGAGTTTGCAGATTGAAGCAAACTACCTGCTCTCTTTCTTTTGCTTGTTTGGTTTTGTTTCCTCTTTCCCATTGTTCATTCTATCTGATATAATCCTTCTTTATAACCTGACTGATGTCTAATATGAAAGTTTTGCAGATCCTATACTTGATTACCATGGGGTAGGGAGTAGTAGAGGGAGGGGGAGAAAATTTGAAACTCAAGGGATTGTGGAACTGAATATTGTAAACTAAAAGTAAACAAACAAATTAATAAAGAATTTTACCAATCAAAAAAAATTTGGGAAACCGATACTTTTAATAGCCCTAACCATCTCTCTGAAACAAAGGGTCATTAACCACCCCCCTCCCAACACACGCACCAATAGTCTTCCAGTGATATAATGTGACTGTGCCATGGAATGCCACAATCTTTGAATGTTTAAAGTTGAGGGTCATTCATAGAAGAACATGAAGAGGTACATGGTGACATTGAACAGGTTGCAACCCATTACTAAGCAAGAACTGCACAAGAGAAGTAGTATAAAAAATATCATGAGGGGGGCGGCCAGGTAGCACAGTGAGTAGGAGCACCGGCTCCAGTGTCGGGATGACCTGGGGATCAAATCTGGGCTCAGATACTCAGCACCACACCCAGAAATAACTGGCCATGTAACCTTGAGCAAGTTACTTAACCCCGATTGCTTTAAAAAAAAATATCATTAGGGAGATGTGTGATCAGAAACAAAAGTGGGCCAATAATTGTTAAGAGCAAGGGATAACTGATGGAAGAAGTGATTTACCCCATTTTTATTCACACTATGTCAAGAAATCTAGAGGAAGGCACTCAGCACTTTAGATGGACTCTTCACAGAAAACTTCTGAGGGACAAGAACAAGAATCATCTAGGATGAGAGGGAATGGATGGGTTGTGATGTTATCACTGAAGGATCCACATCAATGAGAACCCTCAACATTTATTGTATCATCCAAGAGAATGTTCACTCCTTGAAGACAAGGGCATTTTTTGGTTTTTGTCTTTGTAACTCTAGTGCCTAGCACAATGTTTTGCCCAAAACAAGCACTTAACAGGTGTTTGTTGAATTGAATTGAATCAAATTAATCACCTTCTCTAACCTTTCCAGGTCTTTATCCAGTGTAAAATCCTGACCCCACGTGCCAGGACGAAGATCATCTCTCTCTGTTGAAGAATCTTTTCCAATCAAGTACTTAATGATTCTCCACCTTTCAATATGATGCACCCACAGATATACACAGAGTCAACAGATATCCTTTCTCTCCCTAACGCCTCACTTCAATGGTCATCTCCAGGAAGTTTTCTCTATTAACTTATTATATTATTCTCTAATTATGTTCCCTGAGTTTATGTGCTATATTCCATTTGCACTTTAAAAATTTACTCTGGCTCATTATGGCCCCACCCAAATGTTTCAGAAAAAATCTCTGCAGCAAGACTTGGGTATGGTTCATGACCCTTTTAGAAAAGGTACCCAGTATTTAAAATATTTATCACATATACCATGTTTCCCCGATAATAAGACACTGTCTTATTAATTTTTTTGGACAGAAAAACACCAGAGGGCTTATTTTCAGGGGAGGGCTTATTTTAATGAACATTGACAGCAATTTTAATAAACAGGTAAATGTGGACAAAAAAATGTACCTTTATTCAATAAGCAAATCACTGGGGAAGAACAGGATGACGCTCTCACTGCTGCAGCTCTGATTGGATGCAGCTCGGAGCGTGGCGTGCATTTCACGGGGGGGGGACGGTGCATACAGAGGGTACTCTAATGTAGCGTGTAGTGCAGGGGATCACCTTCACTACAGTAGCAATCTCAATAGGGCTTATTTTCGGGGGAGGGCTTATTTTAGAGGAATCTTGCACAGTAAGGGGAGGGCTTATTTTCGGGATAGGTCTTATTATCGGGGAAACATGGTAATAGAGCTATTCATTTTATCCACCACAAAAGGAATACCTGAAACATAAAAGACTCAGCAGCAGCTCTCCATTACTTTAACACATAAAACAATAACACATAATGCCAATTATCCTCTTCAGGGAAGCAAAGACAATTTTGCGGTGGTATGAAACAATATATAATATTCACCTCAAATCTGATTTTAGTCCTTTCAGCTACAGAGTTCTCATGGTGTTTCTTCTCCTCTGAGAAGTGTTATAGTTGTAGGAATTGCCTTCTGTGAGGTAGTCAGATAATTTCTCTCTCCTTTTTGTGGAAGTCCAGTGGGCAGGGTCTTTGAGTCTCAAGCAAAATACTAAAAAGAGAGAAAGTTGTATAGCCCTTATACTTCTATAGCCCTTAGATCCTGCTCATAGGACAGCTCTTCCTAGCTCATTTTGCAACCATCTTTATCATAACATCTCCAGCCATGGGGATCAAGAGGACATCCAGGATTGCATATCCCTTATTAAAGGGTCAGGGCATGTCTCACTGGAAGGGGGCAGAAGCAATGCCCAGGTCCATGGTAAATGTCCCAGTATAACCCTTGCTAGATACTTATTTATATATTACTCTGTACATTTCCTTAAATCATTTAGAATGGATGTTCATGATCCCTAATAGACTGTAGCTGGGACAGAGACTTGGACTTCCATTTCTTAGTACAGTATATTTAGTTTATATTTTCCCATGTCTATTGTAGTACTTTGTACACATTTGAAGTTCTCTCTTTAACCTTTATTTTTCTCCTTTGTGAAAGTGTATGCTTTGGAGGGGAGGGCGGGGAGCTGGGTTGAAGAGAATCATGTAATCTGAACATGTGATATAGCTATGACCCAGGGGTTCATTCAACCTCTGATCTTGAACATCCCAGAGGACCCTGATCTCTGATCTCTGATTTCTAAGAGAATACTGGCTTTAGATGTCCCCCAATCCAGGACTGACTTTTCCCAGGGTGGTTCTCTCCCTTTGAATCTATAGCCCTGCCCTCACCTCCAGGAAAGGACATAGTGACCACAAAACCAGTACAGTTAAGACATTGACCCTAGTATGGCAAATGGCTAACAAACAGATTAAAGTATAGGGAGAAGAGGAGAGGGGGGAGGGGAAATGTTAGAAAAGAGTCAAGGGGGTCTCTCTTCCATGTCATTTCTCAGGTTTAGAAGAATTCTGGGGTTTGGATAAGGGAAAAGTTGCCCACAGGGAGGTATACAAGGCCAGGGGAAGCTGGTTAATCATCAATGGAGCTCTGATAAGCCTTTGCCAGCTGGACATAGGATCAACATAGTCAGAGACAAAAGGTTTTTGGAAGCCAGAAGATCAGTCAAGACAGTGTGGCTGGAGCTTGAGACCATGCCTGGGACAAAACGGTTTCAACATGTGATCGAGACCCCTGAACCAGGCAAATGGGAGGTGAAAGCCCTTCTCTATATTTACATCCTTCCCCAAACCCCCTTCCTTGGGTTGGCTTCTGTTGGTCTTCATCCTCTGTCCTATCCCTTGCACTCTGTTTTTACTCCCTTATTTGTTCTAGTTCTTCTTCACCCCCTTCTTTCCCTAATGGAATAAGGATACCAAAAAGGGATCTAATACTTGAGCCTGTGTCTGTCCACCTCCTGTATACCCTTGTGCCTGCCAATACTCCCCAGCTAAATGGGCATGAGATGGGACCATGGGTATGCTTTCTAATTCCTGAAAGCCCAGCTTGGTGCCACTTTCTATAAGAGGCCTTAGCTGTTTCTCTCAGTTATTGGTTGCAATGTATTGCAGGCTCTCCACCTGAATTCACTTTATTTGTATATGTACTGTATTTACTTATCAAGAAAATATGGTATCCTACCCAGTAGAACACAAGTTCCATGAGGGCAGGGATTGTCTCTCTTTTATATTCATATCCTGAGCTCCTACACCTGGTACATAGTGATAAATTCTCATTTTTGATTGATTGTGTCTCCCTTTTAGTTGTCTGGGTATGAAGCATCCTTGCCAGTCACAGAAAAGTCACATCCTCTGACCAAGGATTTAGATAAGGCAAATGCTGAACAAATTGTACAGCTCCTGGGGCAGTGTGATGCTGAGATCTTCCAGGAGGAAGGACAAGTAATGCCTGCCTACCAGGTAACTCCTTAATAACCTCATCCTATGTATACCAGATTAATATACTCCAAACCTAATCTCTACCTCCTTCCCCCCATTCTTGACAACAGTCTCTGCCTTTGGATCCCAGTCCCCAGTCCTTCAAATCCAGGGATAGCAACATGAGGGAACTTTAGCCTGGGCCCTCTTCTCTGGATCTTACCTCAATTTGGTCCTTTACAGCGGCTCTACAGTGAATCGATCTTAACCACCATGGTACATGTGGCTGGAAAAGTTCAGGAAGTGCTGAAGGTAAGAATAGTTTTTAATCCCCCTGTCTAGATAATCTAATATCTCCAGGTTCCCTAATCTTCTGTTGTTCTATCCCTTTCTCTGTTCTCCTCTCTTATTTTTTCCGGTCCAGTTTAATATATTTTTCCTCTTCTCTCTATTTTTCTACCACTTGCCATTATATTCTGTTTCTCTTAACCCCGCCTCATGAAAGCATGGCTCTACTTTCAGGACTTCAGTTTTAATCCCTGGCCCTCCAGTTCATTCCTTTTTTTGGGTCTGGGCTTGTGCTGTGATGGGTGTAAGGAAATAACCGGAGGAGTATATGATCTTACTCTCCTGTGCCTGTCTCCTCTTAACATAATTTAAGTATATTTAAGGTTTAAACTGTACCCGATTCTAGTTAAAACTGGTTTCTGAAATTCCAGCAAACTTACTGATGCTGCAAAATTATCATTCTATCTTCCTCATCCTGAGTAAGCCCTCTTAGTTGGTTTTTAGAACCTCTCTCCTCTTTTGCTACTGTTCCATGCTCCCTGACCCCATCACTCCGGCATTGCATGGCATGACAGCTTTCAGCAGACTTCTATGCAACCCTGGGCATCCAGCCACTCAATGCCTTTGAATACAATCAGAGAGCATGTCCTACTACTTGTTCTGAGGCCCCATGTGTCTATTCCTGACTGAATTATCATTCCCGCCTCTGCTTGGTGGTATCCAAAAACATTCTATCCCATTCCAGGGTCATTGTTTGCCATTGCCCCAAATTCCACCCTCATGACAGAGAGACAGGCTGTGTACTGTAAAGATGTTTGTTCAGAGGACTTTTCTGGTTCAAATCACGTCTCTGCCAATGATCACCTATATGAACTTGGGCAACATCATTTACCTCTCTAGGCTTCAGTTACCTTGACTGCAAAATGAAGAGTTGGACTAATTGGTCCAAAGAACTCCTACTGTGGAAACTTACTCCATCGATATAGATTAGCAACTCATTAGTAACTGATAGTCTTAGAGACTTGCTGGGGAGGGAGGTGGATTGAGAAGTGAAGCAGCTTGTTCATCGTCACATAGCTAGTATGTGTAGTGTATCTTAAGTTTTCCTGCCTCCAAGGTCAACCCTTTATGCTCTCTACCCAACTGCTTCTCATTTGTATTTCTCATTTATATATAGGGATGAGAGAAGAGGCATAGGGTTCTTCTCTTTACTAATAAAGGAAGGGATGCCCATTTCCTCTTTTAAACCAGATCCTGCTAACTGTTATGGGTGTATTACTTCTTAGGATCCTGAAGGGGGACTTGTTGTTCTGAGTGGAGGGGGAACTTCGGGCCGGATGGCATTTCTTATGTCGGTGAGTGTTCTGATCTTAGTGATACTGCTGATTCCACATCCACTGTCACCACCCAGAGCCTAGTGAACCCTCAAGTAGAAACATTTATCCTGATCATGGTTCCTGCCCCATTTTTCTCCTCCATCTCTATATTCCATGGTGTTTGACCACATCTTAGACACTGGCTAGCACTCTAGCTATCTTATTTTTCCAATTTACCCTATGAAAATACATTTAAGTGTCTAACTCAGGGGTGGGAAACCTGCAGCCTTGAGGCCCCATGTGGCTCTCTAGGTCCTCAAGTGCAGCCCTTTGACTGAATCCAAACTTCACAGAACAAATCCCCTTAATAAAAGTATTTGTTTTGTAAAACTTGGACTCAGTCAAAAGGCTGCACCCAAAGAACTAGAAAGTCACATGTGGCCTCGAGGCCCCAGGGTTCCCTACCCCTGGACTCCTTGTGGGGCTGAGTTAAGTCATATACAAAGAGAATTACCCAGTCTCTGATCTTGAGAATTAAAATTCAAGACTATTTTCTTTTCTTCACCATTACTACTTCCTTATATCCTTTTTCCTTGACAGGTTTCCTTTAACCAACTAATGAAAGGCTTGGGACAAAAACCTCTCTATACCTACCTCATTGCAGGGGGTGACAGGTAAGGGTCCCTATGGCCTCTGTAGGGTTTTCAACCTACCCTTCCTACACTATAAGTCCTAAATGTCCTGGGAGGATCACTGACCATGAGTTTGTCCTCTCAGGTCTGTGATGGCCTCTAGGGAGGGAACTGAAGACAGCGCCTTGCATGGGATTGAGGAACTGAAGAAGGTCAGAGACAGTCAGCCTCAGACCCCTTAGATGGACAGAAGCTCTTGACTGTATCTGGTTGATGCCTCATCACCTTTCCTAGCTTATATCCCTCCTCTTAGGAGGGGCTTGTGCCCAATGAACATCCAAGATCCTCCTTATCCAAGGTAGGGATTTCTTCCAAGTGCCCCAGAACCCATGAGACCCTCTGTCTCTTCTAGGTTTCTGCAGGAAAGAAACGAGTGATTGTCATTGGCATTTCTGTTGGACTTTCTGTGAGTATAAATACAGGGATGGAATGGAAAGGTTTTGTAAGGAGGATGTGGGTGGAGAAAGAATAAGGAAGAGGATAGATTTGAGGTCTGGAAGAAGATAATAGACAGCCTTAACATAATCTCAAGACTTTAGAAGCAGTATGGTACAATGGACAGGATATATAGCTAGGAGTCAGGAAAGGCCTGAGTTAAAATCCTACCTTTGGTTCTGAGCTTTTGGTAATTCTCTAAGACCATATATTTGCAGAGTACTTTGCAGCTGTTATCTAATTTAATATTATTATTATTATTATTATCCACATTTCACAAATAAGGAAACTAAGGTTAAGAGAAGTTAAATAAGTTGTCTGAGATAACATTTGAACTCAGGTCTTGAATGTTGTTTAGCTGTTTAATGATTTACATGTGGTGGAGAAAGTTCCCACCCCTGTGAAATCATAGGTCCTTGACCTACTTATGTACTTGGACCTCAGTTCCACTAATTCTGTCCCATTTCTATGAATGTGAGAACAGGGCATATATATCATTGCAACAACAGCATTATTCTGTAGGTATTGATTTGGTGCCTACTTTGGTGCCTGTACTAAGCTAGATACTGTATGGGATATACAAGTATAAAATGAAGTTTGTCTTCCAGAATCTATTTTTATATTATATTGTATACATATATGTATGTGTATATACATATATATGTATATATTCTTATATCTTACTGCTTAATGTTCTAAAAAAATTTTACTTTCTCCTCTTTATTAATTTTTCCTCATTCTATTGCCTTGTCTCAGGCTCCTTTTGTGGCTGGTCAGATGGATTTTTGTATGAATAACCCAGACATCTTCTTGCCTATTCTGGTAGGGTTTAATCCAGTAAACATGGCTAGGTGAGTCCTCTGAATAGAAATATCAGGAATCTTCCACCTTGAAAGATGAAAGCTGACTGGGGAGGCATTTCCTTGAATGAACTGAAGGAAGATGGGCTAATTACCAATCTGTTATCTATCTTGGTGGATAGGGAAGATCTTTGATTGTTTAGGGGAAAAGTAACTCATTGAACTGTTAGATGGTATGAGTTGACTCCTAGGGTAGTGAACTCCCTATTTTTATAAGTATTCTGAGACTGGATGCTTAGTCATCAGGTACAATGGAGAAGAGATTCCTGAATTGGGCAGGCCTAGCAGATTGTCCCTTCCAACTCTAAAATATTCCAGGCTAGTCTAATTCACACTGAAGAGTAAATGAGTGATACTTTTAACCTTCCAAGGGGTGCCCATATTTTAAAAGAAGACATTTATGAACATAATTTAATCTTAAACTGACTGAATTTAGACAATGTGACTGAGGGGAATTAAAAATGTCAAGTGGTGTTTATGGGCAAAGAAATTTACTCTGTAGGCATAGCCTACTTTCCTACTTATGAAACTAGGGGCCTTGTATCCCCTGAAGTTTGAAAGTTAGTCTGTTAGTCATTTCAACAAACATTTGCTTAAAGTCTACTATGTTTCAGCACTATGCTAAACACTGGAGATACAAAGAAAGGTAAAAGATAGAACCTGCTCTCAAGGTGATCACAGTCTAATGGGGGAGAGAAAATGTATGTAGAAACAAGCAATATACAGGAAAAAATAGGGAATAGTCAACAGAGGGAATGCATTAGAATTAAGGGGGATTAGGAAAGACTTCCTACAAAAGATGGGATTTTAGCTGGAATTTGAAGGAAGCCAGGAGGAGATGAGAAGGGAGAGCATTCCAGATATGGGGTATAGCTAATGAAATTGCCCAGAGTTGGAAGATAGAATGTCTTATCTGAGGAACAGCAAAGAGGCCAGTGTCACTGGATCTCAGGGTATGTGGGGTGGGATGGGATGTAAGGTATAAAAAGACTGAAAAGGTGGTGGAACAGGTTATAAAGGGTTGTGAATACCAGAGGATTTTATATTTGATCCTAAAGTTGATAGGGAACCACTGGTGTTTATTAAAGAGGGGGAAAAGATACTCAGACATGTGTTTTAGGAAACACTTTGGCAGCAGAATGGAGGATGGATTGGAGTGGGGAGAGACTTGGGGCAGGGAGACCAAACCAGCAGGCTATTACAATAGTCCAGAGATGAGGTGATGAGTACCTGCACCAAGATGGCAGCAGTGTCGGAGCAGAGAAAAGGACATATGAGAGATGTTATAAAGTTAAAATAGATAGGCCTTGGCAACAAAATACCCAGGGAGCTATTCATAGGGAATACTGTTTAACATAGTAGGTAGTAAATCCATGAATGTGGAAAATATAACTTCAAGAAAAGTTGAAATAAATTAATGAATAATAGAACTCATAAGTGATTAAATGGAAGTTGGGGGCTCTGGGTACATAGTTAATCTTTTTTTTTTTGGAGACAATGTAATGAAAGGTAATTATTTTTCTTTCACAATTTCAATGAATACCTATTAAGGAATATTAATTATGTGCCAACTGAACCTTCATATTACTGTCAGATAGATACAAGAGATCTTTTCAATTCAGTTTGATAATTCATACCGTGTTTCACCGATAATAAGACACTGTCTTATTAATTTTTTTGGAAAGAAAAACACCAGAGGGCTTATTTTCAGGGGAGGGCTTATGTTGTCCTGCCTCAGCTCTCCTCCGTGGCACTGCTCTCAATGGCGCCAGCAAGCAAATCACTGGGGAAGAACAGGATGACGTGCTCACTGCTGCAGCTCTGATTGGATGCAGCTCGGAGCACGGCGTGCGTTTCACGAGGGGGGGGCGGTGCATACAGAGGGTACCGTAATGTAGCGTGTAGCGCAGGGGATCACCTTCACTACAGTAGCAATCTCAATAGGGCTTATTTTCGGGGGAGGGCTTATTTTAGAGGAATCTTACACAGTAAGGGGAGGGCTTATTTTCGGGATAGGTCTTATTATCGGGGAAACATGGTAGCTACATAGCCAAAGCTTGCTTTATTCATTCACTCACTCATTTGTTTATTTATTTATCCATTAATTTATTTACTAACAAACATTTACTTAGGCACATATATTCCATACCTTTTAACACCTTATCATTTTCTTCTAGGTTAATTAAATGAAAGAAGATGTGTCTATCCATCACACGTATACTTCAGTAGTCACAGATTTCCTTCTTTATAATATACACTGTGACATAGAGGGCTTCTTGTACTGATCTGGATGAGGCTGATACAGTGTAGTATTTCTAATATTCTTTTGATCCTGATTCTGCTAGGGCCATTCAGAGGATATGGGCTAGCACAGTCACAGCATTGATAGTAAGGAACAGGTTGATCTTTAAGACTGGAAACTCAGAGATATCATTAGATTAGTAGTGATAGTAGTAGCAACAGTTATAATAACTCACATTACAAATCACTTTACATACATTATCTCATTTGATCCTCAGGATGATTCTATGATGAAGATGATACAAATATTAATGTTTCTATTTTATAGATCAAGAAACTGAGACTCCAAAGTTAAATTTCTTCAATTTGTTTCAATTTAACAAATATTTTTAGGTGCTTACTAAATTCAAGGCACTCTATTAGGAGCTGGATTTATGAAAATTTCCTTTAAGATCACACAGCAAGCTACTGTAGGCACTGCCTTTCCACTACATAAATGTACTCTTGAACCTCAGTAGCTGAGCATTTGAAAATGTTCTCTGTCTTAGTGTAGTGTCCTTTTGGGCTCCATCCTCTCAACTTGTTCTTGAAGGTTGGATTCCCTGGGTGAAAACTGCTCTAGATTCAAAGTACTCTGTGGATCCATATTCATATAACTATAGTTTTCCAGTTTCTACCAATGGGTTTACCTTCAATAGTCAGTTGGTGGTTACAGTTTGCTCAAAGTAAAGGCATTTACTGAAATGGCACAGAATGAATAGTAGTAACAAAATGTTCCCTTCATAAACCTGGGGGTTCACTCTCCCACAAATACACATAGTGTTGGTAGGAGGAGTGAACACACACTCAGAATATACATGTGGCCAAGGCAACTCAATGCCTCCAGCTCTTCAGGGCCCCTATGCCTTTTCTATTATTATGATGGTTCCCCACTGGACTAAATGCTAGAGAGGCTTGGGAACATGGTGCTGCCACCAGTTCAGGAGTCAAAGCATCTGATCTCTGATCCCAATCATTTACTTCTACCTCCTCAAATCTCTGTCTTTCTGGGCCCCAGAAATGATCCCATTGAGGACTGGAATTCCACATTCCGTGAAATTGCCCAACGGATGCAGGAATTGCAAGAGAAACAGAAAGCATTTGTGCTCAACCCTGCAATTGGGGTAAGTTGTTCCCATCTTTCTCCCTTTGTGCCCTCACTCCTGTCTCAGCCATCTTACCTACCCTCTTAGGATTACTATCTGCTAAACTTTCTGCTCATGCATAGACCTGTATACTCTTTAAGCTGCTCTGAAATGTCAGCAGCTGGAAGACAGTGATTCCTTACTTTATGAAAAACTTGAGCATCAACTGAATTATTGAAACAGAAATTCTGCTCTACGGACACTTCCATTTTAGCCTTCTCGATGTTTTATTTCTGATTAGTTCTCAATTAGATTGTTGCTTTTCAGTCATGTCTGATTCTTCGTGACCCCATTTGGGGTTTTCTTGGCAAAGATACTGGAGTGGTTTGTCATTTCCTTCTCTAGCTCATTTTACCGATGAGGAAAATGAGGTAAGCAGGGTTAAGTGACTTTTCCAGGGTCATACAGTAAGTGTCTTAGGCAGGATTTGAACTCAGGTCTTCCTGACTCTCAGGCATGACACTCTATCCACTGTACCACCAAGTTGCCCTTTTAATTAGCAGCCAATACCTAATATTTTAGGTTTCACTTCTCCAAGTCCTCACCCTTTAAATCTTTCTGTTAATGATTGTTATTAGTGTAATAGACTTCCCTGACCCTATTGCCTGAAGACCAAGTATGCTACCTTTCACTCCTATAATAATCAATATCTACCAATGAAAACAATATTATACAAATGTTAAGCCATGGGTTACATTAGGAAAACATCTGATGAAACTTTTAATAAAGGTTTGTGATCCATACAAAAAAATCAGTTAATAAGCCAGACAGTGGATAGACAGATGACCTCAGTTAGGAAGACCTGGGTTCAGGTCATATCTCTGACCCATATTACAAGTGTGACCCTGAGCAATTCACCCTCTCAGTGCCCCAGGCAACTCTCCAAAGCTCCAAATTGCAAAGCAAGTTCAGCCTTGCATTGTTAGAAGGAACTGCCTCATCTGAAATTCCCTGCACCAATGAAATTAAAAGTTTAGTCTGCAAAAATAAATCTGCCTTATAAGTTTGGATCTTTACAGAAATGTGTTGGTGTTTTTAAAAATAGTGAAAACTCGTAGGTCTCCCTGCTCTTTCTACTCCCCTCCACCAAACTGCAGGAAGTCCTTCTCAAGCATCCCAGGCGCCCTGACATCTCTTCTTCTCATATGCTTCTTGGGTCTTTTCTAACTTGTACCTTGTCACCCTCCATCTCTTTACTTCTATCTCAATCTAGATTTCTCCATACATAGATCTGTCCTATTTGCTGTTTGCTAAATGTATGGAACAATTATTGATGTGATATCATTGTTGTTTGTCCTTTGATCAAAGAGGACCATAACATCAGGAAGGTGATGGCATGACCTACCAGATTCATGTGAAACAATTTTCAGATGAAAAAAAAAAAAGAAAACCAAGGTGGGGGGGGTGGAGAAGAGAGGGGATCCCTGAAAATTTTTTTCTTTTTGGAGGGGGTAAGGCAGGACAGTTGGGGTTAAGTAACTTGCCCAAGGTCACATGGCTAGTTAAGTGTTAAGCGTCTGAGGCTAGATTTGAACTCAAGTCCTCCTGACTCCAGGACTGGTGCTCTATTCACTGCACCACCTAGTCACCCCTGAAAGATAATGTGAAAGCCATCCACTTCCAGAATAATACTCTACCTCCAGAGTCCAGGTGCACCCTTACCAACAGAAAAGACTGAAGATGATCTATTTCCTTTCTCACTTCACCTCCCACTCCCATGCTTTCTGGTACTTTCACCTCAAAGCATCTTGACATCCTTCTCCCCTAGGGGAAAAAAAAGTACCTTTATTAATATCACCTGGTCAATTTTATTTCTGATATTTACCCTCTCCCAATCTTTTCTTGTTCTTTTTACCTCAGCCTGAAGGGCTCAGTGGTTCCTCCAGAATGAAGGGTGGAAGTGCCACCAAGATCCTGCTGGAAACTCTGCTTCTGGCAGCACACAAGACTGTGGACAGGGGTGTTGCAGCCTCTCAGAGGTAGGAAGCCAAGGGTAAGGGGAGGAAAGGGCCAAAAAGAGAGGACCAGGAGTAGAACACTGCATTCCAGAGCAGGGATGGACAATGAAGAAAAAACGGGAGAGGAAAGAAATAGAGAGGAACTGGAACAAAGACAGTTCCATCATCCCTTGGATTAAAGTGGTAGAGTTAGGAGAATTGGGGCAGTTCAACAAAAAAGGAAGTTAGGTTATCAGGTGAACATCTAGTTCAATTCAATAAGCATTTATTCAGT
Source organism: Petaurus breviceps papuanus (assembly GCF_028583685.1). NCBI lineage: Eukaryota > Metazoa > Chordata > Mammalia > Diprotodontia > Petauridae > Petaurus > Petaurus breviceps. The sequence continues at coordinate 8,199,677 of NW_027187359.1, forward strand.
GTCTACTATATGTCAAGTACTGTACTAGGCCATTAAGGATACAAAGACAAAACAGTCTCTGCACTCATGGAGCTTACAGTCTAATGAACTGAATAATGCTCTCTCAGTGTAACAACAGAATGTGATTTTGTTCCAAAGGCCCCAGGATTCCTAGAGATCCTAAACCAAACCATGGGGCTTATTTAAAGGCAAACAGCAACCCATGGAGTATACAGAACCAGTTTGATTTCTGGGGAAAACTTCTGACCTAGAATGACTCAAGACCAAGACCAGACAGTTCAGAGTAGTTTTATACTCTATCTCCCTACTTTGAAGGGTATCTTAGAGGTGCTGATTGTGGCATCAGCACCATCTAAGCATCGAATGCTATATTCCTGACAGGTCTCTGCCATCTTCCCCACAGCCTTCCCAAGAAGACCCTGTCATGCCCTTTTTGTTACCTACTAAATCTGTCAAGCCCTCTTTTGTCCTTCATGGTGTCAGGTGACTGACCACTTTACTCCATTAAGGTCTGGCTATTTGGAAATAATGATTCCCTTGGGGGAAGATCCCCTTCTTAAAGAGGGATCTATCCAAGAGAGTTGTTATAGGGACAAGGCAGAATCTGGGAACTTTCTGGAAGGGAACTTGAAGGGAGTGTCTTTCGCTTTCTCCTAGCTGTCTCCTGGAGATCTTGAGAACATTTGAACGAGCACACAAAGTCACCTACAGCCAAAGCCCCAAGATTGCAGCGCTGATGAAGCAAGCAAGCACCAGGTGATGAGGGGACAGGTTTAAAGTGGTGTGAACCAGGTCTGGGAAGGTGACAATAAAGATTTAAGGGGAATGCTTGCAAATCTAGAATAGGGTGACCTAGGGAAGGTGGATGTTATAAAAGTCCTTCCTTGTTCTCTTCTTGGATGATGTTAATCTGTTCATGTTGGGAAACCTTGGTTGTTTCTTCTATGCTTGGTTAGCTCTCTCTCTCAATTTTTCTCTAGTAATATCTATTCTCAAATCCTCTAACTTTTGAACTGACTCTACTCATCTCTGATCCTGTTCTCAGTCTGCAGAAGAATGGCCGAGTGTACCTGGTTGGTTGGCAGACTCTAGGTATAATTGCCATCATGGATGGAGTTGAGTGCATACACACCTTTGGTGCAGGTGGGGACCCAGTCCAGCCAGCCTCTCTGATCTATCTTGTCAACCCTATCTGCTTCCTCATTTCAACACTTCTCTATCCCCAACACACTGGGGTTCCTTACCCAGCATTTCTTTTATTCCAATCTAACCTGAAACCCCTATCCAACAGGTGATATCTCTTAATCCAATGCAATTCCCTAACAGTATTAACCCATAGTCCAAGATTCAAGTATCCTTAGATAGCTCTCCTTATCATCCCATGTTCTTTGCAGCTTGGACCCCCTCCTTTCTAATCTTATTCCAGTCCCAAGACCTCAGATCCTGGTGAAGTTTGCTCCCTTCCTATGTGCAAATGCTTTCATGTTCCTAAAAGCTAAGTTTTAAAATCTGACACAAATACCTCTTTATCTCCTATACTTACTAGATTTCCAAGATGTTCGAGGCTTCCTAATTGGTGATCATAGTGACATGTTTAATCAGAAAGAAGAAATAACTGTTGCCCAGGTTGGAAACTGATGGGAAGGATGAAACTTGGGGAGATAGTGATGGACTGGAGAAGAGTCATGGCCACTGGGAGAATTCAGGGGGCAGAGGCGAGTTCATGGGGAAGCATTAGAATTTGTTGGGGGTTAAGGTTCATTAGGCAAGGCAAAGTAACAAGCCTGTATTAAGCATTTACAATGAGATAGCACTGTGCTAAGGACTGGAGATATATATGCAACCAAAAAAAAAATAGAGAGAGAGAGAGTCCATGCCCTCAAGAAGCTTACATTCTGGGGCAGCTAGGTGGCACAGTGAATAGAGCACCAGCCCTAGAGTCAGGAGGACCTGAGTTTAAATCTGCCTTCAGACACTTAACACAAAAACTAGCTGTGTGACCTTGGGCAAGTCACTTAACCCCAATTGCCCTCCAAAAAGCAAAAAAAAGAATCTTACATTCTAATGATGGAAAACAACTCACAAAAGGAAACTGAAAAGTTGGAGGTAGAGGGGTGGGGACTGTGAAGATATCCAAGGGGAGGCATGATTTTGAAGTCTGGAAAGTCTGGAGGAGAGATAGGAGAGGAAAGAAGGTCAACTGGCCTGAGCCCCCCCAAAATTGGAGGCCTCAGGAGGAACTCACCAATGGGAGGACAAGTAGGTATATTCTAGGGTGACAAGGCCACAGAGATGGCTGGAAGTGGTTAGGGACAGGGGGATATTAACTCAATGTATGAAGAGGGGAAATGAGAGCAAGGAATCTTAAAGGTTTTGGGAGGGAGGATGGTTGGATTTCTTCTCTTTTTTCCTCCTACCCCAGGGCCCACAGTTCTCTTTCTCCCAAGAAGATTTCCTCACTTCTATCCTGCCATCCCTTACTGAAATCGACACTGTGCTCTTCATCTTCACGCTGGATGGTGAGAGGGGATATGCATGGTTGAAGGGAGGAAAGAGTGGTGGTAGTTCCCCGTCCATGAAGTATAGCTTTGATCTTTGGGGGGCTTAGTCCCCAAATTCACCTACAGTTCAATCATTTGATTTTTCTAAAGAGAATTCCAGCTTTGATTCCTTTTTCATACGTTCCAGACAACCTCACAGAAGTGGAAACATTGGTGGAGCAAGTGAAGAAGAAGAGTCCTAACATCCAAGCCCTGGTGCACAGCACAGTGGGGCAGTACTTACCAGTGAGAAACAGCAAGGATGGGGAGGGGGGATGATGGGAAGTACATGGCTAGAGTTTCATATGTCATGTTTCTCATTTCCATTTCTATCCTCAGTCCCCACTGAAGAAGCTCTTTCCATCTATTATCAGCATCACCTGGCCCCTGCTTTTCTTTGAATATGAAGGGAACTTCATCCAGGTAAAACCACAACTCATATTCATATATTGTTTGAAATGAGTATTTTCCTCAAACGACTCTGTGAAGCAGTTGGTAAAATATTTTTATTCCCACTTTACAGTTAAGGAAACTAAGATCTAGAGAGGTTAAATGACTTGCCCATGATCCCTCTTAGTGAAAAATACAGTGGAAAGAACATCTGTTTTAGGGTCAGTGAACCCAGGTTCAAATCCCATTTGTGTTACCCCTTGGGCAAGACACCTAACCTCTCTGTCTCATTTTCCTTAACTGTAAAGTGAAGGAATTGGCTATCTTTCAGTTCACCTCTATGATCCTAAGTATCAGAGTTTGGATCTGAGTTCAGGTCTCTAGACATTCTTTCCATTACACCATACTGTGGTGTTCTCAGTGAAAGAAATGTAGAGGAAGAAATTACTCAAGGAGAGAGGTTGAAAGCTAATAATTTTTAAAAAATTTTTTTATTTTTTTAAGTATCACAGTCATTCCTTCTTTACCCCTCATCGACTCACATTGACTCTTCTATTGTAACAACAAAAAAAATTAAGCAAGACCAATCATTTAGCTCAGTTTTATGTCATTCTTTAAGTCTTGCAAAGTGCTTTAAATATATGTATTACATCTTTCAATCTTCAGAAAAACCTTGTGAAGTAGGTGTTATTATTTCCATTTTATAGCTGCAGGCACTGAGGTTTAGAAAGTTTAAGTGACTTCCCCAATGTCACACAGCTAGTTAATGAGTGCATGTGGCAGGTCTTCATGCCTCTCAGGCTGGTGTTTTATCCACACTTCTTGACATGTCATGTTTTAAGTTCTTCAGCATCTACGTGGTGTGGCAATGAAATCCACATCTGTAGAAAGCTGGTAATTGAACTCTGCCCTGTCCCACTTATGTGAATCAATGGGACAAACTCCCGAACTCCTGGTTCACAAAGTCCACACACTGCACTGACATCTCACTTTGTCCTTAGCTTCTATGGGTTGATAATTCTGGAAACTGCCACAGCTGCTGGTGATCTGAAGTCCCTCCAGCTGGCGGCAACTGCCTTGAGGCTAAAACCTCTGGCTTGCAAATGGGGCTGGGCTCAGCTCCCAACACTCTGCTGGCTGCTTCCTGCCAGCCTGCCGGACTGACCTCAGCGGGAGGTTAGCTTCTCTGTATCATTTTGTGGGTTCTGTAGCTCCAAAGTTTATTCAGAGTCACCTTTGACATGAATTGGAGGAGGTGGAAGTGAGATCCTAAAGGAAGTCCTGTTTCTACTCCACAGTCTTCACTCTGCCCCCTAATCTATTCTACTATTCTCTTCCATTTAATGTGTGAGTTCATCTCACTAACATTCACAGTTATGATTGTGAATTGTAAATTTTCCTCCATCCTTTTTTCTTTTTTTTTTTAATTAAATTTGTTTATTTACTTTTAGTTTACAACATTCAGTTCCACAGTCCCTTGAGTTTCAAATTTTCTCCTCCTCCCCCACCCCCCATGGCGGCATGCAATCAAATATAGAATCTACAAATATCTTCACATTAATCAGTGGGGTTATAAAGAAGGATTATAACTGATGTAATGATCATTGCTGAGACATTCTTTTTTCTTAGACTTTTTCTTCTCTTTAATCTGCCCTCCCTCTTATTCCACCCCTCCCTTTCCTTAGCCCCCTTTCCTTCTGTTTTCCACTTGAGTAAAATGTATTTCTATACCCAACTGTATATGTATGTGTATTTTCCCCTCCTTTAACCAGTTCAAATGAGAGGTTCTTTCCTCTTAAGAAAGATTCTACTTGTGCTCCCCATTTATATGAGATAATTTTCCCCATCTTTGCTCTCCCCACCTCATCTCCATTCCCTTGTCTATTCTCCCTCTCCTCCTTTTCCATTCTTTTTTTAAGATCATTAAAATGTAACAATCACTCCTAGGCCCTCTATTTAATTAGACTCCCTCAATGACTCTTTTTAAAATTAATTAATTTATTTATTTTTAGTTTTCAACATTCATTTCCACAAAATTTTTAATTAGTTTTTTTTCTCTCCATCTTTCCCCTACCCCACCCCAAAAGAGCAAGCCTACTGAATACCCCTTCCCTCAATTTGTTCTCTTATATCCTCCCGCATCACCCTCCTAACTTTCTAGTAGGGCAAGATGGATTTCTATACCCCAGTTCCTGTATATCATTTCCCAGTTGAATGTAAAAAATAATTTTTTTAAACATTTGTTTTTAAAACTTTGAGTACCATATTTTTTCCCTTCTTCCCTTCTCACTTGCCCCCACTGGAAAGATAGGCAATTCAATATAGGTTGTACATGTGTAGTTACCTAAATCATTTCCATAATTGTTATATTGTGAAAGACTAACTGTATTTCCTTCCATCCTGTCCCACCCCTCACTTATTCTATTTTCTCCTTTGACCATATCCCCTTTCAAAAATGTTTGCTTCTAACTACCCTCTCCCCAAATCTGCCCTCTTTTCTATCATCCCCCCTCTTATCCCCTAACCCCCTATTTTCCTAAAGGGTAGGATACTCAATTGAGTGTGTATGTTATTCCCTCCTTAAGCCAAATTCAATGAGAGTAAAACGTCCCATTGCCTTTTATCTTCCTGCTCTTCCCCTCCAATGTAACAGTTTTCTCTTGCCTCTTTTATATGAGATAATTTACCCTAATCTATCTCTCCCTTTCTCCTTCTCCCAATTAAATTCCTCTCTCACCTCTTAATTTCATTTTTTAGATATCATCCCTTCATATTCAACTCATCCTGTGCCCTCTGTCAATGTATACATAAATACACATATGCCCACACTCACATATATTTATATACACATACACCCTCCTTATACATATATGTATGTATACATATATATTCCCTTCAACTGTCCTCATACTGAGAAAAGTCTTAGGAGTTACAATTATCATTTTTTCCACATAAGAATGTGAATAGTTCAACTTTAATAAGTTCCTTATGATTTCTTTCTCCTGTTTACCTTCTCATGCTTCTCTTGCTTCTTGTATTTGAAAGTCAAATTTTCTGTTCAATTCTGTTTTTTTCATCAAGAATTCTTAAAAATCCTCTATTTCATTGAATGACCATATTTTCCCCTGAAACATTATACTCAGTTTTGCTGGGTAGGTGATTCTTGGTTTTAGTCCTAGCTCCTTTGACCTCTGGGATATCATAATTTAAACCTTTTGATCCCTCAATTTAGAAGCTGCTAGGCCTTGTGTTATCCTGATTGTGTTTCCACAATACTCAAATTGTTTCTTCCCGACTGCTTGCAGTATTTTCTCCTCTACCTGGGAACCCTGGAATTTGGCTATAATATTCCTGGGAGTTTTCTATTTGGGATTTTTTTTTTTTGCTTTTTGGAGGGCAAGTGGGGTTAAGTGACTTGCCCAAGGTCACATAGCTAGTTTTTGTGTTAAGTGTCTGAGACTGGATCTGAACTCAGGTCCTCCTGACTCCAGGGTCAGTGTTCTATTCACTGCACCACCTAGCTGTCCTGTTGGGATGTTTTTCAAGAGGTGATCAGTGAATTCTTTTAATTTCTATCTTGCCCTCTGGTTCTAGAATATTGGGGAAATTTTGCTTGATAATTTCTTGAAAGATGGTATCTAGGTTCTTTTTTTGATCATAGCTTTCAGGTAGTCCAATGATTTTTAAATTATCTCTCCTGAATCTATTTTCCAGGTCAGTGGTTTTTCCAATGAGATATTTCACATTGCCTTCTATTTTTTTCATTTGTTTGGATCTGTTTTATAGTATCTTGATTTCTCATAAAGTCATTTGCTTCCAATTGCTCCAATCCAATTTTGAAGGAATTATTCTCTTCAGTGAATTTTTGAAATTCCTTTTCCATCTGGCAAATTTGGTTTTTTAAGGCTTTTTTCTCCTCACTGGCTTTTTGGGCCTCTTTTGCCATTTGAGTTAGTCTATTTTTTAAGGTGTTATTTTCTTCAGTATATTTTTGGTTCTTCTTTAGCAGGCTATTGACTCACTTTTCATGATTTTCCTGCATCATTCTCATTTCTCTTCCCAATTTTTCTACCATTTCTCTTACTTGATTTTCAAAATCCTTCTTGAGCTCCTCCATGGCCTGTAACCAATTCATATTTTTCTTGGAGGCTTTTGATGTAGGAGTTCTGAGTTCACTGTCTTCCTCCCACTCCATGCCTTGATCCTTTTTGTCCCCAAAAAAGTATTCTGTCATCTGTTTGTGCTTCCTGTGCTTGCTCATATTGTCAGCCAATTACTTGAACATCTGATTTGCCACAGTAGAACTCTGCTTCCAGAATGGAGAGAGCTTTGTCCCAAATCATCATGATTTTTGCAACTGCTGGAAAGACCATCTCTACAGCCCCCATAAGCTCTAGCTCATTGGTCACACACTCCAGGACCACCACCCAAGACTGAGATCCAGATCCGAGCAGGTTAAAGCAAGAGCGATTACCCTCTGAATGGTTGCTTGGTCCCCCTGCAATCTGCAGGCCAGGAGCTCCTGAGGCACAGCTGCCACACCTTTGCTGCTTCTCACTCTGGGTCCATAGCCAGACCACACTCTTAGTTCCCCTTCCTCCCCCCAGTTCCAACGAAGTTCCACACCGACCTTTTACTTTGTCTTTGGCATTTAGGTGTTGAGAAGTCTGGAAGCCTCCACAGCTGCTGGTGATTTACTCTCCTGAAGTGTGCTCTGGCCAATGACTGGTCAGGGGCTCCCTCAATTACTCTTGATGACTGAGTTCTTAGGGGATGCATGTATCATCTCATCACATAAGAATGTAAACAATTTAACCATTTAGTTGTTCACACTTACCTTTTTATGCTTCTCCTGACTCCTTTGTTCGTATTTCAAATTCTCTACTCAACTCTGGTCTTTTCATAAGTAGTGCTTGTAAAGTCCTCTATTTCATTAAAATTCTATTTTCCTCAGATAGGGTTATATTCATTTTTACTGAGTAAGTTGTCCTTGGTTGTCAGCCTAGATCTTTTGCCTTCTGGAATGTTGTATTCCAAACTCTCTGCTTCTTTATGGTGATGGCTGATAAATTTTATGGGATCCTTACTACTGGCTCCTTGGTACTCAATTCTTTCTTTATGGCTACTTGCAGTGTTTTTTCTTTGACCCTGGAGCTCTGGATTTTGGTTATAATGTTTTTGAGAATTTTATTTGGAGAGTTTTTCAGGAGTTGACTAGCGGATTCTTTTAATTTTTATTTTTCCCTCTGATTCTAAGAGATCTGGGCATTTTTTTCTGTTATAATTTCTTAAAATGTCTAGGCTCATTTTTGTTTTTATTTTGCTTTTGGTCATGGCTTTCAGGTAGTACAATAATTCTTAATTTTTTTTCTCCTTGATCTGTTTTTCCAGGCCAATTGTCTTTGTTATAAGATAGCTCACATTTTTTTTCCTATTTATTCAAACTTTTGATTTTGTTTCAATGTTTCTTGATCTCTCATGGAATCATTAACTTTTATTTGGTCAATTCTAATTTTCAGGGAGTTATTTTCTTGGGTAAGGTTTTTTACCCCTTATTCCAAGCTGTTGATTCTTTTTTCATATCTTTCTTCTGTGGGTCTCATTTCTTTTCCCACTTTTCTCTCTACTGTTCTCTTTTGGTTTAAAAAAAATTTTTTTAGGTCTTAAAAAAACCAAACCCAACTCTTACTTTATCTTTTCCAGGAATTCTTATTAGTCTTATGTCCAAGCCACCATTGAGCCTTTGAGTCTTTGCTTGTAGATCTTTTTGAATCATTCTTTTCTTCTGAGTTTCTGTCTTGAGCTTCCCTATCACTGTAATAACTCTCTGTGGTGGGATTTTTTTTTTTTTTGGCTCACTTTTTAACCTGATTTTTGACTTTGGACTTTATGTTAGGCTGGGGCCCTGCATACTTTTCAAGGGAAATAGATTCCATCTTCTTGGGTCCTTCTGCTGCTTTCTTGGGGTACTGAGCATAGTGTTCTTCTGGGATCTTAGAGACAGCTCAGGCTGGAGACCTATAAACTTTCAGTGTTCACAAAGTGATGTGACCTGGGCAAAGTTTGCTTATTGCTCTGTTTGAACTCTGCAAGTTCCTGGACCAAGTTTTGATTTGAGCAAGATCTCTGTCAGCTTGTCTATGATTGAAAGTTTCAATAGACTGCTATTGGACTTATCAACTGTTAGCTTCTGGGAAACTTTGTAGGTTCAGAATAACCAACCCATGGGTCTGGGATTCTGGTTCTGCTTATTCTATTGCAGGCTTCAGCCTGATCTGGAAGCTAGAATTGAGTCCCTGCTGTGCTCCTGAGATCAGAGTCACACAACTACTGTTTCCTTCTGAACTTGTTCTTATCTCAGTACGTAGCTAGGGTCCAAATGTGACCACTCCTTTTCTAGGCATAGATCTCACTCTCAGTCCATCTTGGATCAGTGACCTAGAACTGGGTAGTGAGGGACAGAGCTGCCAGATAGCACCTGTCTCTGATTCCTACATTATTTTGCTTTAAATATATATTGCTTAAAAAAAAAAAGTACAAAGAGATAGCAGCTCCATTCCTGCAGAAGAAGAGAGAGGCTCCTGGAAATTCCCAAAGGGGAAACACCTTCCAGATGCTAGTTGTATTGCAAATATACGAGAGGATAAAATTGTAAGAGAGTGATCTGGGAGAGACAGGATTAATCAGAGCAGTGAGGTAATCTTGGAGTTAGTTCTCCTGAAGTGGGGGAGTTTGGGACAAGAAGATTTTTTTTATTATATTATAGTGATAAATCTTTTTTTTTTTTAAAGCAATTGGGGTTAAGTAACTTGCTCAAGGTTACATGGCCAGTTATTTCTGGGTGTGGTGCTAAGTATCAGCCCAGATTCGATCCCCAGGTTATCCCGACAGTGGGGCCAGTGCTCTTACTTGCTGTGGCCACGCCCTGATAAATCTTAATACCATTATGCCCTGAGAACCAAAAAAAGCCCCACAAAACACTGCATATCTCTAATAGTAAATGCAACCCCCCATTTTGGTAAGTTACAATTTGGTAAAAGAGAAGAAGCTTTTAAAAGGTAGCACCAGTGCTATGCTTTTACTACTGATTTCTTCAGTTTGCATCACTCTTTGGAAGTCTCATATTTTTTTGAATACTTCATATTTGTCATTCCTTACAGAACAGTAATATTCAATTTCATTCATATACCACAAGTTATTTCTAACTTTTTACTTTTACAAATAGTATTATTATTAATATAGGGACATACTATAACTATAGGGACAGCTAGGTGGCAGAATGGATAGAGTGCTGACCCTGGAGTCAGGAGGACCCTGAATTCAAATCTAGCCTCAAACACTTACTAGCTGTTTGACCCTGGGCAAGTCATTTAACTCTGCCTCAGTTCCTCATCTGTAAAAGGAGTTGGGGTAGGAAATGGCAAACCACTCAGTGATCTTTGCAAAAAAAACCCAAATGAATCTGACATGGGGTCATGAAGAGTCAGACATAACTGAAAACAATTGAAAAACTTGAAAAAAAGTACTATTATAAATATTTTTGTAAAGATTTTCCCTCTCATTATAGCTTCCTTGACGTATAAACCTAGTGGTGGGATCAACAGGTGAAAGGTTATGAACAATTTTGAAATTTTTATTGTGTAATTCCACATGTATAATTCCATCCCAAGTAGCTAGACAAAATTACGTCTTCACCAACAGTGAACATTCCTGTTTTTCTGTATCCCAAAAGTAATTTTTTTTTTTTAAAAGCAATCGGGGTTAAGTAACTTGCTCAAGGTTACACAGCCAGTTATTTCTGGGTGTGGTGCTAAGTATCTGAGCCCGGATTTGATCCCCAGATCATCCCAACACTGGAGCTGGTGCTCTTACTTGCTGAGCCACCTGGCCACCCCTAAGCAATTGGGGTTAAGTAACTTGCTCAAGGTTACACGGCCAGGTGTTTCTGGGTGGGTGCTAAGTGTCTGAACCCGGATTCAATCCCCAGGTGATCCCAACACTGGAGCCTTACTCGCTGTGCTACCTGGCTGCCCCAAAAGTAATTTTTTTAATCTTTCCTAATTTAATAACAAAATGACACTGCAGAATTGTTCTAATTTGCATTTCTCTGTTTATTAGTAACCTTGAACACTTTTCAAAAACTGATTATATCTTTTGAACCACATCTCTACTAGGAATGATTGAGCCACATCTTGTAGGAAAACAAGCATCATTAAATCAAAGATTTAGAACTTGAAAATATTCTTGAGATTATCATCATTTTATAGTTGAGGAGATTGAGGTCCAGATGTGTTAAGTGACTTGCTTAAAGGTGTATAGACAGTAAGTGCAAAGCCAGGATTTGAACCTAGGTATGTTTCTTTTTGTTGATGTTTTTGTGTTATGTCATTTTTTAGTCATGTCCAATTCTTCATGACCCCATTTCGGGTTTTCTCGAGAAAGATATTGGAATAGTTTGCCATTTCCTTCTCCAGCTCATCACATATGAGGAAAGTGAAACAAACAGCATTAAGTTACTTGCCCAAGGTCACACAGCTAGTAAGTGTCTGAGGCTAGATTTGAATTCATGAAGAAAGAGTCTTCCTGAATTCAGGTTCTGCACTCTTATCCATTGTGCCACCTAGCTGCTCCTATCAGGAAGTAGATAGCCTATTTCAAAATGAGTTGTCTGGAATTGTGGTTGGTCATTATAGTAATCAGAATTCCTAAGACTTTTGAAGTTGACTGTCTTTACAAATTGTTATTGTATAAATTGTTCTGGTTCTTCTTACTTTTATTCTCCATCAGTTCATACGAATTCTTCCCAGGTTCTTTTGAAACAATCCATTCATCACTTTTTGGGGGGCTTTTTTTGGAGGGGGAAGGTAGGGCAATTGAGGTTAAGTGACTTGCTAATTTTTTGTGTTAAGTGTCTGAAGCTGAATTTGAACTCAGGTCCTCCTAACTCCAGGGCTGATTTTCTATTCACTGCACCACCTAGCTGCCCCTCATTCATCATTTCTTACAGCACTATAGTATTCCATCATATTCACATACCATAACTTGTTCAGCCATTCACCAATTGATGGACATCCCCTTAGTTTCCAGTTCTTTGCCACTACAAAGAGAGCTGCTAATATAATTTTTGTAACTTTTCCTCTTTTAAAAAAATCTCTTTAAGATAATAGTGGTATCAATTCTGTAGCTACTCCCAGCTTCAAATGCATTGCTTCCTCCTCTTCTTGTTTCACTATCAATGAATTCAAAGGACAAAACTCCTTCTCTATACCAATATATTTCCAACTCATACAACTAGTGAAGATTAGATTACAAGCTCTATATTTGTATTCTTTTGAAAAAATGTTAAAAGGGAAAAGACTACGAGTCAGCAGAACCAAATTCTAGTTCACTGTGTTCCTTTGATAAATTATGTAACATCCCTCTTTTACTGTATCTGTATAAAGAAGATAATAATAGTTGACCTTACTTCATGAGCTGCTAATAACTCTCTCCACCTCCAAAATCACCTTGTGTCTCACTATATTTTATGTGGCATAGTAGAACAAGATTCTGGGCCTCAGATCCAGGAAGACCTGGGTTTAAGTTATTCTTCTGACACTTACTGGCCTTATAACTGGGCAAGCCACTTTATTTTCAGTGCTGTACACAACATATATACATGTTGTCTCTCATGGCTGGACTAGCTCACTGAAGACAAAGAGCTGTTCGAATTTTTATTTTTGTATCCCTAATTCTGGCCATAATGCCTGGCACATAGTAGGTGCCTTTATAAATATCTATTGTCGATTGATTAGTGCTGATCAAATATGTTCAAGTACTTTGAAAAATTTGATTGCTATAGAATAATATTCCAAAGAATAATAATTCACTGGAGTATTGCTATACCATGATTCTCTATCATGAGGATTTTTTTAAAAGGCAAGATTTACTATCAAAAGGACTTGATTATAACATTCAATCTTGTATGTAACATGAAAACTGAGGATGATATGCCAAATTTCAGTGTCTTTGTATTTATCCCATATGCATATAAAATCCCATTACAACAAAATCTAAGTGACTACTTGAGTTCTCTGGTTATTCTAGATTTTTATGACTAGTGCTTAGATCTTTAGCTCTATACAGTTTTGTGGGGGTTGTAGGGACAATGTAATACAATAGAAAGAATGCTAGATTTGGAGTCAATAAACCTGGGCTGAGCTCTGTCAGTTACTTCATGGCATTGGGCAAATAAATTAAGCCCTCTAGGCTTCAACCTATTTTTATTTATAAGTATTTGGTGGTATCATTATAACATAGGCTTCTTTAGGGTTGGTACTATGTAATTTTTCACCTTTGTAACTTCAGTGCTTAATCAGTTTGGGGAATTGAAATGAATTGAATTACTAGTATTTCCCACTAGGGGACAGTGGCATTGGTTCTGTCTTACCTAAGAAAGACCAGGAGTCAGATGCTGAGCAAGAAGTCAAAGTACAAAGGTTAAGTGGAGGGAACAAAAATTTAATTTTTTATAAGGGTACCTTGAATTGGCTAAATTCTGTTGCTAAAGGACTCAAGGAAAGCTGCTACCTTCTTTTGATTGTAGGGTTTGGTTCACCTGCTCCTGCTAACATAAACTTCCTCCTTTGTGTCTCCTTTGCTCAGAAGTTCCAACGTGAATTGAGTACCAAGTGGGTGCTGAACACAGTGAGCACTGGGGCCCATGTTCTTCGTGGGAAGATCTTGTATAACCATATGTTGGACCTTCGATTGCGCAACTCCAAGCTCTTTTGGCGGGGCTTGGCCATGCTGCAGGTGAGGGAATGACTAGATATACTGTGAGGGTGGGCATCAGAACGTATTCTTCATCAACATAAAACATGTTTAGGGGTAGGCCTGACTTCATATTCTTGTCTTGTTTCTGACCTTCACCTTCTTCACCTTATTAACAAGTGCAAGAGTATGTGTATACCTTTATTAGGAGAAACAATCTTTCAAGAGGAAGTTAAAGAAATCAATCATTCAAAGAATGTTTGCTGATAAAATTTTTTTGCCCCAAAGGGCAGAACAAGGGGCAATGGATGGAATTTCCAAAGAGGTAAATTCGAATTTGATGTCAGGAAATACTTCTTAGCAATTAGAAGTATCCAACATGAAATGCTTAGGAGATGGTGGATTCCCCCTCATTGGATGTCTCTAAGTAAAGACTAGATGACCAAGTCAGACTGACAAGCATTTATTTAAATTTTTTTCAATTTTAATTTTCAGTTCTAAAGTCCTTTCCTCCTTCCATCCTCTCCCCTAACCATTGAGAAACTAAAAAAGACAATATCCATTATACATATAAAATTATGTGAAACATTTCTACATTAGCCATGTTGGGGAAAAAAGGCAAGAAAAATGAAGTTTAAAAAATGCTTCAGTCTGCATCCAGAGTTCCCTAGCTCTTTCTCTGGAGGTGAATAGTAACAAGTATTTATTAAGCACCATCTTAGTAAAATTCAACAAAGGTGGCCTGAGGCACATTTTCTCTGAGCAAGATGACATTTTATTAATAGGGGCACTAGCTGTCAATAGAATGGACCAATGGCTTTGCCTCAGTTAGGCAAGGACCCTAAGATGACTAATTTTTGTAAGGTTAGAACAAAGACCAGAACAGGGTAGGTGATATCATGGGATTGAAGGACAACACTATTGGTTACATAGCAGAGGCGTGAGGGACAAAATGATTGATTGGAAGTTAGGAATGAGAGACTAGCCTCAATCCCCTCCTTACCTACTGTGGTTAAGAAACATTCATTGTTTGAGTCCACCTACAAGGTCAAAGATAGTGGCCCAGACTTCTTTGGATAACAAATCAGACATCCTTGAAGGACAGCTTGGTGGTATAAAGATACCAGATCAGACTCTGTGGTGTCCACCTGCATTCCTCTAGGATAGCAGATTTCTTTGAGGCAAGAATAGAATAGCAGTTAGCAGGAGAACTGGATTTCAAAACTTAACTCCTTATAATCCAACTGAATTTCTTAACTAAGTTCAGAGACAAAGAACCATGATTTAGGCAGTTACAGGACAAAATCAATTAATTAAATATAGAATCAATAAAAAATGATAAAGAGTCAATTGAATCTTCTCAGCACCTACTATGTGCCAGCTACTGTGCTGTGTTGGCTAATCATAACTATGATTTATATAGCACTTTAAGGTTTGCAAAGCACCTTACAAATATCTCTTTTTTATTCTGACAACAATGCTGGGAGGTAGGTGCTTTTATTATCCCTACTTTACAAATGAGGAAACTGAGCCAAATAGAAGTTAAATAACTTGCCCAGGGTCACATAGTTAGTATCTAAAACTGTATTTTAATTCAGGTCCTCCAGATTCCAAGTTCAGCATTCACTGTTCCATTTAGCTTCCCTTTGCGGGATGTTTTGTAGAAGAATTTTTTTTTCAGGCATAGGATAGAATGGATGACTGCTAAAATCCCTTACAACTCTGTAACTACTCACCAAATTCCTGACTTTATTCTAGACCATGTGGGGGTACAATGGAAGCACAGGATACATTTTCTTGTCTTCAGAGATCTGACAGTCTAGATGTTAAGACAAAATTAAAACACATTAATCAAAGTTGTTTATTGGTATAATATTGACTCTAAGTACAGTGGGAGTTCAGAGAAAAAGGGATCAACTTGGGCTAGACTAAAGATACCGTGGGAAAGGTAAGACAAACTCATGTTAGAAAGGAGGTATAATTTGAATTTGAATCAGAAGAAGGCATTCGTAAGTCAAGGTCACTGAACAAAGGCACAGAAGATGGAATGATTACAATGTGTGTAGGGAAAGGCAACTGGAATAGAAGGCATGTATGTGTGGGCAGTGGAGAACATGATTATTTTATATACTCCTAGGAATGCTAGCTATAATTAAAAGACAAAAGGGTGAAATTAAAAGTGTAAATATCAACAAAGAGACAACATTCTCCCTATGCGCAGATAAGGGGGTAGGAGAGGATAAGGTTTGCTAAGTTGAGTGGTGAAGGACAAATGTTAGAGAAGGTTTTGGAAATGAGTGGAGTTTGGATTTGATTTGGTGAGAAATAGGAAGCCACTGTACTTTGTTGAGTAAGAGAGTAATGACAGAAACAGTGCCTTCAGAGAAGTCTGGTAATAGTGCTCAGGAAGGATGGAAAGAAGAGGTATTGGAGGAAATAAGAAGCTTCGGTGCTTCTAAGGTGAAGTGTGAGGTGATGAAGATCTGGCCTCAGATAGTGGCATTGGGAATAGACAGGAAAAGACTGAATTCAAGAAGCATTTCTTTGAAAGGAATGACAAAGCTTAGTGATGGATCAGGTTTGGATAATAGAGTGTAAACTCTACGAGGGAGTGCCTGGACTATTTCACTGTTATCTTTGTAACCTCAGCACCTCACACAGTACTTGGCACACAGTAGATACTTAATAAACAAATGCTCATTAATAGATTGATAAAGGAGAGGAATCATATGACTTCAAAATTTTGTGGTAATTAAAAAAGTTCAAGAGATAATTGGGCAATTTAATCATTTTATTAATAATGCCAGCAAGTTATTAATAAAAGGATGGTCATTTGTCTGTCTCTCTTAGACTAAAGACAATCATGGCAGGAGAGCTCCGGGCTTATCTGTTCTTTTGGAAGAGTGACAAGCAACTCAGATTGGGTGACACAATGGGAGGTGGACTATATTAAAATGAGGGGCTGAGAGTGACAGCATGCCACCCTTGGACAGAAAATATTATCTCTGTACCTAGACCACTCCCAGCTCTTGGCAATCTAATCAAAGACTTTATCCCTACCCAAACCTGGAACACAATGGGCTTCTCCACCTTAGATTAAATTCCTTGTAAGGTTGGGTGGAGTTTGACAGAGATTGAGGAGAGTTAATTCAATCTCATTATCAGAGACTTCAAGAGACATGTACTTTTTACTTTTTAAAATTAAGACTTTAGAAGAAGGGGAGATCTCTGGATCTCCCCAGATTATTGATTATTAATAATTATTTCTCTCAGTTTCTAACCTGGGGCCTGGAAGAAATGTAGAACTAATGGAAGTGGTATAGTTGGGAGGGGATATCAATTTAGATGGTGGAGGCAAGGGTGAATTCAGTTTTGTACATGTTAAGTTTGAGGAAATGGTAGGACATCCCAGTGGAAAGTTCTGTAGGCAAATAGAAATAAAGTAATGATGCAGAAAGAAAAGGACTGGAGACTTAATTTTAGAGTCACCCATATAGAGGTGACAATTGAAAACTTAAGTGGATTTCGTGGGTAGTGAATAAGGAAAGAAAAATATAGAGACAGACCCTTGAAGGATGCTCACAGACAAGAAATAGAGGAAATAATGATTATCATCTTCCTAGACACAAGTAAGGCAGGAATGTAAAGATGGAAGAAATATCTAGACAAGAGAGCAACAATTTATATCCTGGTAGAGCTAAGTAATTACTCTAGTTGCTTGATGTGTTCCTGGAAGACCTAAGACAGATAGGAGAAAAGGAGGAAAAGGACAGGAAAGATAAAAATAGGGAGAAGGGGCTGAAAGGCAAGAAAAAGAAAAAAAGTGGTGTATATGATGGTGAGTAGTAGAAATTCATCACAAGTTGCCTCAGGTCCTACCCGTGGGCACTTGGGCTATAAGGTTACTTATTCCTGACCTAGACCATGACCAAAATATTTTTACTTCATCTTTGAGAGATTTTAGAATTTGTGTTAGTAGGAAACATTTCTGAATGGGTTAGTGCTCTCCCATGAGTAACAAGCACCCAAATGGTAATGCTGAATATAAATGCACTGTATTGATTATGAAAGGGGCTCAGAAGACTCAAGACTCAGAAACTTATTGATGGGAAGATTCCAGCAAAAGCAACCATGGTGACTAGCTACCAGTAACCTCTTTGTGAGCAAATGACTACCTGTTGGTGAATTAGAAGTAAATGGACAGAGACATTAAAAAAAATCTTATTAATTATAATCGCAATCGCTAACATTTATGTAGAATTTTAAGGATGGCCTAGCACTTTTCACATATTACCTTATTTGATCTCAGGGGTAGAGCGTGGCACTTAGGTATTTCTGCAATTGGAAAGACCACATGTGAATGTTTTGCTGGTTTGAATTCACTATTTCTAGCCATTGCTTAATGCTACTTTTGTTTGCATGGGGTTATGCTTAAGTTCACTCTAAAAGAGGGGCTTAAATCATGGAGAATTCTGGAACCTCAACTTGTTTCTTTAGTCACTTTTCCTTACCAAACTCCCCTTCTTGGTTCCTTTGGTCTTCCTTCCCAATTCTAATATTTCTCCCTTCCTCCTACAGCGGTTTTCAGGACAGCCCAAAGCTCAATGCATTGAGAGCCTACTTAAGACCATCCATTTCCCTCAAGAAGTGTCCGAGGAGATCCTGGCAGCCCCTATATCCCGCCACATTCAGATTGCACATGAGAAGGAACAGGTATCAGACTCTTCCATTTCTCTCTAGTAGACTTTGTACCTAATTTGCCTTATCTCCTGTATAAAAGGATTATGGAGTCCTTGGTCAATTTGATGAATCCTCCAATCAATCCAATCCCCCAATCCTTGATAAGATTACAAGGCCTTGACTCTTGTTAGATAGATACCTCCTTTAGAAGTACACATGGCCCTGCCAGGGGTGGGAAACCTGTGATCTTGAGGCCATATGTGGCCTTCTAGGTCCTTGGGTTTGGTCTTTTGACTGAGTCTAGGTTTTAAGTTTGGATTCAAAGGGCCACACTTGAGGACCTAGAGAACCACATGGGGCCCTGAGGCCACAGGTTCTCTACCTCTGAAATCACTTGATAAGAGGGAACTCCACTGATTGGTTCCCCCAAAATTGGGGTTGCCCTTAAGGTGACTGGTGACTGTGTATGTACGTGTAAACTTTTGTCTTTTTCTGAAATCTATAAGAGAGAGTTGTGAAATATCTCCCCGACTTGGGGATGGCTAGGTGGTACAGTGAATAGAGCACTGGCCCTGGAGTCAGGAGGACCTGAGTTCAAATCCGGCCTCAGACACTTAACACTTACTAGCCCTGTGACCCTGGGCAAGTCACAACCCCAATTTCCCTGCCTTCCCCCCTCCAAAAAAAAAAAGCACACACACAAAAAAAGAAAAGAAAATCTCACCCACCCCTTTTCTTTTCCTTCTGTGTTCTTTCCCATGGACTTCCAGACCAAAGAGCAGCAAGGGAGAGGGGAAGAAGGGGATTTTTTTCTTCTTCTCTCAGCAGTAGAAAATGTCACAGGAGAAGCACATGGCAATTGGCCTGTGTTTGCCCAGACAAATTTGTTAAGAGTCTCTGGTTGCCTTCTGCCTTTCTGTTTACTTTTTGGAGGACAGGTTAGAGACTATAGTTCCCGAGAATGGACTTTCCATTCCAGGAGGGAAAAAGAAAGATCACCTCTCATGTGTCCCCACTTACTCCCCCAGGTACAGTCTGGTTGGCAATCCAAGGGAATGAGAATGCAAAAGGAAAAGAAAAGGGGAAAGAGCCATTTTATAGCTTGCTCTTCTATAAGGGAAAGGCAAACAGTTCACCCACCCAATTCCCACTCTCAGTTGCTAGGCTTTCTGGAGGCAGCCCCATTGTCAAGGGACTAATCAGAAGAATTCTCAGCATGGGGACTACTCGTGCATTTTTACTTCCATGGAAGGGTATTCTTATAATCTCATCCAGTTGTTTGGAGCTACTCATCAAATGGATCGATGGATCCTTTAATTAAACTCCTATTAAGTTGGTTTTTATTATTTATCATATCTGGTTGCTACCACCAGTATTATCTTGCTTCCCAACTTGCTGGTCCCAATTCCACCATTATCCTCTGTTCTTTTGAATCCTCCTGGTGAACCCCTGAACTGTATCTTCTCAAACCTCAGACTTTTTGCTCATCTTCCCCACAGGTGATCCCCATAGCACTACTGATCCTCCTCTTTCGATGTTCGGTCCCTGAAGCTGAGGCCCACCTTGCTGCTGCTCCCTCTGTCTGTGAGGCCATTAGGAATGCCCTTCTCCGAATTGGTCGGAAGCGCAGCGCTGGCTCAATTGATGCTCTCAAGTCTACCACTGACTAGTTCAGTAGATGAGAAGGGAACTTAGTTTATGGAGTGGGGGAATATCACACAAGGAATGGGAAAGAGAGCAAAATACCTTAAAGCTTGGGATGACAGAACCTCTGGAGGGAGGCTTTTGTAGGAGGTATGTCCCACCCCAGATTTGGGAGAAATGTTTCTTTTGTTATCCCCCTTGGTTCCCATCTCTGAAAAATGTGGCAATTGGGCTAGAATCTACCCTAATCATCTAGCGGCTAGATGATCTCTGATATTTACCTTCCAGCTCTCTAATGCTGTGATGTTGTGACCATGTAACACGTATCTCTGATCTTTGTCGTCTGTTCTTGCTGAAAAATGAAACTCTTCTGCAAAAAAGCAGACAGAGACAAAAAGTCTCATAAACTCTCTGAGAACCCATATAGGGAGAATTGGAGGCAGGGATGAGGTGTGGCAAGGATTGGTTTTAGAAATTATGGCATCTAGTTTTAAAAACAAACATTAAAAATTGTTTTTACATGTAACTGGGGGAAAATAAAATACTAAATAAAAAAAAGTTGAGTCAAAAATCAAATAAATTATGGCATCTAGGGCCAAACAAAATAGATTGGCCTATTATAAGTAAGTGAGGAAACCCCTATATATGCTACCCAGTGGTTTAACTTTTTATTTCCTAGTGATGTAGTAGATAGAGCCTGGACTTTGAATCAGGTAGACCAGAGTTCAAACACTACCTTAGGCACTTAACATCTGTTTGACCCTGACTTATTACCTCTCTTAGGTTCACTTTTTCCATCTGGATCAATTAACATCTATAGTAGTCTATTGTAAAGATTAAATGACAATATGTACAAAGTGCTTAGTAAACCTTTGAATGCTACATAAATATTAGCTTATTATTATTATTATTCCTTTTCAAGGGAGAACAAACCACTCAGGCCCACTTACTTAGACCCAGCCCTCCTTCCTATCCTACCTTAAACACAGATACCACGCGATGGTTATTAACTGCAAATTGCAAGAGGTTCAACAATCAGTATTAAGTGTTAGTGGAACTAATGGACACAAAAATGGAACCAAGTCAAGATACTGAATCTCACTGGTTATCCTCTTGGAGCTTAAAGCTACCATTAGATCTAAAAGGTTGACTTATATATATTACAATTGCCATATTATATTACACTTATATTATTTTCCTGAAGGCAAGGGACATCACAATAATGAAGGTTATGGGCATAACATCTGGCCACTTAAAATAGCATAAATTTTATTATACAAATTATATTATATTGTTTTCATTATGACTTAAAGTAGCATTGGATACTTAAAAGCAAAATGGATATAGCACTGGACCTGGAATCATAAAGACCTGAGTGCAAATTTTACCTCAGACACTAATAAGTGTGTGATTCTGTGCAAGTCACGTCGCCCTGTTTCTCTCAGTTTCCTCATGGGTAAAATGAGCTGAAGAAGGAACTGGCAAATCATTCCAGTAACTTTGCCAAGGAAACCCCAGATGGGGTCACAAACCCCATATGACTGAGATGAGTAACAATAACGAAACATTACAATTGCTGTATTTCTTCTCTTAGAACCATCCTTAGTATGGACAGTATGTATGTTCTGACTGTCTTTCCTACAGCCAGGTTGGCTATAGCTCTTCCTGGGGATTCCAGGTTACCCTGAAGGGTTGAGGTGTCTCTTCACTAGTGTAACTTCTGTATCGCCACTGTCTCTAGCCCCTACCATCCAGTGATCAGCCCCCAGTTCCATCTGATCACTTAACATCAATTAGCTTTTATAAATTATGTTTATTTTAAAAGATATAGCAACAGCCAAGTACAAATATTCCTGCCCCTCCTCCCCCTGCTCCCACCCTATTTTGGAGAACTATATGCAGCTAAATTAATTGACCTTCGAATTTTATACTGGTGTTGGTGGTGAGAAGAACTTGGCATGGGTCCTTTCAATGAAATTTTAATGAGGATTTTTATTGATATGTTTTTACTTAGATCCACTCACCATATTGGAAAGAATAACAATTCTTCTGATTCTTTAGCCAAGGCAGCATGAACTTGCATATGGAAGACTTTGATCCATTTCATTCTTGCCATAAGAAAATATTATAAACCAGTTGTAGGTCAGGTAATTGGCTACAGATAATTGAAGGTAGACAAAGTCCAATGTTTCCTGAAGGCAAGGGAAATCACACTAATGAAGGTTATGGGCATAACATCTGGCCACTTAAAATAGCATAAATTTTAGCTATTTTATAAATTCCATTTTGTCATCCTACAGCTCTTATAGACTTAAGGTGATAGAGGCAGTGAAAACATTGAATCTATTGTGCCTTTAGCATCTATCTTGGGGTATGTATCATCTCCATCACAGTTGATAATCAAAGGGATATCAAATTTAGAGATGAATTTTTATAAGAGTCCTGAGACTGTGTCTGCTGTTTATAGAAATAGGATTCTACCCATCCTGAAAACATATATGTCACAACAAATAGTAGATATTTTTTTAAAAATAACATTTCAACATTTGAATAAAACCAACCTATATTATTTCTAAAGTTCTCACGACGGTTGAGTTAGCTTCTTCCCTTTTGCTGGCTTTCTGATATTTAGCTTTGCAACTGGAACAGCTGGAAAACATTGGTGGGCCACAGAAAAATTTGGAGTAAACCAATTGTTTTTTAACTACACTATTATGTGAAATGATGGAAGATATAGAGTGTTACAGAAACCTGGAAGGACTAGTATGAACAGATGCAGAGTGAAATAAGCAGAACCAGGAGAACAATTTATACTGCTAAAAATAGAGATTGGGAGAAAGGTTAGGGCTGGATAGTAGATCTGAGAATCATAAGCATAGAGATTATTACTGTATCAGTGGGAGCTGAGATCACCAAGTGAAATAACAGAGAAAGAAGAAAAGAGGGTCCAGGACAGAGACTTGGAGTATGATTCAGTGATCAATTATGATTCCAGAGGACTGGTAATGAAAAATGCTGAGAGGAGATGGACTAAATACGCAGAATTAGACACATTTTTAGATGGAGAATATGAACATTTGTTTTGCTTGTTTATTCATATTTATTATAAGAGTTTTTTCATTTTTCTAACAAGGTGGAGGAGGAGGGAGAACAAATAAATGTCTGACAATTGGAAAAAATAAAATTTAACAAACAAAACAAAAAGAATCACATAGCAAACTAACAAAATAAAAAAAGAAAAGATGAAGTAAAAACAAACTCAGAACAATTTTTTTTAAAAGAGTGATAAGAATCCATTATACACAGGCCTATGCCACAAAGCTGAACATTCAAAAGAAATAGAGAATTATTTAAAAAGAATAAACTAGTCAAATTAGCAAAATGCCATAGAGAGACATTAAATAGCCCAGCTTCAGAAAAGGCAATTAAATAAACTATAAATAAACTACAAAAGGAAAAACTCTCTCCAGATGCAGATTGATTTATAGGAGGATTCTATCAGACTTTTAAAAAACAATTAACATCAATGCTCATTGATACTGACTTTCTTGTCTCACATGCCAATCTTCCTTCTCTGTTCCTTGTTGAGGGCTGTCCCCCAAACCTGGTATGTTCTCCCTCCTTACCCCTGTCTCCTGGCTTGTTCTAAGGCTTAACTCAAATCTCATTTCCTACAAGTGGTCTTTTCCTGGTCAGGCTGATGCCTTCTCTTTGAGACTACCTCCCATTTACTCTGTATATATCTTTTATGTGCATAGTTGTTTGCATGTTGTCTCCCCTATTAGAATATAAACTCTTTGAGGGCATGTTTTTTACCTTCTTTTTATGCCCAGTAATTAGTGCAATGACTAGTGCATGGCAAGCATTTAATTAATGCTTGTTGGCTCATTGGCTAAGAAGTAAAGTGATCAACTACAGAAATTTTTTTTTCATCAGTACCCTTATTGAATATCCTTATGCTGTAACTAAGGAAACCTATTGTTAACCATTGAATAACTTATTAAGTATCTCATTTCATTCTAGTATTGAACTATGCTAAGTCAGGCCTACCTCCTACATCATGTATTTCTAAAAAATCTTTTTGGAGGGGGGAAGGCAGGGCAATTGGGGTTAAGTGACTTGCCCAAGGTCACACAGCTAGTAAGTGTTAAGTGTCTGAGGCCAGATTTTAAGGTCCTCCTGACTCCAGGGCCAGTGCTCTATTCACTGTGCTACCTAGCCACCCCTTTCCCTTTTTTTTTTTTTGTAGTCCTATTTTGAATACACTATTTTATCTGGCACAGTTGATAAGAGAACTGGGCTTGGAATCAGGAAGATTTATCTTCATGAGTTCAAACCTAGCCTTAAACACTAACTAGCTGTGTGACCCTGGGCAAGTCACTTAACCATGTTTGCCTTAGTTCCTCATCTGTAAAATGACAAACCACTCCAGTATCTTTGCCAAGAAAACCCCAAAAGGAGACATGAAGAATGAGGCATGATTGAAAAACAACTGAACAATAACAATTTTATCTAGATTAAAAGATCTGTCCCTAGGAAATAGTTTAATTGGGTCATCTCTGGAATACCAAAAGAAAGTAAGGTCTATAATCATAGTCTAGACACATATAATATGTAGGTGTCTCTTTCCTAGGGGTTGGTGAAACTTTTGATCTTTTGGCTCTATCTCAATTTTTATATAGGAAGGACATGGAATGGTAAAAAGGGCAAGGTAGCTCCTATGATTCACATAGACATGACAATTTGGGCAACACACACTAAAAAGGAGAACTCAATTCACACTCAGAAGAAAAACACCCTGAAACTATTCCTTCCAAAATTCAATTCACATAGGATTGGTTTATTTTTTTTAAAGGAAGAAAGGATTCATTCCAATAATTTCCAGGTTTTACAATAAGATAAGATCTCATCTTGCTCAAGGATATTCATTCACTAACAATGTAAATTTGGCAGATTTGCCAACAAAAAGGTCAACTTTGTGTAAATTGGAGTGAGCATATGGCAGGTAGACAGTTTCTTCACCGACATTCCTATAAAGTTTCAGAAGGTCTCTTACATATTAAGTGGTATACTAGGATTGATTTGAGAGCAATCTCATTGCCAGTCTCAGCTGAGAATTAATAAGGAACATAGCACCAAAATTGTTGAAGAAACAAGCCTCACATTGTATTTAGGATCAGATTTCTTAAAGCCACTTTTATTTATGTATTATATCTAACTCAGGTTCAAGCCTCGAATATTTTGCATAAGTATCTCCTAACTGCTGGGAAGGATGATGATTCAATTCTATATGCCCACATGAGGGGCAGAGTTGGTGAGCTTTGTAGAAGAGAGACATTCTTGATTCCTTCTTCAAGCAAGGCATATTTGTAGTTCCAGTTTCTGGGAAGAGACCCAGGGGAAAGAGAAAAATCTTTGGAAAGTGACAGTCATGAAGTTAATATATAGCTCTGATTTGCAGTTTGCCCTCCTAGAGATAGTGGTGAATTTTGCCTTGGAGTTATCAAGACTTTTCTTGGTTGAATAAAATCTCAGCTCACCTTCATATGTAGAGCTCTTTTTGATTGTAGAATATTTCCAGTTTCTGTTTGCTATCTGCTTTGATAAATGTGTTTACTCAGTATTTACTATTTGTGAATTCTAGCATTTTGTGGGTGTAAGCTTGGGAACACTCTTCCCATTTAAGAGATTGTGGCCAGGGAAGTGACTTAGCCTTAGACCAGCATTACTTAGGGAATCGGATAGATGTAATTCGAGTCTAGCGTTGCTTCTTAGAAAAGAACAGAACAGTCAATCTCTTGGACCTTTCTCTTGCTCCCTTTTAGAAAAGAATCAAAGTCTCCTTTAGAGAGGAATGGGCCAGACTTCATCAGTTCTTTCTTCGGAGATATATAGCATTTTTCATTCAAGTCCTTTGGAATTGTCTTGAATCACTGTATTACTGAGAAGAGCTAAGTCATTCACAGTTGTTCATCATACAGTATTGCTATTACTATGTATAGTGTTCTCCTGGTTCTGTTCATTTCACTTTGCATCATTTCATATAAGTCTTTCTAGGTTTTTCTGAAATCTGCCTGCTCATCATTTCTTACAGCACAGTAACATTTCATTATAATAATATAATTTGTTCAGCCATTCACCAATTGAAGGACATCCCCTTAATTTCCAGTTCTTTGCCACTACAAAAAGAGCTGATATAAATATTTTTGTTCAAATAGGTCTTCCCCACCTTTTTTTGACCTCTTTAGGATACAGATCTAGTAGTGATGTTGCTGGGTCAAAAGTATGCAGTTTTATAGCCCTTTATGCATAGTTCCAAATTGTTCTCCAGAATGGTTGGATCAGTACCAACAGTGAGTGTATTAGTGTCCCAATTTTTCCACCTCCACTCCAACATTTATTATTTTCCTTTTCTATTATAATAGCCAGTCTGATAAGAATGAGATAGTACTTGAGAGTGTTTTAATTCTCATCTCTCTAATAAATAGTGATTTAGAACATTTTTTCATGATATTGTAGATAGCTTTTATTTCTTCATCTGAAAACTGCCTGTTCACATCCTTTGACCACTTATCGACTAGGGAATAACTTGTGTTTTTATAAATTTGAACGAATTCTCTATATAGTTGAGAAATGAAACCTTTATCAGCCACACTTTCTGTAAAAATTGTTTCCCAGCTTTCTATTTTCCTTCTAATCTTGGTTGCATTGGTTTTGTTTGTTAACCTTGGCATTCTTAAAACTCTGAGTTGCAGTAAAGATAAAACAGCTTATAAGTCAAATTACTCTTTGGGTTACTTTCTGTTAAGTAGTTGCATGAGGAAATGATACAGACAGAATATAATTAGTTACAGTAGTTATATTTAAGGGATCTTCTGGTTATTTAGAGAACAAAATATGGCACATCATCTCAAGGTTCCCCAGTTGCACAATTTTAATTGCTGTAACTTTAGAACAAACAGTGTTTGATTCTTGGATGAATAAGCTGCTCTCCTCCTACCTCCATCACATGTACAAATTTTAGCTGGTAATGTTTAAAGCCTGCTCAAATTCACATCTATGGATTTTCCAAACCACAGAATATATAGATGCCATTGTTAGCTCTTACAACATCCCCATGGTAGGGATTGATATAGAAATGTTCTTTGTTTTAGTATAGCTCTTTCTATTTCAGTCTGCCTGGTCTTGTAAACATCTGTTACTTCTTTAGTAAAGATAAGTTAGATTGCTGTTCAAAGATTATTATAGAGCATTTAGTTATATCTTTCAAAGACAATCCTAATTTACTGTGCAAAAGGGGTGGGAGAAACACCTGTAGGGACCTACACAATCTGCTAAGTTTAGATTTGGGAACTTCAGTCTGAAGGTGCACAGTTTTCTGGATTTAGTTTCTTTTAACACTGGGAAGAGTTTTGTTTCAGAACTGTCATTTATGAAATATGTATAATGCTCCAGGTATTTTCCTCTCTGTGAAAGCCTTATGTGAGGACTAATGGAAAAGCAGGTAGGCAGGCAGGAATAACTATATCCCTATATAAGGTACCAGGTGGTGTTCTAAGCTTGAGCTGCTCCAGTTCCCATGTGCCTTTTGGCTCCTCTAACACATGTCCCAGATATGGACTACCTGCATGGACTCCTGAGACCCTTGGGCTTCCACTTCAACTATCCCTCTGTAGTGGCAGGAAGAGCTTGGCCTGAATTTTCCTTCAGATCTCAGTATCCTAGTGCCTTGGCTTAGGTTCTAGCTTACCTAATTTACAAAAAAAAAATACAAAGATCATCATAACATTTCATAACTTTATTTTTAAAAAATGGCTCTGTCCCCATCCTATTAAGATAATTACTTACATCCATCCCACTCAACTTCAAATGAACTAAAGGACTTCATATTCCCATTATAACTTAGAGTACATACCCTTTGATCCAGCAGCACCACTTCTAGGGGTTGTATTCCAAAGAGATAACAAAAATGGAAAAAAGACTCACATGTACAAAAATATTTATAGCAGCTCTTTTTGTGGCGACCAAGAAGTGGAAATTGAGGGGATGCCCATCAATTGGGGAATGGCTGAACAAGTTGTGGTATATGAATGTAATGGAATACTATTTTGCTATAAGAAATGATGAACAGGTAGACTTCAGAGCAACCTGGAAAGACTTATATGAACTGATGCTGAGTGAAAGTGAAGGGAGCAGAACCAGGAGAACATTGTACACAGTAACAGCCACAGTGTGCAAGGACTGATTTTGATAGACGTAGCCCCTCTCTGACAATGCAAGGACCTAAAACAATTCCAAAGAACACATGATGGAAAATGCCAGTCACATCCAGAGAAAGAACTATGGAGTCGGAATGCAGAACAAAATAGACTATTTCTATTTTTGTTTTGTTTCATTTTTTTTCTCTCGTGGTTTTTCCCATGCATTATAATTCTTTTATGCAACATGACTAATGTGAAAATATGTTTAATAGGAATGTATGTCTGGAGCCCATATCAGATTGCAAGCTATCTTGGGGAGGGAGGGGGGAAAAATTTTAAACTTATGGAAGTGATTGTTGAAAACTAAAAATAAATAATTTAATAATTAAAAAATAAAGTACATTTCCTGAATGGAATTGAAATTAAAAGATAATAATACTAAAATCCACAGTCACTCCAGTAAAGGTCTGAAATCTCCATTCTCCATCAGTGGCAATTGTTCCCATTAGGGCATAAGTTGTTGACTTCACTTTCACCAAGGTTATAGATGTATTGACTCCATTTGTACAGGGAGGCGATCAAACACTTTTCCAATATCAAAGTCATAAAGCGTGGAAAGGGAACAATCCTACCATGTTGTGGGGGGGGGTGATTCTTTCCTCCTCCACTTCCACCCCAATTCATAGCAACAGCCATTTCCTGATTGATCATCAGTTGAAACCTGGAGTTTGAATATTCCACTGCTAGTCACAGAAGTTTCCACTGATATCTCTGATGTCATCCTGATGCCAGGCTCAGGATCCTGATAAATTCATGCTGCCAGCTCACTTTTCTTGCCACTTGTTTTAGTGTTCTGATATAATTCCTAGATCCAGGCAGTTGCAGCCTCATGGAAGTTTGAACACTGTCAGCTCTGACCTAAGGATTCCTAGAAGTAAAATAGAGAGGTCTACTTAACAGGCAGAACAACATTCCCCACCTTGTACCACATAGTAAACAGCTCATGCTGCATCAGACTGGCATGAAGTAGTTCTTTGCTTTTAAGAGACAGCTAGATGGTGCAGTTAATAGAATGCTGGACTTGAATTGAGCAAAACAAGAGTTTAAATCCTGCCTCTAATGTTTATTATGTGTGAACCTGTGTAAATCATTTAGCCTAGCTTTCAAGTCATTTACCCTCAGCCTCAGTTTCCTAATTTGTAAGGTGGGGATAAGAGTAGCAGCTATTTCACAGAGTTGTAAGGATCAAGTGAGATAACCTAATTAAAGTGTTTTGAAAACCTTGAAGTGTTATAGAAATGCTAGCTATTTTGATTAAATATCCCTACATACTATGATATTATACAACTTTCTTGGCAACTCCATCTTGAAGAAAATGTTCACGATATGGAAACATGAAGCTTTTGCATCCATGCTTTTTGATTTATTTCTTACCATATTCACTTATTCTAATCTTTTCACTGAAGTTATTAAGTATCAAAGAGTCTTATTCAGTTCTTCATAAATTTTCTCTACCTCTTTATTTTATGATATCCATGTTGGAGCATAAGCTGCATATGTGGTCTTTTTGCAAATATTTATCATGAAAAAGAAATGAACAAATGTTCCATGAAATTATGTTTCTTGTTGCATTGGGAGCATATGATGAAACCCACTCCACCAACTCCATCTGTAAAATAAAGGAATTGGACAAGTTGGCCCTGAAGGTCCCTTCCAGCTTTAAATCTGTCATCCTACGTAATAGGCGACTTCCCTATGCTCTACGCAGATAGACATCAGAAAGCCTCCAGTTACTCCTATCATCAATAATAAGCATCCTATAATCCTTTCTTTGCCTGTCTAAGGGATACCTGTGAGCAACCCTTCCATTTTGCTGGAACTTCTTTCTCCTAATTTTATATATATATATATATATATATATATATATATATATATATATATATATATATATATACATATATATATTGAGCATGTCGTTTATATGATCCAGCTCTGACAGTAGCAGGAATGAATGAAGCATTTATTAAATATTTACTACATAAAAAAGCTAGTTCAGTGGACAGAGCACAGGGCCTGGAATCTGGAAGATCTGAGTTCAAATCCATCCTCAGACACTCACAAGCTGTGTGACCTGAGCACATTACTTAACCTCTGTTTGCCTAATCTACTGAAGAAGGAAATAGCAAACCATTCCAGTACCTTTGTCAAGAAAACCCCATATGAGGTCATGAAGAATCAGAAACAACTGAACGACAATAATATGCAAAGCACTGTGCTAAGCTCTGGAGACAGAAATAGAAAAAAACAGGTAGTCTCTGATTTCAAGGAGTTCACATTCTAATGGGTGGAAATAATACACACTTATCTATCTAACTGCAAGTTAGATAGTAAAAACCAGTGGTCTTTAGGGTACAGTGGCAAAGTAGATCATAATGCATATTTTACAATATCATTTCCATTGATAAAACCATTTTTATTTCTGATGTTGAGCCTCCTGACAGTGTCAAGGACTTTGGTGATGAGAATTTTCTTTTCTGGATCTTCAGGACCTATGGCTAATGAGTAGGCAGGGAGGAAAGCACCTGGAGAAGCAACTGCCAGGTCTCACCTTCATAAGGTGACTCCCCTGTACAAGGGGTATAAGGGCTGGGCTGCAGTAGGGAACACTGCTATTCCTGAGGTTCTTGGCTTTTCTACCCAGTAAGTAACAGCGGTTGGGCAGCGGTTGATGGTGACAGTGCTATAGATGAAGGGCCCCTTCTCTAGAAGGTCTGATCCCCTCCATGATAGCTATAAGGAACAAGCTGGAAACAAAAGTGATGGGTGGCGTGAGATGACACTATTCCTGGGGTTCTTGGGACCAGAGTCCTGAGCTGTCTCCATAGTATGTCCACTTGACGGTCAATGGACAAAGATTTCACATTTAGAGTACCAAGGGCCAAGTTGAAATTTATAGACAGATTAAAACTTGTGTGATTCATAGCATATGAACCAGCCTCTTCTTCCACCGTCATAGTTACTGCAGAACCAGGAGGAGTCCACAGAGGACTGAGGGCCATTTTGTATTTTTGTGTAGCTGTACTTGTCCTTGGAAAACAGACTTGGCAGTTTCTGGATAGTTCTCTAGATGACAAGATGAGACAGCAGTAGGGAGTAAGGAGAGTCTTTTATGCCTTGACAGAATGGGCAGAGAAGGGGAAAGAAGGAGGTAAGGGCTGCTGTTCCTTATGTAAAATGTGGACACAACTAGCTGGATTTTTACCTGGAGCACCTCAACACTTTGCTTTGTGAATATGAAAAGGACCTAAAAGGCCTGCTAATTCTAGTAAGAATGACAGCAACTATCAGAGCAACTATGGTGGCAGCAGCAATAGCAGAATTAGGCTTAAGGTGAATAAAACATGAGTATTGAAGAAAGAGACCACTAAAAAGATCACAGTTTGACTATTTGATAAGACATTGCCCCATGGATGGGTGAAATGTCAAATGACTAATTTGTGGCCTTGCAAAAACTCTTTAATGTCTTTATAAGGATATTAGTCCCTCAGCTGACTGAACTAGTAGTTACAATGGAAGGAGAAATGGGGTGTGTGGGGAAGGCGATGCTTAAAACTCACTATCATTAGAACTGGTTCAAAGAGGGAAGACTATATAGACACACTCAGCTGTGCATAGAAATGTAACTTACTCAATAGGAAAATGGGGGAAGGGAATAAGAAAAAGAGGGGAGATGATAAAAAGGAGCATGGATTGTGGATTAAGGGAGGCAGTGATCAGAAACAAAATAGATTTTTGAGGAGAAATAGGAGAGAGAAGAAGAAGAAGAAGAAGAAGAAGAAGAAGAAGAAGAAGAAGAAGAAGAAGAAGAAGAAGAAGAAGAAGAAGAAGAAGGAGAAATATACAGCAATAATTGTGAAACCAGAATTTAAAAAAATGTTTTATAAGAGACACCAGAAACAGAAAGACACACATACACACAGTTAAAATAAAGGGCTAGAGCAAAATATAATATGCTTCAGTTGAAATAAAAAAGACAGGGGGATAGTGATCATAATCTCAGACAAAGCCAAAACAAAAACAGAACTAATTTAAAAAGATAAGCAGGGAAACCACATTATGCTAAAAGGTACCATAGACAATGAAGTAATATCAAAAATTTTTATAGCCAATTTCTCTGATAAAGGCTTCACTTCTCAAATATATACTCAGTATAGAACTGAATCAGATTTATAAAAATAAAAGCCATTCCCCAATTGACAAATGGCCAAAGGATATAAACAGGCAGTTTTTAGAAGAAGAAATCAAAACTATCTATGGTCATATGAAGAAATGCTCTTATAATCACTATTGATTAGAGAAATGCAAATTAAAAAAACTCAGGTACACCAATGGACTGATGGTAGAGTAGTGAACTGGCTCAACCATTCTGTAGAACATTTTGGGACTATACCCAAAGGGCTATAAAACTGTTTTTTATAAGGTCAAAACCTTTTGAACCAACAATAACACCACTAAGTCTGTATCCCAAAGAGATCAAAGAAAAAGGAAAAGGACCTATATATACAATAATATTTCTAGCAGTTTTTTGTGGTGGCAAAGAACTGGACATCAAGGGGATGCTCATCAATTGGGGAATGGCTGAACAAGTTGTGGCATATGGTTGTGTTAAAGTGTTGTTGTTCAATAGTGTCAGTCATGTCTAACCCTTTGTGACTCCATTTGGGATTTTCTTGGCAAAGATACTGAAGAAGTTTGCCATTTCCTTCTCCAGCTCATTTTACAGATGGGGAACTGAGGCAGAGTTAAGTGACCTGCCCAAGGTCATACAACTAGTAAGTATCCGAGGCTAGATTTGAATTCAGAAAGATGAAACTTTCAGGTCAGTCACTCTAGACACTGTGCCACCTAGCTGCCCCTAGTGATGGAGTACTATTGTGCTGTAAGAAATAACAAGGGGTGGTTGTTTCTGAAAAGCATGGTAAGAGCTATGTGAATTGATAAAAAGTGAAGTGAGAAGAACCAGGAGGTTATTGTGAATAGTAACAGCAATTTTGTAATGATGATCAACTGTGAAAGACTTGGCTATTCTGATCAATACAATGATCCAAGACAATTCCAAAGGACTCATGATGAAAAAATGCTATCTACCTCCAGAGAGAGAACAATGAACGTTGAGTGCAAATTGAAATATAATTTTCTCACTTTATTTAAATTTTTGTGTGTGTGTGCTATGGCTAATATGGAAATGTTTCGCATGATTTCACATATATAATTGATATCATGTTGCTTGCCTTCTCATTGGGGGAGGGATTTGGAACTCAAAATTCAAAAAGAAAAGCATACATATGGGAAACTCATATATAGGCAGGAGTTAAAAGAAATGTAAAAAGCCAGGGGCAGCTAGGTGACACAGTGAATAGAGCACCGGCCCTGCAGTCAGGAGGACCTGAATTCAAATGTGACCTCAGACACTTAACACTTAATAGTCGTGTGACCTTGGGCCAGTCACTTAACCCCAATTGCCCTGCCCTCCCCCCCAAAAAATAATTTTTTTAAAATTATAAATTGAATTTGGTCATGATGAATAATTTTTTTGGAGATGTTGTGGTAGTTTCTGCTAAAATTAAATTTAAAAATTTTGCATCACTTCTTTGGTTTCCTGTTTGACATAGCAAATTTATCTTTATTATTGAGAACAAT
Source organism: Petaurus breviceps papuanus (assembly GCF_028583685.1). Taxonomy (NCBI): domain Eukaryota; kingdom Metazoa; phylum Chordata; class Mammalia; order Diprotodontia; family Petauridae; genus Petaurus; species Petaurus breviceps. The sequence goes on from NW_027187359.1 coordinate 8,233,584, forward strand.
TTTTCTAGCATTAATATTTGAGAGAATACAATTGTATATTCAGCTGACCCTAATCTTTATTGGCTTGCTGGATTTCTCCTTATAAGATTGGATTGTCTAAATTACATAATTTTCATTTTTAAGTTTTATATTGTGATAAATTACTCATTTTCTTTTTTTTTAAATTTAAATGCTTTATTAACTGCTGATTTATATCATTCATTTCCGCCAGATTTTGAGTTACAAATTTTCTCCCCGTTTTCCCCCCACCCATCCCCCAAAACAGCAGTCCCACAGGATATCCCCACCTCCAATCTGCTCTCTCCCATATTTTCTCCCATACACGTTTCAACTTTTCCAGTGGATCTCTATGCCTCAGTGCCTGTATATCTTTTTTCTTAATTACATGTAAGATGGTATTAATAATAGTATATATATATATATATATACACACACACTCACATATATATATTTGAATATTTGATTTAAACTTTCAATTCCAGATTCACTCCCTTCCCCCCCCTGCCACCCACCCCCACTGGGGGGACAAACAGTTCAGTATAGGTTGTACATGTGTGGCTAATGCAAAACAATAACATAGTAGATGTATTGTAAAAGACTGACTATATTTCCCTCCCTCCTATCCCACCTCACACTTGTTCTATTCTCTACTTTGATCCTGTCCCTTTTCAAAAGTGGGTGCTTCCAACTTCCCTCCCCCCCCGCCTGCCCTCCCTTCCATCATCCCCCCTCACATCCCCTTCCCCCCCTATCCTCCTGGAGGGTGAGATCCCCTATTTAGTGTGTATTTCCTTCCCTTCTCAAGCCAGATTCAATAGGAATAAGGTTGACCTATTCCCTTTTGCCTTCCTATTCTTCCCCTACATTGTAAACATTTTCCCTTGCCTCTTCTGTATGAGATAGTTTGCCCCACTCTGTCTCTCCCCATCTCCTCTCATTATATTCCTCTCACCTCTTAATTTCACCTTTTAAGTATCATCCCTTCCTGTTAAATTGGTCCCATGCCCTCTATCTATGTATACCTGTAAACGTATATACACACATTCACATATGTATTCATATGCCCGAATACCCTCATATAAAGACATATATATATATATATATATATATATTTCTAATCCCTTCAACTATTGAGAAAAGTTTCATAGGTTACAATTATTGTTTTTCCATGTAGGAATGTTAATAGTTCAACTTTGGCCAGGTGGCTCAGCGAGCAAGAGCACCGGCTCCAGTGCCGGGACGACCCGGATCAAATCCGGGCCCAGACACCCAGCACCACACCCAGAAACAACAACTGGCCATGCAACCCCGAACAAGCCACTCAACCCCGATTGCTTAAAAAAAAAAATAGTTCAACTTTGATAAGTTCCTTATGATTTCTTTTCCCTGTTTACCTTTTCATGCTACTCTTGCTTCTTGTATCTGAATGTCAAATTTTCTATTCAACTCTGGTTTTTTCAGCAAGGATGCTTGAAAGTCCTGTATTCCACTGAATGACCATATTTTCCCCTGAAACATGATACTCAGTTTTGCTGGGTAGGTGATTCTTGGTTTTAATCCCAGCTCCCTTGACCTCCGGAATATCACATTCCAGGCCCTTCGATCCCTCAGTGTAGAAGCTGCCAGATCCTGGGTTATCCTGATTGTGTTTCCACAATATTCAAATTGTTTCTTCCTGGCTGCTTGTAATATTCTCTCCTTAATCTGGGAATTCCGGAAACTGGCTATAATATTCCTAGGAGTTTTCTTTTTGGGATCTTTTTCAGGAGGTGATCGGTGGATTCTTTCAACCTCTATTTTGCCCTCTGGTTCTAAAACATCAGGGCAGTTTTCTTTGAGAACTTCCTGGAGGATGCTTTCCAGGCTCTTACTTTGGTCATGGCTCTCAGGCAGTCCAATAATTTTTAAATTATCTCTCCTGGATCTATTTTCCAGGTCAGTGGTTTTTCCCATGAGATATTTCACATTGCCTTCTATTCTTTCATTTGTTTGGATCTGTTTAACAGCATCTTGATTTCTCATAAAGTCATTAGCTTCCATTTGCTCCAATCTAATTCTGAAGCAATGATTCTCCTCAGTGAGCTTTTGAGATTCTTTTTCCATCTGGCAAATTTGACTTTTTAAGGCATTCTTCTCCTCATTGCCTTTTTGAGCCTCCTTTGCCATTTGAATCAGTCTGGTTTTTAAGGTATTATTTTCTTCAGTCAGGCTGTTGACTCTCATTTCATAATTTTCTTTCATTGTTCTCATTTCTCTTCCCAATTTTTCCTCCACTTCTCTTATCTGCTTCTTAAGGTCCTCTATGGCCTGTAACCAGCTTGTATTTTCCTTTGAAGCTTTTGGTGCAGGAGTTCTGACTTCACTGTTTTCCTCCTGTTCCATGCCTTGCTCCTTCTTATCCTCAAAATAGGACTGTAATGTTGGAATCTTCTGTCTGCTTTGTTTCCTTTGCCTGCTCATTTTGCCACTCAATGATTTGACTTTTGGGCTTTTTGCCACAGTAGGACTCTGCCACCAGACAGGGGAGTTTTCATCCCAAATGCTGGGGTTTTCTCAGCTGCCGGAGGTATTAGATGGGTCCCCTATCTGAGGTCTCCACATGCTCTGGTAAGATGTACACACACCCCAGGACCTCCACCCTAGACTGCAATCCAGATCCAAGCAGGTTAAAGCAAGAGCAATTACCCCTCAGACTGGCGCTTGGTCCCCCTATACTCTGCAGGCCAGGAGCTGAAGCCTCCACGTGGTGCTGGCAGGCTGTGCTGGTGTCTCAGCGGTTTCTCGATCCGGGGGTAAAAGCCACACACTCCCACTTCCTGGGTCCCAAAGTCCAGACTGCACTGGCCTCTCACCTTGTCCTTCGCATCTATGTATTGATAAATCTGGAAATAGCCACAGCTGCTGCTGATCTGGAGTCCCTCTGGCTGGCGGCTGGTCAGGCCCGCCTTGGGGCTAAAGCCTCCGCATGGTGCTGGGCTCGGCTCCCAGAGCGCTGCGCTGGCTGATTCCTGCCGGCCTGCCGTGCTGTCCTCAGCGGGAGGTTAGCGTCTCTGTGTCATTTTGTGGGTTCTGCAGCTCCAAACTTTGTTTAGAGTCCCCTTTTTACATGGATTGGGGAGGGTGGAAGCCGGAGCCGCGGGAAGGTCGTGCTTCTACTCTGCCATCTTGGCTCCGCCCCCCTAAATTACTCATTTTCTTTAAATTGTTTTAACTGGCACATAATTATGTATAATAGTTTGTGATAATTATTTATATCTTCACTACTTGTTACAAAAAAAGTTTACCTTTTTCATTTTTTACTTTAACAATTTTTACTTTTTAAAAAAAATCAAGTTAGCTGTTTCATTAGTTTTGTTAGTAGTTTAAAAAAACTCAAATTGTTTTATCATTTCAATCAATGTTCCTTTTGTTCTCAATTTTTTTCTTCTTTTGATCTTCAAGATTTTTAACATTTTTTTGGGGGGGTTGTTATTTATTGACTTCCTAGTTTTAAAAATTACGTGCTCAGTTCATTAATCCTCCTTTTTTTATTTTCCTAATACATATTTTCAGAGATTTAAATTTTCCTTTGAAGACTGCTTTAGCTGAATTCAATAATTTTTTTCTTTGTTGTCTCATTGTTATCATTCTCTCTAACATGATTTTCTATTGCTCCTTTGATCTGTTCTTTTAACTCAAAACTTTTTAGGATGTTATTATTTATCTTCCTTTTGGGTCTGTATTGTTTTCTCGTGTCCTTTATTGATTACTATTTTTTTTATTGCGTTTTAGTCTATAAAGTAATGTTACTATATCTGGCTTTTATCATTTACATATGATTTGCTTGAGGCCTAGAATATGATGCTGAGAAGCAGGACCACCCCTAGGGTGTTCAGGGCCCCTGTTTATATAAACAATTTCATTTTTAAAAGTATTACAAGATTCATTAGTACATGTTAAGTATACTAAGTTATCAGTGAAGATTTAGAATGAGTAGAAAAGAAGTACTTATGTATTTGTTTACTGTTGAGTCAGTGCAAGTAAAGATATTTCATAGTGTCTAGGTGGACTTCAAGCTGCTCTGGCCACTGTTCAATGTTAACAGGATGGTAGGTGGTGGGATTAGTTGCTGCTTAGTTTCAGGTCTACTTCAGCAGGTCCCAGCTGCAGTGTCAAGATCCTAGAGTTAGTGTCAGCAAATGAGCAGGTCTATAACTTCTACAAGAATGCAGGGGCCATTCTACCCTTCCCCCTTCTCTTTTTTTTTTTTTAAAGCAATCGGGGTTAAGTAACTTGCTCAAGGTTATATGGCCAGTTATTTCTGGGTGTGGTGCTACCGTGTTTCCCCGATAATAAGACACTGTCTTATTAATTTTTTTGGACAGAAAAACACCAGAGGGCTTATTTTCAGGGAGGGCTTATTTTAATGAACATTGACAGCAATTTTAATAAACAGGTAAGTGTGAACAAAAAAATGTACCTTTATTCAACAAGCAAATCACTGGGGAAGAACAGGATGACGAGCTCACTGCTGCAGCTCTGATTGGATGCAGCTCGGAGCGCGGCGTGTGTTTCACGGTGGGGGGAAACGGTGCATACAGAGGGTACCGTAATGTAGCGTGTAGTGCAGGGAATCATCTTCACTACAGTAGCAATCTCAATAGGGCTTATTTTCGGGGGAGGGCTTATTTTCGGGATAGGTCTTATTATTGGGGAAACACGGTAAGTATCTGAGCCTGGATTTGATCCCCAGGTCATCCCACACTGGAGCTGGTGCTCTTACTTGCTGAGCCACCTGGCCACCCCTTTCCCCTTCTCTTTTAATAATCTCAGTGGAAGGTGGGCTGAGTACATCTAGAGAGAACTCTCTTGAAGCAGGGCTCAAGAAAGTAATGGAAGTCAATGTGGATCCTTGAGGCCATTACTAGGGCATTTCTCTAAGATCTAAGCCCAAAGTCTCAAGGTGGCCAGGGCATTTAGGGTTCTCCTGTCTCAGCTACTGCGTTCTGGGCTAAAATTAGGAACAGGGAAAATTCTAATGGTGATCTCCTAGGCAGATAGATGGGGCTGATTGATGATAGGTATGTGACCAGCTGCAGTGTCCTGAATCCATGTTTGGTGTCAGCAGGTGGTCTCTAGCAGGCTTAGCCTGAGTGTCAAGGTTTGTGACAGCCAGTGGACAGTGCTCAGAAGCTGCGTTCCCCCTCCCATGTTCCTTTTTTACCCCTTCCCCAATCTCAGCTGGGAGTGGTCTTGATGCAGCCAGAGAGACCCTCACCCTGACCCTACTGGGAGCTTCCCCTGGGCCCAACAAAGGTGGCGGAAGCCAGCGACAACCCTATAGGTAGATGCTGTGGCCATCCTCCAGAGTCCAAACCAGAAGCCCCAGAGTGACCAGTATGTCTAGGATTCTTTTCTCTCAGCCACCTGATAGGCACTGAGAGCACTGGGTTCCAGGATAAAGGCAAAAGTACAAACAATTCTAAATTCTAAAATAAGGGGTTGGTAGTGATGTTTTTTTTTTTCTCATGTTGGGTGTGTCTTTGAGTAACTAAAGGTCCAAATCATTGGGACTCTTAGAAGCTGCTGCTACTTACTGCCCTCCAAAGCTTGGGGCCCTCTGAGGTTCTAGACCTGGGACAGAGACTGTCTTCCCTGGGTCTAAGGTTGCTACTGTTGAGAAATATATGTGCGTGTATCTTAATATTCCTACTCAGAAGTAGTCATAAGTCCTTCAAAACTAACTTTTCCCAGTGAAAGACGTTGAATTTACCCAGCATAGAAAGAATATTAAAGTCTCCTATGATTTCAGTGTTATTATCAATAACTTATTTGCAACTTGTTTAACTTTTCCTTTAAAAACTTAGATGCTATGCCATTTGGTGCATGTGCACTTAATAATAATATAGTCTCATTACTATGGCATCTTTAAATACAATGTAGCTTACCTATTTATTCCTTTTGATTTCATTAATTTTTATTTTTGTCCCATGTGAAATCATGATTAAAACTGACTTTTAAAAAATTGCTTGAAGGATAGCAAATTTTGTTATGATTCATTTTTGCTCCTAAAGTAGGTCTATCTATGTCACCTATCATATGCAATAAATTCCAGTGACTTCCTCTTACTTCCAAGATCAAATATAAAACCTTTGTTTAGCATTTAAAGCTCTTGGTCCTTTCCTACATATTCAGTTTTATATTTACTTTACTTTGATCCACACATTCTATGATCCAACTATAACGTTGTACCCACTGTTTCTTGAACATGACTTCATCTCTTGTTTCCATGCCCTTGAACTAACTGTCCCTTACACTTGGAATATTCTCCTTCAAATACCTCTGCCTTGTGAAATCTCTAATTTCTTTCAAGAATCAGCTCAAATGACAGATTCAACAGCCCTTTCTGGTCCTCTCAACTGCTAAGATCTCTTTTTTATATGTACTTTGTACGTAATTATTTCTGTACTGTCTCTCCCATTAGAATGGAAGATACTCAAGAGCCTTTTGTTGTGTGTCCCTAGCACTTAATAAATACTTGTTGACTGATTGATTGATTGTCTATATGTTTCAAATGTGCTTCTTATATGAGAAGGCAAGCATACCCCATGGGTATGGGGATTTGCTTATGCTGTTATAGTAAATTTTCCTCTATACTGATAGGCCTACATTTTATGTTGGCATTGGGGGAAGAAAGATAGGTGAACAATACACAAGTGCCAGGGCATGGTCTAGAATAGTTATCTAGAATACAATCTCTTTTGGTGTGACAATCTGGTGCCCCAAGTTCAAGCTACCAGATCAGCCTCTTTTTAGTTGATCATATCCAGGTATATAGGCAGTCAGTCAACAAGCATTAATGAAGTGCTCTATGTGACCTACATGCTAAGTTATAGAGATACAAAGAAAGGCAAACACATGGTCCCTGCCTTCAAGATTTCACATTCTAATGGAGGAGACAACATGAGAACAGCTATGTACCTACAAGATATATACAAAAGCTTAGTTCAGACCTCTGTAGTTTGGGATGCAGATCTCTGTATGCACTGAAAAGGCCACCTCTTCTCTTCAATTTCCTCTGAAAACCTGCCCAAGTTCCTTTTCAATCTAGGATTTAAAATGTAAAATCATTCACATACAAATTTCATATATTAAAATTGGCCTATGCCCTCACATTGCATTAAAGTTTTTATTTCCTTCCCAATTTTATATAACTCAAAGGAAAATATACTTGTGTTGTAGACTACTTTTACTATGTGAAATGGGAATTTAAAAGATATGGTATTAAAACTCACAGCAGCTATAGTCCCACTGTTCCTAGCAATTCATAATTTCACTTTCACAAAGGGGAGAGTCACTCTCAGAGGATTTTTTTTCTTGCAGAGAATTATTAGATATTCTTTCTCCAATATCACAGTGGGAAAGTATACAGTAGAGAAAGTGGGGGGAAATTGTCTCACCATGTGGTAGAGAATATGCCCTATCTCAGAGGTACTTAATTTAGGGACCCCTAAGGGGTCCATGGATAGATTTTAGGAGATAATTGAACTTGAATGGGGAAAAATTACATCTTTATTTTTATTAACCTCTAAATAAATTACTCGAATTATATTTTTTAAAATGAGTCTAAGAAGAGGTCCATAGGCTTTACAAGACTGCCAAAGTAGTTCATGACACGAAAGAAGGTTAAGAAACTCTGGCTCCAGGGGCAGCTAGGTGGCGCAGTGAGTAAAGTGCTGGCCCTGGACTCAGGAGAACCTGGGTTTGGATCCGGCTTCAGACACGTAACACACACACACATACACACACACACACACACACACACACACACACAAAACCCTAGCCGTGTAACCTTGGGCAAGTTACTTAACCCCAATTGCCCTCCCAAAAGGCAAAAAAAAAAAAAAAAAAAAAAGAACTCTGGCCCTTGGGACAGCTAGGTGGTGCAGTGAATAGAGCACTGGCCCTGGAGTCAGGAGAACCTGAGTTCAAATCTGACCTCAGACACTTAACACTCACTAGCCGTGTGACCTTAGGCAAGTCACTTAACCCCAATTGCCCTGCCTTTCCCCCTCCAAAAAAAAAAAAGAAAAAAGAAGAACCTCTGGCCCATCCTGACTCTTAAGGAAGCAATTAGCACAGTGGATGACAAAATCAAAATCAGGATCCAAAAAGGATCTTTGAAAGCTAGAGCACTGGTCTGAATCCAGTAAGATGAAATTCAATAGTGACAGCTGTTAAGTCTTGCTCTGGAATATTTAAAAATCAGCTTCAGTGAGCTCTTCCACCCAGAGTACACTTGCTTCCCCCCTGCCTCCAGGTGCAGCACCACCTTCTCTGTCTTAAGGGTTTAAAGGTACCACTTCAAAGTTCGCTATGGATAATGATATTGCTGCCCTAGTTGTTAATGGCTCTGGAATGTGCAAAGCTGGCTTTGCAGGAGATGTCCTGCGGGCCGTTTTCCCTTCCATTGTTGGGTGCCCCAAACATCAGGGTGTGATGGTGGGTATGTGCCAGAAAGATAGCTATGTGGGGGATGAGGCCCAGAGCAAGAAAAGTATTCTGACCCTGAAGTCCCCATTGAACATAGTATTGTCACCAACTGGGATGACATGGAAAAGATCTGGCATCATACTTTCTACAATGAGCTCCGTGTGACCCCTAAAGAGCACCCTGTGCTGCTCACAGAAGCCCCCCTGAACCCTGAAGCCAAGAGAGAAAAGATGACTCAGATTATGTTTGAGACCTTCAATACTCCACCCATGTACGTTGCCATCCAAGCTGTGTTGTCTCTGCCTCTGGTCGTACCACTGGTATTGTGATGTTCTCCGGTGATGGTGTGATCCACATTGTGCCCATCTATGAAAGTTATGCCCTTCCCAAGCCATCCTCCATCTGGATCTGGCTGGCCATGATCTGATGGACTACCTCATGAAGATCCTGACCAAGAGAGGGTGCAGTTTTACTATCACAGCTGAGAGGGAGATCATGTGTGACATCAAGGAGAAACTGTTATGTCCCCTAGACTTTGAGCAGGACATGGACACTGATGCTTCTAGCTCCTCTCTGGAAAAGAGCTATGAGCTCCCTGATGGTCAGGTTATCACCATGGGCAATGAGAGGTTCTGATGTCCAGAGGCCCTCTTCCAACCATTTTTCTTAGGTATGGAATACTGTGGAATACACGAAACTACCTTCAACTCAATCATGAAGTGTGATGTTGACATCTGTAAGGATTTGTATGCCAACAATGTATTGTCAGGTGGTACCACCATATACCCAGGCATTGCTGACAGGATGCAGAAGATTACAGCCCTAGGTCCCAGCACAATGAAAATCAAGATCATCAAACACCCTGTCTGGGTTGGAGGCTCCATCCTGATGTCTCTTTCCACCTTCCAACAGATGGGGATCAGCAAGCAGGAGTATGATGAACCTGGGCCCTCCATTGTCCACTGCAAATGCTTCTAAATGGACTATTTGTGTGTGTGTGGGGGGGGGGGGGGTCGATGTTTTTTTTTTTTCTCAAAGGGTATGACATGATGACATGTCATATTGCCCAAAAAAGAGATGAGATTGACATGCCTTTGTTTGTTTTTCGTTTTGGTGCTTGACTCAGGATTTAAAAACTGGAACAGTGAAGGTGATGAGCAGTCTAAGTATGTTGGAGGCAAACACCCCCAAAGTTCTACAATGCATCTTCAGGACTCTGATCGTACATTCAGTTTTTTTTTTAGTAGTCATTCCAAATATCACATAATGCATTGTTA
>NW_027187359.1:8243342-8252497 GCF_028583685.1 Petaurus breviceps papuanus
CTCCCTTCGAGTTTTGAGATTGGCGCCAGTACTTGGGGGAGGGGAGGAGCTTTACCTGTACACTGATTTAAGACCAGTTCAAATAAAAGTGCACACATTAAAGAAAAAAAAATCAGCTTCACCAGTATAAGATGGGAAAGGTATGTATAGATAGAAGTTGTATAGAAAAGACCCTGGGGTCTTAGGGGACTACAGTAGCTCAGCATGAATTAGCATTGTGTGGAGGCCAGGTCAAGCCAAGAAGCATTTATTAAGTGCTTACTATGTGCCAGGCGCTATGCTAAGCGTCGGGGATACAAAGAAAGGCAATAACAGTCTCTGCCCTCAAGAAGCTCACATTCTAGTGGTGGAAAGAACATGCAGGCAACTAGGCATGCACAAAATAGACACAGGACCAAAAAAGCAAAGGCAATCTTTAGCTGAATTAAGTAAGACATCGCTTTCTGGAAGAGGAGGGTGATAGTTGCACTGTATTCTGCCTCATTCAGCTTTCATTTGAAGTATTGTGTTCATTTCTGGGCACCAGGGTTTAATAAGGGCATCAATAAGCAGGAGAACAAGAGGAAAGCAACCTGGAAAGCGAAAGATCTTGAGTCCATGACATATGAAGATTGATGGAAGGAACAACAGATGCTTAGCCTAGAAAATAGGGACATCAGGTGGGGGCAGAAGCAGGAATAATGGGTGGAGATTATAAAGAGACCAATTTAGGCTTGAGGTCAATAAAAACTTCCTACAATTGGAGCTATCTGCAGGTAGAATGTCTAAGATCCAGAAAAAATAAGTACAAAAGAGGCAACCCAAACTCAGGCTCTGGATTGCCCAGGTAAAACATGTACTTTTGGATAGGGCTCTGGGCCTGGTGTCAGGAAGACCTGAGCTCAAATCCTAAGACATTTACTAGCTGTGTGACCCTGGGCAAGTCACTCAACCTGTCTGCCTGCCTCAGTTTCCTCATCTATAAAATGGGGATCATCACAGCAACTAGGGCAGCTAGGTGGTGCAGCAGATAGAGTGCTGTGCCTGGTGTCAGGAAGATGCATTTTCATGAGTTCAAATTTGGCCTCAGACACTTACTGGATGCGTGACCCTGTTATCCCATTTGCCTTAGTTTCCTCATCTACAAAATGAGCTGAAGAAGGAAATGGCAAATACTCCTGTACCTTTGCCAAGAAAACTCCAAATAGAGTCATGAAGAGTTGAACACAACAGAAAACAACTGGACAGCAACAAATACAGCAACCATCTTCCAAGATTGTTGTCAGGCACAAATAAGGTACTATTTGTAAAACTCGTTGTAAATCCTAAAAGTTCTATTAAATGCTATCATCGCCATCATCATTGTGAGAAATGCTAGCAGTTTGGTTTCCACAGATTCTATAAGAACTATGGATGTTGTGCAGGATGTGCAAGAAGGTGTAAATCAGGATGAAGGCAGGAAGGGCAGAGTGACCCTATCTAATCACATAGCTGGAAGAAATCTGCAAATTTACCCTTGGAAGAGGATTGGGCTAAGCTGGTTCAAACCAGCTAGGGTCAAAGGATGGTCACCAACTTTTCATTAACACATATTTAACTGGCCTCATACATATTAGCCGATACACCCCAAATAGAATTAGAGTCTCATTATCCAATCATGGAACCCATGTTAGCCCATGTTTGGGAGGAGGGAACATACAAAGGAGTAAATGTGTAGTTGGGCAGGTCAGAAAGATTGTAACCCAGAAGAGTTGGAACCAATCCCAGTTCTGAAGGGAGGAACAAGGCAGGAAATTTGAATGGAAGCAGCATAAAAGGGCTTCCATTTGTCTGATTCTCAGTAGTCTTTCAAAAAGGCTACCCATTTATTCAGGAAAGAATAAATGTATAATAAAGGTAATGAAAATCTTCCTGGCTTTCCAACAAGTATTGTTTATTCCTAGACTAAGTATGTTTCTAACATCATCATCATCATCATTATCATTACATTTATGGCTGCATGTAGGCCAGGATGTGGGAAAACAGTGAACTGCCCTTCCCTTCTTCCCTCTTGGGAAGTAGCTAGAAACAGTCCAGATTGTTCACGGACAGAAAGGCAGAGATATTGAGAGGAACAGTCAGTCCCTTTTTCTTTGTACATCCACTAAGCTCTTCAGGTTAGAGTCAATAAGGAGACGCTTCTTCATTTGCAAGTGAAGGGTCTTTTAGACCAGAGACATATGTGGCTGAGAGAAGGCCCCAAATTTTCTATTGGTTAAATGTAACCTGGAACAGTAGTAACTTTGAGCATGTTCTACAGGAAGGCTCCTACAGGCCAATTGAACCTTGTTACAAAGGGATTTCCTATTGTAATTGATGAATATGTGGTCACTGGACCCAGATGGCTCTGCAGGAGAAAGTGAGGCTGGTGACCTCACACAGCCCTCCCTCATTCAAATCAAAGTCAACTTCGAGTCATGTCATCATTTCTCTGATGCCCCGGTCCTCTTAAAAAACGAAGGACAAACACTTTAACAACCTCATAGCAGGTCTATTTTGGACCATCATTCCAGGTCCTAGAGTGGTGACCATTTATAGGTAAAGGGAAGAAGAGGGGAGAGTTTCACTGGCTTCCATATTTTCTTTTCTTTCTTACCAGTAGATTTGTAACTTTCTTTCTTCCCTTTGCAGAAGATGCAGAAAGCACTTAAAGGAGAAGGAAACCAGGAGGAGCATACAAAGTGTGGCAAGATTTTTGCACAGGGGTAATGCACTGGTTGGGCCTGCACTGGCTGGTCAGATCTCCTTGATTTTGCTTCTACCTGCTGGTTTTGCCCTCCAGAGACTTCTAGGGGTCCCATTCCAGTTTATTCAGTATACAGAGCAGGGGAAACAATGGGAAGACAGCAGTCAGCTTAGAAGGTTCTGCTCCCATATTGCCAGCAAGTGATTACAAACAACAATGTGTACTTATGATCAGGGTTGGCAATAAAATACTTGAGAATAGACAGCTTGTGGAGGCAGTGACTGATGTATGGAGTGATCCAAGTCAGCATTTCAGAAGCTACTGAAGAGCAGGAGACAGGGCCAGAAAGAAAATCTCAGAGTCTGTCAACTACAATGAAGCATGGAGAAGGGGTGAGCTACTACCAGAGAAATTGACTTGTTTAAATATTGAAATCCACAGATGGGACCCCAGATACATTGTCATCTTCTCATCTTCTCTCTCTCTCCCTCCCCCTTTCTTAAGACAAATGAATGAATATGAGTGGGAGATACCTTTTTAGAGAAGAAACTTTGGGACTATCTCTCAAGTAAACCAAAAAAGCCGAAGAATAAGCAAGAGGAGGTTGAGCAAAGTACTTCCTGAAAATAGAATATTTGATAGTTTCTCCTGCCTAAATTCAATAAACCAGATGATCACAGAAAAGCAATATTGTCTATATCATATATAAACAGAGGACTGGACTAAATTAGGAAATTTTCCAGAATGAGCAGGTACATAGTCAGTGAATTTCCTATAATTCTCCTGTGATCTGGAATCATGTTTCCTATTATCCCTAGACCTATGTTGAACTTGAGACAGTGAGAGTTTTAAATTCCTGACATAATGTCTGAAGTAGCAGTCTGAAGGAATGAACAAAGGGAACTAGAAGAGAGTGGATAATGATCCTCAGAACTGGGAAATGGAAAAGGGAACTGAGGAAGTTTATATTGGATGGCTTCAACCGTAGTGAAATAGGAGGCTAGAACATTTGTTAAGTATGGGAGATAATCCTGACATTAATTTGGCACTTTAAGTAGAATATAAGTTTCTTGAAAGCAAAAACTCTTTGCTTTTTGTCTTTATACTCCTAGCACCCTCTGTAGTATCTTTTACATAATATGTGCTTAAATGAGCATTTGTTGAGTTAGAGGTTTGAAAGCACTTGATAGACATAATTTTAATTGATGCTCAAAACAACCTTGTGAAGTGGGGACTCATGTACACATTATCCCATTTTACAGCTAAGGAAACTGTACCTCAGAGAGGCGAATGACTCCTTGTCAAATCACTGGCTGACAATAGCTACTGTTTTGGATCTCCAAGCAACAATAGTCAGACCCCAACAGAGGTCACACCTAGAGCAAGGATTTGAAATGAGGCCTTTCCTGAGTCCAACTCCAGCTGTTTTCAACTATAATGTATTTAGTAGCAAGAGGAATAAAGAAAAGGTTTGGAACAATTATTACAGGAGAATTTTGAGATTATATACCATTTGAGGTGGGTGAAATTAACGATCTCCAAATCCCATAGATACTCTCAGGAAGTATCCCTTGTCTGGGACCGCTGCCCAGAAGGAACTTTTCCCAAAGTTGACTTAAAAGGTTACAAGGTCATTCTACAGTTCTGCTTTAAAAAAATTTTTTTTTAATGTGAGTTAAAAAAAAAAGTCTCATTGATGTCTTTTGTTTTTGTCTCACAGACATTTCCAAATATACTCCTCTCACTTCCCCCAATGAATCTTCTCATGTAACAAAGAAAATTTCATCAAAACTGACATGATGATCTAGGCTGATGTTGTATGCATCATTCCTTACCCATAGTTTCCCATCTATCTAATGAAAGGAGGGCAGTGCTTTTCCCCATTTCTTCTCCAGAAAGAGATTGGTTATTAGAAGTATATAGTATTCAGAAGTGCTGCTCTTTTGAAATATTGTCCCCTGACACTCTGTTCTATTATTTGCCCAGCCTGCTTAAAGGAAAACTGGCAATAAGGCTAAGAATGCCTGTCTTTTCCTGAGCTTTGGCAAGCAATGGAAATTGCCTTTTGCCCATTGGCGGGAGAGACAGTAGTTGATAACCTGAGGGTCAACAAATAAAGGAAAGGCAAGAACTGAGTTTGCATTCTACCCCAACTTGGAATATTCATTGTGATGTCATGTGAGGTTACTACATTGCAAGCTGTGGCTCTTTGACTGAAAGGAGGCATGAGGTGGTGGAGTGATGGAGCCAATCCTGGGGCCTGGCCCCCCCCTGCCACCACCTTTCAGCCTTCTTCTCTTACTTGGACTCCTTGTCATTGGGGTCTGGTCACTGCTGCCTGGGGATCGAAGGCAGGAGCTGTTATCATCCAAGATCAGCGAGGTACATGGAATACAACAACTGCCTCACCCTGGGCCAGGGCAGAAGCATGGGGAAGGAGGGTATCTTATAGGTAGAAGACTTGCTCCAGCTCTCTGACTCTCTGGGACTCTTCTGTTTCTTTCTCTGTTTACCTCTCAATCTTTTTCAACTTAAGGCATGATATACTGGGGCTAGGGTCTCCCCCTCTCCGTGGAGTGCCCACTGATGTGACTTTATATTTTTGTGTTCTTCCAGACTTTAAGGCAGCAAAAAGTACCAGGGAACCAAAAACTCACAAAAGGTATGGAGAACCTTGCTGTCTCACCTGGAAGAAATGCATAGTAAATAATAGCCAAATTCATTAGAGACCTGAGGGATGGGGAATGGGAGAGGAGAAGCTGGAAGGGAAATATTAATTGTGGTAGCAGGTAATGAGGGGAAGGAAGCATCAATTTTATGCTTTTTATGGCTTTACTTTTATAGTCAAATGAAAAATATCCCTTTACCTGAGTGAATGCAAACAGCTTCTACATTCTTTCCACTTTCCTCCCCTCTCTTTTCCTCTTAAAGACCAAAGTAATTAAATGGGAGAAGAAGAAAAACATTACATTTTCATTTTTCTCCCCACCTCAAGCCCATATTCTCATATCTTATGACTTAGGCAATAACTGAGGTGTATGTATGTGTATGTATGTGTTGGGGAATTTCCTAGCAACTCATCCTGATGGCTCCTTTTCACTATGTTATCAAGGGAATGGGAAGGTAATGGGAAACAGCACTGGACTAAGAACCACGTTCAAACCAATAAGTATTTATGCCTGTTTATGCCTACTATGTCATGCTCTATACTAAGCACGTTACTGGTATATAATATATACATAGTTATAATATAGAATAAATACAAAGTAATTTGGGGGCCAGGCATGGGCACTATCGATTGGGTGAGTTAGAAAATGTCTGTTAGAAGAGGTAGTATATGAGCTGAGCCATGAAGGGAGCTAGGAAAAGGAGAGCATTCTCAGCATGGATCTAGGCCTATGTGCTAAGTCAGCACAAGGGCAGGAGGAAAGAAGGTAGGGTACTTGTAGAATGGCAAGAGGGCCATTTGACTATAGTATAGAGCCGAGGTGTCAAATGTATGGCCCACTGGCTGTATATGGTCCCCAAGGCTTCTGAAAGCAGACCAACCCAGATTAAAATGTAATTGGGAAATATTTTACAAAATAAATAAAAATACAATAAAACACAGATATATTACCCTTAAAAACCGAGTCAATATGCAGTCTGCAGGGATCCTTAGCTACAAAGGTTTAGTAGCCCCTGATTCTAAGTTTGACACCGCTGATGTAGAACATTTGAGAGGAATCATGTAAAATCAATTTGGAAAGGTAAGCTGGAATTAGAGTGTCAAATACTTTAAATGTCTTTATCCTAGAAGTAATAGGGAGCACTGAAACTTCATGAATGGGGGAATAACACTGTCTACCTGGATTCTATTCCTAGTTCTTCTACTAAGTAGCTATGTGACCTTGAATGAGTGTTGGTGTCCTTAGTTAAAGTCCATCCTTAAAATGGGGATAACAATACAAGAAATATCTATCTCACAGGTTGTTATAAGGATCAAATGAAATTATATACAGGGTGTCTCAAAAATCTTAGTGCAGCTTTAAGCTGAACTAAGACTTTTGGGACACCCTATATGCAAAGTGCTTCACAAACTTTAAAGCTCTCTATAAATGCTATCTATTATTATATTCTCTGAAAGGAAGGTGTTGGATTACATGGGCTTTAAAGTTTCTCAAGGCTTAAAAACTTAAAATTCTCAAGGTACCTGGCCTCTTACTAACATTGTCCTCCATTACTTCTAGTTCCATCTCCACATTGGGAGGACAATCTTCAGATGGGATGTACAGGAGCTGACCTGGCCTGGTGAGGAAAGGCTTCCTACCCTCCTCATCAAATTACAATAGATACTAGTTGTCACCATTTTTAACCTTTCAGTTTTACTGACTGGTACCCCATTTCACCCAGTTTTTCAGGGCTCCCTGTGGGCTGGGCCCAGAATTATACTCTCTGGTCAATGGATAGGAGCCTCCAGAATATCTTCCAGCACCTGGACATTGCAAGGTCAGGGGCAAAAGCCCAGGGTAAAGTACCTATAGGGTTGGTGGAAAGGATGTTAAAGAACATGTGGAATCTCCAGACCTTGTCATGTCCTCATCAAAGGAAGCATAGGAACTACTGTGGTCATCATCTCCCTGAGTGGAAGAGAAAAGCAGTCTCTTATTTCTTGGGAGAGGATCTAGTCCCATAGATGACTGAAATGTAGGAAGGGCAGTCTTACTTTCCCTTTCTACAACTAAAGAGAAGAGACTGTATAATGTCCATCCTTTCCTTATCTATCTTTTCCTTTTCCACTCCACAACAGATAACTATTTACCTCTCTCTCTCTCTCTCTTTCTCTCTCTCAGATCCAGCCTAATGAACTTGTCCTCATCTTCACAAGTGACTTCAACTTCTTCCTCCAGCTCTTCCACTACTGACCCTCAGGACTTGAAAACCCTGACATGCTATGAGTGGCACAGCCCAGAGTTTTCTAGAGTCCAGAGAACTTCTTCACTTCACACCAATCTCAGTGCAACTCAATCCCTTGCCTACATTTTTAGAGAGAGCCTACAACACCGGAGTCACAGTCAACCTAACCCCTCCAAAAATTATTCTGGACATGCACAGGTACTCTCTCTGCCCCCTTTTCTGCTTCCTCAAGCTAAAAAAGACACCACAAAAAAAAATACCTTTTTGGACAACTGCAACTCCATTCAAAGGCTCTGTGAGACCAAAGCATCAGAGGAAGAGAATGACAGTTGGGTTCCCAAGGAGACCAGGAATTCCTTGGAGCTCCATATAAGGAGAAAGATCGCCCAGCGTTTGGCATGTCCTCCAATTTTCAGAACCATAAAGCTTTCTGTCAGTCCATATCCTTTGGCCTATAATCCTATCCGAGAGAAGACAACAAAAAAGAGGGAAGGAAATAAAGTTCCTAAAGTTTCAAATCTTCCATATACATGTCTTCATGAGAGACCCCAGATCCCATGCTGGGCTCCAATTCAACTTTCACATTCAGTCCGGTGGGTGCTGGAGGGGCACATGGCCTGGAAAGTATGTACACTGAGGGCCCAGAGAGTACCCACAGCTGTGAAGCAGTCATGGGCAATGCTGAACTGTGTCACTGAAGGACAGAACGAAGGCCATAAACCTCAAAACATTGCAAAGAATACCAACAAAAAATCTCCAGATGTTTCATGCTCTCTACTTCCCACGGATTTGGAAACTGATCAGACAAGACCAACAACTCCAAAATCGTCCAAAGCAGATAGCCAGCTCCAGCCAAAATCCCCATTTGTTACACAGGATGACTTTTGCTCAAGAGTGGATGTCATCCTAGGTGAAGCCACCTTCCTGCAAGAGGATGTAAAAAAGAGGTTAGAACTTTGTATTAAGAAGAATGTGAATAGTTTTCTAAAGAAGACCATAAAGCAACAAAATGAGGCCTCAAAGGAGAATGAAAAATTGAGCACTGGGTTAAAGCTTCAAGTTGTAGGCACTATGAGATTGCTTCCAATTGTTCAATCTGCACCACTGGGTCCAAGACCCCAGGTTCAAGACAAAGATTCTAAAGGAATGACTCCAGAGTCACATGGTCAAGTTACAGATTCTTTGGAGCTGAATTCAGGGCCACAGGTTCAAGAGCCACAGATTGAAGATACAGATGTGGGGTTAACTCCAGTGCCATTGAAGCAAGATGTAGATTCTTTGGAGTTCAAAGATTCAAGTTCAAAGGTTCAAGATATCGATTCTGTAGCAACAACCCCAGTGCCAGAGAAACAGGATACAGATTCTGTGGAGATAACCCCAGGATCACCAATTAAAGATGAGGATCCCATGGGTCCAACCCCAGGGCCACAGATTAAAATTGTAGATTCTGGAGGGTTGATCCCAGGGTCACAGGTCAAACCCACTGATTCCAAGGGGCTGACCCAGGAGTCACAGGTCAAACCCACAGATTCCAAGGGGCTGATCCCAGGGTCAC
>NW_027187359.1:8252507-8276458 GCF_028583685.1 Petaurus breviceps papuanus
AAAGGGCTGGCCCCAAGGTCACAGGTCAGACTCACAGATTCCAAGGGGCTGGTCCAGGGGTCACAGACTAAACTCAAAGATTCTAAGGGGATGACCCTAAAGCCGTATGTTCAAGTCATAGATTCTGTAGAGCCGACCCCAAGGCCACATATTCAAGTTGTAGACTCCGCCAGGTTGACCTCAAGGTCAAAGTTTCAAGTCATAGATCCTAAGCAATTGACTCTAGAGTTACAGCCACCAGTTGGGGATTCTTTCCATCTTTTCCAGAGCTCCACACCTCTATATAGTTTAGGTTCTAGTAGTATTGCTGCTAAACTGAAACAAGGCCTTCATGGCTCTAAGAAACAGGAGATTCTGAGATTAATGTTAGGAGATTTGAATGAGAATATGGTGCTTCAAAAGCCCTTTACTTTAAGGACATCTAGCAAATTTTCCAAGACAGTACAGCCTTTGACTCTTCCCAGGCCTCCATCTGTGCAACTCTCATATTCCTTACAGCAATGGAGTCTGAGTCCTCAATGTCTATTCCAGGCTCCTTTACTCCCACCTTGGAGATCAGAGAATAGTTTCTGTCAAGAAAGATTAAGGACACCAAAAGCCCTAAAACAGCCTATTTCAAAGAGGCAAGTGAAGGCCCAGGAGCATCGAATTTCAAAGGGAAGAGTGACAAGGAGAAAATCATCATCTACTATTTCCATGCTAAAGAAGAACCTGTGGGCTAAGATGCAGCAAACAAATCACATCCAGGAGGCTCATGTCCAAAGACCACCTCCAGTTATCTATCCATATGCCCCAAATGGGCATTTTTTCCCACCAAGACAAATAATGGTTTCCCAGAGCTGTCAAGGGAGGATTATGGGTACCCCTCCTAGGACTTCACTTTCACAGAGAGAGAGCCTATGCCAACTCTGCAGGAAGAATGCACCCTTCAACAAACAGCTAGAGCATTCCAAGCCTAGCACATCTCAGGACTATCCCAACTTGACCACAAAAGAAGCCCAAGGCAGCAGTGAACCTATGGAAGGAAGGAAGGAAAGGGAACAAGTCCCCTCAGAGTTAAGTGAACTACCTCAGAGTATAAGCCCACAACTGCCTTCCTCCCACAAGGTACCTAGTAGTGAGAAGCCTGCTTCAGTGGAGCAGAATGGAAAACCAGATATAAGTTCACAGATAAGAACTTCTGAATCTCAGCCTAGGCCTCTGTCAGTAACTTCTTCCCACAAGGTACCTAGTACTGAGAAGTCTGCTTCAGTGGAGCAGAATGGAAAACCAGATGTCAGTTCACAGATAAGAACTTCTGAATCTCAGCCTAGGCCTCTGTCAGTAACTTCTTCCCAAGAACAGACACAGCTACTACGGGACCTGCAGCTGAAAATAACCCAACAACTCCTAAAGAATCAACTGTCTCCCCAATTTACTCCATCCCTAAATACAGATATGTTTCTACAGTACCCATTCTGTCTGCAGTGTGGCCGATGTTCAGGCCACAGTTGCCCCCACAAGTTCCATGACTCTGTTGGGCCTTGGCTTCTTATCTATCCACAGCTCCGCCTTTTTCGTAATTCTGAGGGACATGGGGAGTTTCGGGTTCACCTTGGCTTTAAGTTAAGAACCCGAAACCAAACCCAAACCTCAAAGCAGCAAAGAAAAGTAGGGCCTTTGGTGTCAATGAGTCATGTATCATCACAGTCTGACCCATCAGAGAAGAAGAGGAAGGATAAGGTCTGTACCTGTCATGTCACCAAGAAAAATTTTACTCTAAGTCTTAAGACAGATATAGGACCTAAGCCTTTCCAGACTCCTAAGCCTTCCCAAACCCCTGGACCTATTCAAGTCCACATCAAAAGAAATTTACCTGGCTGGGGAGTAGAGGTTGCAAAAACAGAAAGTGGAGAGTCTGAACAGTATGACTCCACAATACCTTCTTTACTGGACACTGATAGCAAAGGTGGCTGGGCTAGAGGTGAAGGTAAACGGATCCTTGACTCAGAACAAGTGAAGACCCCCAAGGAGATCAGAACTACAACTCAGAAAATTGAAAGCTTGTCAAGACAGAGTACCCTCAAGTATAGAGGGACACATGCAGAGAGAAGGACTAAGGAGGCCCAAAAAGTAGCTCCTCCAAGCAGATATTCTGAGAAGTCCACAGGATTCATGCAATGGCTCTGCCAGGGTATAAAGAAAGCACTAGGTATGGTTTATCCACCAATGCCTTCATTCCAACGGATGCATGTTCCTAGAGAAAGGCCATCCAGGCAGCAAGGCTCAGTTTTCCGTGAACAATCTCACGTACAACATGGTTCCAAAAATGAGGGGAAGCAGTGGGTCAAGTCTCTGGATACAACTGGTCTAGACACTAAAATGGAGAGGAAAAAAACAGAGAGAGATGGCCAGAAAACAGAAGTATTCAGACTATTTCGTAGGGTTCCAAAGAGTATAAAGATTAACCAATCTAGATCATTTCTTAAATCCACACCCAAATCTATACCATCCCACAGGTCCACATCCCCGGTTCCAAAAAGTAAGATTCCCCATCCTAGAAGGGCCCCAGTTCCACAGAGCAACAAGATCTCCCATTCCATACCATCACACCAGTACACATATCCAGGTCAAAGGAAGTGCTGCGGTGGATCTGTAAAGAAATCCAATAAAACTAAGCAAACTGGCCAGGGACATAAAGTCATCCTAGGAGGGCCAGTGACAAAACAAAAGATTCCACAGCAAGATGCTCAGGGTGATAGAACAGGTAAGGTGTCTTGGAAAGACATCCACAACTCAAGAGGCAGCCTCAGTTCCATGCCCTGAGGCAAAGATGAACCAGCAGAGCTACGAAAGAAAAATCTACTCAAGTGCTCATTTTGCTCTTCCCCAGGCTAATCTGCTAGCTTTCCTTTCACTGCCTCTCCATCACCCCACTTGCATGATTCCTAAGCGTGTGTCTGAGGAAATTTTTACTGGGGGGGGGGGGGGGAGGGTCTTCTGTAACTTCTCCCGAATAAAAGAAGTAAATAGAGTGTGTTGAGCTGTATGACTATCTAGCAAGTACCAGGGCAGCTAGGTGGCGTAGTGGATAGATCTGGATCTGGCCTCATCCACTAACTAGCTGTGTGACCCTGGGCAAGTCACTTAACCCTTGTTTGCCTCAGATTTCCTCATCTGTAAAGTGAGCTAGAGAAATAAATAGTAAATCACTGCCAAGAATGAATGGGGTCACGAAGAGTCGGACACGACTGAACAACTACCAAGCACCAGCCACCAGCCTCGGTCCTGAGCTTAAGTGTGGTTCAAATCTTGACTTTCTCATTCTAGAATCAGTTCCTCTAATTTTCATTTTCCCTATCTGTAAAAAAAAAAAAAAAGAGGAGGAGGGAGAAGACTGCACTTGATGGTCTCCAAACACCCTCTCTTCTGCTACATTCTAAAACCTACAAACAGTTTAAAACTCTTAGGAATGCTACTGAAAGAAAAAGGGAACGTCGCCACGTGACATTCTGGTTTCCGGCGCTCGCAGACGGGAGGGGAGGGGAGCGGACGTGACGTAACCCTCCTTTCCTCTCCAGTCCCTTTGGGTCGCTCCCTGATGACGTTTTTGAAGTAAAGCCTGGAGGGGGCGATGCCTTCCGGACGCTCTGCGGTATCTTCTGTGAGTAGCCTGGTTTGGGGGCCCTTCTTCCGGAGCCTTGAACCCCCTCATTTTAGAGTGAGATGCCGGGATCGTCCCCATTGACATTCCGGCTCCCATGTCTGACTCTAAGACCGTCCGGGCTGAGGGAGGAGCGGAGTGGGGGGAGATAGCGCGCTTCGACCGCTCCCGTTTCTTGGTCCCCAGGCCGGAGCGTCTTCGTGGGTAGCGAGTCCGCCTCCTTCGTCCTCCTCCTCTTCTTCCTCAGACTGCTCCCGGCCCCGCTACCGAGCCCCAGAGGCGGCTTTTCTTCCCGCCCCCGCACTCGGGTTTCTAGGCGGGCGTAGAAACGGTGGTTCTGGCGCAGTTAGCAGGGCCTCAGGCCGGCGCAGGGCCGGGGAGATCGCCCTGCTCCCTTCCCAGAGGCTGGAGGGATGCGATGCCTCGCCTGTGTGCTGAGGGGGAGATTTTCCTAGGAAAGCGTGGCTTCCTTTGCCAGCAGAGGGTTTTCTCTTCGTGGGGGCTGGGTAGTTTTCTCTTCCGAGGTCGCTGGGTAGTTAGTTACATATGAGTTTATTGGTATAGGGACCTCTTGGTGAGAAAAACTCCCTCAACTAATGCCACAGGACAGCTGTTCCGAAACTTAATCTTGAGTTGTCTGGGGACACTGAAAGGTTGAGTTCCTTCCCCAGGATCACCGAGCCTGTCTGTGTCAGAGAAGGGACATAAAGTTACGGCATGTAAACTGTTGTGAGGTTGTCTTTCTGTCCCCTTCACAGCGCTGCCTCTCCTTATAGTAGTAACTTCCATGTTTGTGATTTGCTAGGCCCCCGGACCCACACACTTCAGGCAGCAGAAGAACAAGAGGAGTGTGGAAGCCAAGAAGTAAGTGAGGTTTCCTGGAATTGGTGTAATTGTGTGATAAAGCAGGTTATCAAGCTCAGGCCTCGAAAACACATTAGCCTGCAGAAAAGAATGGATTACAATAAAAGTTGAAAATATGACCCACATCATATTTGTACTGTATTTCTTAAGGCTTTTGATGCTTACTGCCATTAGATACTTTGTCACTAAGACACTGATGAAAATAATTTGAACTGATAATCTTTTCAGTTTTAGAAATATTTTTCTGTAAGACTGGTTAATTATTAAGTTTATGCCAGGAGGGTGCTGAGGTTTTATAAACTTCCTTCAAAAGATAGCTTTTGACCTTTAGAAATTTTTGTTTTGAAGGAATAACATGGATAGTCAAATGTAGTTTTTTCCACGAGACCTCGATATTTGAACTAAGAGGGATTGAAGATGAAGCATTAAAACTTTATTACATGGGAAACCAGAAAGGAGTTTGAGAGGTAGATATTTTCTGTTTGAGATCAGAGGTTGAGATCAAAAAGTAGTCAACAGCTATGACTATAAATTCCTTAAATGGCTGGTGCATTTAAAGTAGTTATTTTGCTTTTATTTGATTAGGGTTTCTGTGTTACTTAGGGAAGGAAGTTTGGGATTAATTATATTTAAACATAGTTGCATGTGTGCTTCATAGAATACAAAAACAGAAGAAATTCTCCTTGAGAATTGCTTTAGATAAACCTACTATTAAAAGCAAAAGTCAAAGACATTTTAGTCTCTGTTTTTTTTTTTTCTTTTGGTAGCTATTCTACCAAAAGATGTTTAACTGAAGAGTTCTTAGCACCATTTGGCTTTGGAGGGTCCTCCTGAAATTATCTTAGAGAAGGGTCAGGTTAGATGAAAACTTTCTTGTTTTATTACTATGCCCACCCCCAGGATTGAATTAACCTTTGGGTTTTTTGTTTCACTGTTGAGTTGAAGGTATGAGAAAGTTCAATCCATGTGTTAAACAATTAGAAAGAGCCCAAGAAAAAAATTACCTAGGACTTTGAAATTTGAGGTGAAAGAAAGTCCTTACTGGGTATTTCTTTTCTATCAGTTTTCTTAGTCATTTTGAACTTTTTCTGCTATTTCAGGCATAGCATCATCTATTTTTAAGCAACTTATAGTTTCCAATTTCACAAAATTTTAAAGTTTGAAGGGACATCAGAAGTTGAGTCTAACTTTTTATTAGGTACTTGCTGTGTGCAAAGCACTGATAATATTCAATAGCCCTTTACATCAATGAGATTACATTTTCCTGGAGGAAATACATGTTCAGAGATGAGGTGGAGACTGTCCAAAGGAGAGTAACCAAGATGGGGATGAGCTTCAATATCACGCTGTATGATAATTGAAGGAACTAAGAATGTTTAGCTTAGAAAAGACTTGGTAAGGGCGAGGGCACATAATACTTAACTTCAAGTATGTCAAGGGCTATTATGTGGAAGAGGAATGAATTAGTCTTCTGCCTGGTACCAGAGGGCAGAACTAAGCCTCATGTAGGAGGTGTTGCCTGAGTTGGGCCCTGAAGGACGCTAGAGGTTACAAGAGGTAGACAGGAGAGAGAGCATTTCAGGCATGAAGAGTGGCTTGTGCAAAGGTACCAGATTAGGAGATGGAATGTTGAATTTGGGAAACAGCAAACTGACTGGAACTTAGTGTGTGTGAGAGGGAGTAACTTGAAATTAGTCTAGAAAGATAGGCTGGAACTAGATTGTGAAGGGTTTTAAATGCCAAAGAGTTTATATTTTATCCTAGAGAAAATGGATCCACCAAAGCTTCTTGAGTAGGGAAATGGCATGGTCAGACCTAGCTTCAGGACTTTTTATTCAGTAGTTATGTGAAGGATGGTTTGAAGTGGGGTTAGATGCAAGGAGACCAGTTAGGCGTTTTTAATAGTGCAGTCAAGAGGTAATAAAGGACTGAACTTGGGAGTGAGGCAAGTGTAAAATAGGGAACAATTGTGAGAAATGTGAAATTAGAATTACAAGATTTGGTAACTGGTTATGAGAGTTAAAGTGAAAGAAAGAATAGAAAATGACCATGAGGTTTAGAACTGGAGGACTAGAATGGTAGTAGGATTTGCCATAGAAGTAGGAATTTAGGAAGAAGGGATTTGAGTAGAAAGATAAAGAGTTCCATTTAGGGCATGTTGAATTTGAAATGTCTTTACTACATATAGGCAGAGATGTCTAGTAGGCAGTTGGAGATGTTGCTTAGCACTTTTTGTGAGGAGAACTCTGCAAACCTCTGTAGGAAATACAGGATTATAATAACAGGCAAAAAAAATTAAAAGCTACAAAACTCAGCCCTGGTGGAATTGTGAAAAACAGGTACATTGCTTCATTGCTGGTGAAATTGCAAACTTGTTGATTCTTTTTTGGAGAGCAGTCTGACAGTATATAGTAAAAGTTACAAAAAATAATCATGCCCTTTGACCCAGCAGATCCACTGCGATACATAAAGTGTTTTAAAAAAAAACACACAAAAAAATGTCCCATTCAAGTATTTTCACAGTAGCTTTGTATATAATTACAAAAAAAGTGGAGGCAACTGAAATACCCATTAGAAGAATGTTTAATAATTATGGCAAGTTAATGCAACAGAATCTTTAATGCCAATAAGACATTATGAAGAATAAAAAGAAATCTAGAATGACTTCTATAATACAAAGTGGAAAAAGCAGAAGCAGCAGAATGGAGTGTATGTATCAGGAGAAGAAAATTTTATTTATTTATTTTTTAAGCAATTGGGTTTAAGTAACTTGCTCAATGTTACACGGCCAGGTATTTCTGGGTGGGTACTAAGTGTCTGAGCCCGGATTCAATCCCCGGGTCATCCCGACAATGGGGCCGGTTCTCTTACTCGATGTGCTACCTGGCTGTCCCAGAAGATAATTAAAAAAAAAAATGGTCAAGAACAGACAAAAATTCTAATTGGGACTTGGAATGGTATTATACATTGAAATTGATTAATCTGTATGTAAATAGTTACTGAGCAAGTTCAGTTATTTGTACTTTTGTGTTAATGTTCAACATTGGATTTTTAATAAATTATTTAAAGAAAAAAACTGAAAGAGAATGTATAGAAAGAAGAGAGAAGGGCCTAAGACAATCCTGAAATACACTTGTACATAAGAGACTGATCAGAGGTGATAATCTGGAAAAATGGAGATGCTTCTTTAAAATCCAGGGAGACCTGAGCATCATAAAGAGAATGGTGAACATTGACCACATGCAAAGGGCTCAAGAGGATGAGAGCTGAGAGAAAGCCAGAACAATTCATAATTTTAGAATTTCTTTCCAGATTTGTTTCCTTAGTTATAAGTAATCTTGTTTCATTAGCATTATTTCATAAGCATTGATTAAGTTCCTGCTGTGTGCCAGATTCTGTTCTAGGTGCTAGGTGCTAGGAAAGTAAGCTCATCCTACTCTCAAGGAGCTTCCATTCTACCAGGAGAGCACATTATATTTACAGATAAGTAAATACCGGGGACACATGTGATTTGTGGAGTTGTGGTGCTAACAACTAGGGAAATCAGGAAAGGCCTCTTGAAAAAGTTGGCACTTGATATTAGCCTTGAAGGAAGTAGAGTTCCAAAAAGGAGAGCACTTTAGGCATGTGGGATTAGGAGCCATTAAAGCTGTTTGAACAAGGGACATGGTCAGATATGGTGCTTTAATAATATCCATTTAGTAACTATGTGGAGGATGTATTGGAGAATTGAGAGACTTAAAGCAGGGAGACCAGTTAAGCTGTTTACTGTAGTCTAGGCCAGGTGTGGGGCACTGCAGCCCTAAGGCCACCACATATGACCTTTCAGGTCCTTGAGTGTGGCCCTTAGAGTTCAAGTGTTACAGAAAAAATCCTTTTATTAAGGGGATTTGTTCTGTGAAGTTTGGATTCAGTTAAAGGGCTGCACTTGAGGACCTAGAGGACCACATGTATCCTAAGGCCTCAAGTTCCCCAACCCAATCTAGGCACAAGTCGAGAGGGCCTAGTTAGGGTAAGAGTAGAGAGAAAGATACTTATGTAAAAGGTATTGAAAGGGTTGAATCATTAAGACTTAATACTGTGGGATGAGGGAAAGTAAAGAATCTAGATTAATTCCTAGGTTGTGATCCTGAATTATTAGAAAAATCACAGTGCCATTCTTTATATATGTCTGAAAGTGTCTCCGTTTTTCTAGATCATCTATGAGCAGCCCTTTGTGTATAGGTGTATCTCAGGATTGTCTTAGACCTATCTCTTATCTTTCCACACATTCTCTTTCAGTTTCTTTTTTTCTTAAATTGTGCTACCACACATTGGTGAACAGTAATAGAGATGGTAGGAGATTTAGTAGGTTTAAAAGAAAAGATGAGTTCCATCTTAGACTTGTTGAGTTTGGAACGTCCAAATGGAGATAATACTGAGCAGGCATTTGGAGATGTGGGCCTAGGGATCTTAGAAGAGAGATCAGGTCTAGATACATAAATTATGGAACCAGTTGTCCAGAATTGATGGTTGAAACCAAGGGAACTGATGAAATCCCTGAGAAAGGGAATAGAACAGGGGTTCTTAACCTGAGATCCATAGACATAGAAGGTATCTTGTGTGTGGATTTCAGAGGTGTCTTGAGGTTGGAAGGGGAAAAAAAATTGCATCTTTATATTAATAAAATTGACTCCTTTTGTAATCCTATGTATTCTATACATCTTAAAACATTCTAAGAAGGGATACATTGGCTTCACCATACTGTTAAAGGGGGTCTATAATGGCTAAGAATTTCTTGTGTAGAGAGAAAAGGAGAGGATATAGGATAGAACTCGGGTATACCCATTCATAGGTATACTTCCTATCTTTTCAGTTCTTCATTTCCTGTTTCTTAGCCTTACATAAATTGGAAATAGTTTTGTACTCTTGTTTTTGGTACTCTTTTTTTTTTTTAAGCAATTCTGCTTTCATATCTGTTTCATACTTAGAAGGTGATAGATAAGATTGACCTCCCTAGTTTTTAAAGACCCATAGGCTTCAGTGGTTGACCCTAGAGGTCTATTGACATAAGCAGAGAAGCCCAAGGCTTGAAAAGTTAATGTAATATAAATGAAAGAGAATTGGGAACAGGTGATTGGGTTCAACTTTTCCTGGTTGGTTTTCTCCAAAAACATAGCCTTTTTGCTTCAGAGGTCTAAAAATATACAGAACAAAGTTTTGTGGGGAACAGAACTTCATGAAGATAGTGGAGTTTTGAGGAAAAATGTAAGGCATCTTTGCAAGTGGGAAGAAGGAAGTTTTAATTTCAATAATAACTGGCATTTATTTAGTGCCTTAAGGTTTTTTTTGTTGAATTTATGCTATTTTTATTATTAAAAATGATAAATATCCTTTAATTACCTTCAGTTCCAAATATATTCCTTCCTGAGAGCCATCCTTTATTTAAAAAAAAAAGAAAAAAAGCACTTCAGCAAAACTAACTGACCTGTCAACCAAGGCTAACAGTATATGCAGTTTTCTACATCTAGAGTCTCTTACCTCTTTAAAGAAAGGCAAATGAATTCTCATACTTCTTCTTTGGGTCATAATTTTTTAAAGATTATTCCCCCTTCTCCCCCTCCCCCCCCCAATTAAGGAGCATTGTTTTACCAAGCCATCTTCAAAGATAGGAATAATCATTATAATTGATATTTAACTTTGATTTTTTTTCTTGTTGCATATATTTTTCCTGGTTCAACTTCATTTTGCTTCAGTTCATATATGTCTTCTCATGCTTATTTTTACTTTTTATATTTATGGTTTCTTACAGTAAAGTAATGTTCCATTTCATTCCTATGCAACAATTTCTTTAGCTGTTCCCCAGTCATGTCACCTACATTGTTTCCAGTTCTTTCCACCACAGAAGTTGCTGCTATAAATATCTTAGTACGTATATAAGACCTTTCCCCTAACCCTCAATCTTTTACCTCCATGGAGTATATACCTCACAGTGGGATCTTTGGGTTAAAATTGTTGGGACATTTTAATCACTTTCTTAGCATAACAACTAGTTATTGTTAAGAGCTGTACATATGATATATTTTTTTTATTTTTAAAAGCAATTGGGGTTAAGTAACTTGCCCAAGATTACTCGGCCAGTTATTTTGTGTGGGTGTTAAGTATCTGAGGCCAGAACCGATCCTGGGTCCTCCCAGTTGCAGGGCTGGCGATCTTACTCACTGTGCCACCTGGCCACCCCTGCATATGTTATTTTATCTTATTTACAGTCGCCACATCCCTATGAAGTGAGGTCTATAGCTACTATCCCTATTTTAGAGATAATGAAACTGAGGTAATGGAAGGTTAAGTGACTTTCCCAGGCTCACTTAGTTAAGGAGTGCCTGGGGTGGTCTGAC
The DNA here is from genome assembly GCF_028583685.1 of Petaurus breviceps papuanus. Lineage (NCBI taxonomy): Eukaryota > Metazoa > Chordata > Mammalia > Diprotodontia > Petauridae > Petaurus > Petaurus breviceps. Next base: position 8,263,392 of record NW_027187359.1, read on the forward strand.
TCCTAGACCAATACTATCCATTAGGCTATCTGGTTGCCTTCCTCGAATTGTGTGCAAAGAACAGAGGGGAATTCCTAGAAGGTTGCTTTGAATGGTAGGTATGAATAGAAAGGTATGAATTTGGCTTAAGATGAGGAAGGAAAGACTGATAGCATTTGAATTAGTAAGTACAAGCCACTGTGGTGTAGTAGAAAACCTGCTGGAGATGACCTTTTAGGGAGTTTCCATCTAGGTCCTATGGATAGTCCACGTTATTGAACTTCTCTGGCCCACAGTTTCTGTGTGTGAGATGGGACTATAACAATTACACTATCTCACAGGCTAGGTATAGGTAGAAATGTTACTGTTTGTTACTATTTAGTCATTTTTCTAGTGTGTCTGTGACCCTATCTGGGATTTTCTTGGCAAAAATTTTGCAGTGCTTTGCCATTTCCTTCTCCAGCTCATTTTACAGATGAGGAACTGCAGCAAATAAGGTTAAGTGAACTGCCAGGGTCACACAGGTAGTGAACTCAGGAAGGTGAGTCTTTGTGACTCCAGACCCAGCACTATCTACTGTGCCACCTAGCTGCCACAAATATCATTATTACTACTAGTGTAAAATCATAGGAGTTGAAAGGGGCCTGATTGACCCTTAGTTCTACCACCCTTAGTTGCTTGGTATTTAGGTACTTAGGAGGAAACAGATTCAGGGGCATTAAATAACTTGTTCCAAATTAAACACTGGTAGAAGTGGGACTGTGACACAGATCTCCTGATTGTCAGTACTCATTCTCTTGCAACATCTTTACTCTGTGATTTATCTGATTTCTGGGGAAGGCTTTAGTGCTTCATTTGACCAGTTATTAAACCCTCTGCTGTGTGTTGCTTCTACTAGGTATGGGGGCAAAGAGATCCAAAGGTAACTTAGACTTGTTATCCACTCTCAAAGAACTTATAATCAAAAGGAATGGTAGTTGTGTCTATTTCTTAAGAGGAATATGAAGTACCATAAGTTCACTTCTAGCTGGGGTGGTTTAGGGAAGATGGGATGACTTCACAAAGTCAGTATTGAACTGGTCTTTGAAGGATTGATAGAATGCAAATGGGGAGAAAAGTGATGATGTCATATCATGTTACTGCTCTGAGTATAGTTCATGCTAAGCTGTAGGCAGGCAAAGAGGGAAGAGAGGGGCTTCAGAAAACTGACAAAAGGGAAATGACATCTTGGTCTGTGGGAGGGGATAAGGAAAAAATTGTCTTTGGTCTTTTCCTACCTCTCTCCTTGCCCCTTTACCATCTCCTGTTGCTCTCATTTGTTTTCCTAAACTCTCATTTGCCTGCCTACTTCACTGGAATCCAGTATCCTCTGTTGTATTCCCTCAGTGAATCTTGGTTATGTCAAAGGGTAAATAACTGATAGCTTCTCCCTTAACATTACCAGGGATTTTTACTAATGAAAACAAATTAACTGCTACAAAGCCAGAGGATCAGACACACCCGGAAGGAGGGAGAACAAAAGCATTTTATCATTTTTGTTTAATTCATTTGGCTCTACCTTCTTCAATACTAAGGATATTATATAAGATTTTCTTCCTTATTTTGTATATTTACTTGATTTTTTTAGTGATGGTTACTAAGTTGACACAAAAATGTTTTTAACCACAAGAACCCTCACATTAATTTCTTAGTGGAATTTCAGGCTATTTGGGAAGGAGAATTTTGAATTAGAGCTTTCCCTTAAATCATACCTACTAAGTCAGAAACCTTGGAATTTTGTGCAGGTGGAGGGAATAATTAGCACAGAGGAGAGGAGGAATGTTCATCATGGTTCATAGCCATTTTCAAGCAGGTGGAAGGAAATAGAGTGGATCTTGGCCAAATAGGAAGCTTTTCTGAGGCCTTAAGACCACTAGCCTTAAGGAGTTAATATAGTTACATCTTCCTTCTTGTCAGAGGATATCCAGGACCTGAATATTCAGATAGCCCTTGACTTACATGTATATTCTTGGCCTTAGTTTTGGGGAGTCAAAGGATAGATACTTGAGTCCTAGAGTTAGTTTGGTTTAGAACATGATAGTGCTTTTCTTTCTCTTGTCAGAGTTGTCCACAAATTCCTGTTTTATTTCCTCATCATAGCATAGAGATGGCCTTGGGTTCTAGGAGCCTGTAGTGGAGTATAAACTTTGTCAGGGTCTGCCAACCTGGGAGGACTTGAAGGACAGTCTGAGCAATAGGCAGTTTGTTTTCCAAGGACTGGGCATTAGATTGTTCATTTGGTGATGAATTCTTTGATCATGGCAACCCATGCAACATACTATTAAATAGTAAAATGTCATTTGGTCCTGTGGACCTGCTCCCCTTCTCCAGTGATAGTGACAGATGAGTGAAAAGGGGGGGTACAGGATGCCAAAAATCATATATTTTGGACTGTTTTATGAACATTAATGTAACTCTTGGTACTATAAATGAGGTCTTCAATGACTAAGTAGACATGACTACTAATGGAAGTAAATTATGTTATTCTTTTTTTTTTTTTTCTCTTTGAAGGGCAATTGGGATTAAGCAACTTGCCCAAGGTCACACGGCTAGTTTTTTGTGTTAGGTGTCTGAGGCAGGATCTGAACTCAGGTCCTCCTGATTCTAAAGCCGGTGCTCCATTCACTGCACCACCTAACTTTACTCCAGCTAGAAGTGAATGTATGGTACTTCATTTTCCTCTTAAGAAAGAGACACACACAGCGAGTAAGAGCACCAGCTCCAGTGTTGAGAAGACCTGGAGATCGAATCCCGGGGTCAGACACTTAGCACCCACCCAGAAACACCTGGCCGTGTAACCTTGAGCAAGTTACTTAACCCCAATTGCTTAGGGGCGGCCAGGTGGCTCAGCGAGTAAGAGCACTGGCTCCAGTTTCGGGATTGACCTGGATCAAATCCGGGCTCAGATACTCAGCACCACACCCAGCAATAACTGGCCGTGTAATCTTGAGCAAGTTACTTAACCCCGACTGCTTTAAAAAAAATAAAATAAAAAAAAAAAAAGAAAGAGACACAACTACCATTCCTTTTGATTATAAGATCTTTGAGAGTGGATAACAAGTCTAATTTACCTTTGGATCTCTCTGCCCCCGTACTTAGTAGAAGCAACACACAGTAGAGGGTTGTAACTTTCTGTATCTTCTGATTTTATGTTATGGTGAGGATGTCAGGAATAACAATTGTTAAAGTTACAACTGAATGAAAGAATGAGTCACAGGTTCTCCTTGTATAGACAAAGGAGTTGGTGCATTTTTTAAAATAAGTGTCCAGAAGGAGCAAGAAACATCATTTCATGGGGTACTTGGTCTTCTTGTCTAGTAGTGTTCAAAATGCAAAAAATCACTGTGAAGATAATTCCACTTTCATGGTGGTGCAATGTTTTGTAAGGATAAAGAGATAAAGCAATTCTATGAAGAACTTAAGATCCTTCAAATTAAATAGTTAGCATTTATGTAGCACCTATTATATGCCAGGCACTGTGCTAAATGCTTTACAAATATTTAATCCTCACAACCACCTTGGGAAGTAGGTACTATTATTATCATCCCTGTTTTACAATTGAGGAAACTGAGGTAAACAGTTTAAGTGACCTGCTCTAGGTCATAGAGCTAGTAAGTGCCTGATGCTAGATTTAAACTCCAGACCCAGCTCTGTATCCACAACACCATCTAGCTGCCTCTAGGCAACATATCCTTCATTATACAGTAACTTTAATTCAACAAACAAACCCCTGCTAGGCACTAGGCATAAGAGATTAAAAGACAAAACTGAAATTCTCCTTCCTTTCATTTCCAGTTAACTGGGGAGATTATTACACATATTCAGATAAGTAAATACAAAGTAATTTGAAGAGGAAGTTGTCCTGGTAACTGAAGGTAAATGGAGGAATAAAAAAAAGGCATTACACAGGAGGCATAAATGAAAAAATGTGCACAGGAAGGATGGGGGAAAATACATTGGAAAACAGGGTTAAGGAGTAAGAGATGAGAAGCCTCATGTTGGCATACATGAAGACTTTTAAAAGGGAGTCAGAAAATGCTCAATATGACAAACACCAAATATCATAGAAATAAAATTGCTTTTATTTTAACAGACAGGAAACTGCTAGTTGCTGATATGGAAGACATTTCAGAATTAACTCTCTGAATGAGACAGACCATAAGCTTGTTAAAACAAATAGAATCAATAGCAATTCAGAAGAAAGAGTAAGAGAGAAAATATGGCATGCAATTAAGGCACCTTCAACCTGATAAGCTGTTGGTGTCAAAAAAATGGGAAATGAATAAAAGTAAAGAAATTGACATATACTTTTACTGTTTCCTAAGGAAGCTTAACTGTTACAAATCATTGGACATAAAGAAACCAAAAGAACTTACTACTCACTGTCTCAGCCATGAAGTATTTGGTCCCTTTGTCAAGTGGAGAAATATGAAAACCAAGGACAATACCAATTAATACATAAGTTCTTTTGAAAATCTTATGGAGTTAAATGATAGAAAATTATGAATAGCATCACCTCAAAAGAGGAAGAAGTAGTGAAGGGAAAAACAAGTTTACAGAAAATTTGACAAGAAAGCCAACATTCCAAAGGCATTTAAAGATGGTCCCAGGAGGAAGTTTACAGATGAAAAATGGAAAAGATCTGTTAAGATTTCTGTAACAAACTCCTTTTGCCATCAGTGATGGAGCTGTCACATTTAAATTCCATTATCACACTCCCTTATAGGATTCAGGAGGAAATAAAAATGGAATTTTTAGGATTAGGCCATGTCTGTGCGGAGGAAATCCAAGTTGGAGGTAACTAAATTCTGAAGGTGTTGTAAAACGGATTCTCAAGATAGGTGAAAGAGAGGAGTGTACCAAGTGGTTGGAAAAAGTTAAGAACTTTTAATGTTTCCCCCCAAAGACTGAGAAAATGTCGGTAGCTGCTGGCCCGCATGTCCATTTTTTCATTTCTGTAGAGTCTTTGTTGAGAATAATCTCAAACTCATCAAGAGTATCCTTGATGGAAGCACGAGAAGGAAACAAGATGATGTTTGCAGATTATTTATAGCAAACCACGTCTTTGGTTACACAGCTGATGGAAAGGAGCAGGATCCAACTGTGCCTATTATTTGGGGACTGTTAAAAAGCATTTGATTTTTTGCAGCAAATTTCCCCTTAATGCTTTTTCTTTGAAAAGGGGTCTGTTATGCAGATATTAAGATTCCTTAAAAGGGGTAGCAATGGAGATAACTTCCTTTGATCCTCGGATTATTAGTATCAGATGTTGCATAAAATGACACAACTTTATCATCATGTAGTTGTCCAGTGTGCAGTTCAAATTGAAGAGGGATTCCCTATCAGGGTCCTCTAAGTGTGTCTTTTGGTGAAAATGATGACATTGTACTGATTATAGCAATCCTGGAAACATTAAAGAACCTCCTAAATTAGGATTAGATTCATAAGCACTCAGAAGAGTTCCGTCTAACTGCTTACACAGGAAGAGCCAAGTGGATGAAGGATGCTTGTTATTTGTTCAGACTATGATGTGTAGTTGGATAGATGACCCATAGAACATATATCTTGGATAGACACTGCATGTGAATCGTTCATGAGCTGGGCCCAGAGTTTAACCAGGAAAGTAAGCTGGGTTGTCTGTGGAAACTTATGTAGTGCTTTTAATGACACTAAGCTCTTCCGGGAAACAAAGGATCATATATTTAACATCTATATTTTTTTGGTGGTACCATATAGCTATGAGCAATGGAACATCTGTCTCTGAGGAGCTAAATTTGGAGATCACTCAAAGGGTGATGGAGAAGTACATGATAGATGTCGGTCAGGTAGCATTCATTAAGCATCCACTCAGTGCCAGACACTATGCTGAGCATTAAGGATACAAAGAAGGCAAAAACCAGACCCTGCTGTCAAGGATCTCGTAGTCTAATGGAGGAGACAACTCACAAAGGGCTGAATAAAAACAGCATATATACAGGGCAAGTTGGAGATTATCCCAGGGAAGGCACTAACGGGGATTGAGAAAGGCTTCCTGTAGAAGGTGGGACTTGAGCTGAGTTTTGAAAGAAGCCAGGGAAGCTAGAAGGTGGAGATAATATTGGAGAGTGTTCCAGGCATGGGGGACAGCAATGGCCAGAGTTGGAAGATGTGAGGGGGCTGGTGTTAATGGATCCCTGAATATATGGAAGGTGTGGGGGAGGTACAACAAGGCTGTAAAGATGGAAAGAAGAGGCCAGGTTATGGACAGCTTTAAAAACCAAACTGTATTTTATATTTGACCCTGGAGGAAATAGGGAGCCCCTGGAGTGGATCGAGTGGGTTTTGGGAAGAATGACATGATCAGACCTGTGCTTGAGTGGAAAATTGATTGGAATGAGGGGAGGTTTGAGGCAGAGAAATCAACTAGTAGACTATTGGAATAGTACTAGCATTAGGTGATAAGGGCCTGCACTAGGGTAGTGGCAGTATTAGAGGAGAGAATGGGAGATGCTATGAAGGTAGAAATGATAGGACTTGGCACGCGATTCACTATGGTGAAAGAGAGTGAGGTGTCAGTGTTGTGAGACTGAGAGGATGGTGGTACCCTTCACAATAATAGAGAAGTTAGGAAGAAGGGAGGGTTTTGGGGGAGAGATGAGTTCAGTTTAGGATATGTTGAGTTTGAGATGTCTTAAGAGATACACAGGTTGAGATGTCCAATATGCAGTTGGAGATGTGAGATTGAAGGTCGAGAGAGGTTAGGTCTGGACAAATAGATCTTAGAATCATCTTAATAGAAATCAATACATTTGAGCTGATGAGATCTCTAAGTGAAATAGTATAGAAGGAGAAGAGGGCACAGGACAGAGCCCTGGGGAAAGTGATTAGCATATGTGACCTGGATGAATATCTAGGAGAGTGTCATGAAAACCTAGAGAGAAGAGGTTGATAGTGTCAAAGGCTCCATAGAGGTCAAGAAGGATGAGGAATGAAAGGGTCACTCAATTTAGTGATTAAGAAGTCATTGGTAAATTTGTAGAGAACAGTTTTATTTGAATGATGAGGTCAGAAGTCACACTATAGATTGTTAAGTAGACACGAGAGAAAAGGAAGTGGAGGTATTGATTATAGATGGTGTATCGATTATATACTCAAGGAGTATAGCTGCAAAAGGAAAAAATGACATAGTACAGTACCTAGTAGGAAGGGATGGATCAATTTTTGAAGACATGGATATGTGTATAGGCAAACAGTCTATATACCTAGGCTATACAATAGGGAAACAGCCAGTGGACTGGGAGAGATTGAAGATTAATGAGAGAGTAAGGATGATAGAGAAGATAGTCTGTTAGAAAAGATGGAAGGAAATGGGAACACTTGTGCATGTAAAACAATCAAGAATTACTAAGGTGAAGCAGAGTAAAAAAATGTCAGAGATCTATCACCAGAAAAAAGGTTGATTGGTCATGTAGGGAGAGAAAGAGATAACTGATAGCCTGTGTGTACACCATTTGAACAGTGTAGGAGACCTAGAGAAAGGCTCCAAGCACTTTATAGACTACTGAGGAAGATTTATGAGAGGACATAGACAGTCCCATGCAAGATGAGAAGAAATATATGCATTACATTTAGTACAGTGGGAAGAAGGTACCCATAATGAGATCACACGTGCTTTTGAGTGTGATAATGCAGTTTGACAACTTAAAACGCAGGATCTAAGGAGAATTGAGGCCAACTAAGAGCTAGCTATAAGTTGCCTTCTCTCTCCTGTCACTTGTGCCTACTCAATTTTCTCCTTGCTCCTCTTAGATTCTGGATCTAGAGATCCTTAGATTGAATTTAAGGTAGCTTCTTATTCTACCCAGTTTCAGTGACTTTCGCCTAATCCCAGAAATTCTTGGTTTGAACTTTATAAGTAATAATAATTACAGCCATTGACATCAATTACTTTCCATTTCCCCTTGACTATCTTGTATCCCAGCTATGATTATGTATCATTAAACATGTCATTAATTTTGTCTTAAGGTTTATTTGATAGACATTGAACCACATGTTCCTTGATGCTCTGACTTCATAGCCTTTTGCTTTAGGAGCACATTCATTGTTTTTTTTATAATTAAAAACAAAAAAAGTAGAAACATTGCTCTTTGGCGTGTACCTTTCTTTGTATTGTGTTACTAGCAGGACCCATTGTGCCACAGGGGATAACAGCTTCCAGGGCACTTCACCTGACCATGACTCCCAAAGTGAAGCATTCTCTACCTCTTCCCGAAAGTTGGTGAGTGGTGGTCGTACGTCTATCAGAAAACCGACTTATTGGTTGGAAATGAGAGGGATCAAAGCAGCTTCTCATCCTCATGGTGAAGGTATGAATCCTGTGCGTCTTGCAGGAATATTTCTTTTTCCTGGGATAGGGAGTTGGCTGTCTGGTTAATAAATGCAAATTCCTATAAAAACAAAAAATGCCAAACTATTTCTTAGGATAACAAAATCATAGGGCTTTATATCATCCTAGATTGATAATACTTTGTTCTTCCTGCCTACAGAACTTTTATTTTGGATATCTCAACCCTAATTAGAAAGTTTCTGGTATCAGGTTAAGACTTCATGGTATCATGGTAATAATAAAAGCCTCTATCCAGCAATTCCTGTTTCTCCCTGAAGCTTTAGTGATTAGATTTAACTGGTATCCTCTCTCTGTGAGTTCCTGACTTAATTGTCTAACAAGCTATTCTTTATGTTGGCTTATAGCTATGCCTATGTAGCATTCTTTAACCTCTATTCTTCTCTCTGATGAGAATCACACAGTGGATCTTCATATAAGAGGTCTACACATACATTTACCTAAAATGTACATAAATATCCTTGTGAAGTTTCTAGTTTTTTGAGGACCTTTCCCTTGGATTTTGTGTTGATTACAAGAAAGCATAATGGATGCCTTGGTTGCAGACCTAGACGTTCATCTTCAAGCTGAGATGCCATCTGTTCTTTCCTTAGTTACAGGTGGAGTGCCAAGCAAAGGGAAGAGGAAGACTAGTGGGGAGGAAGATGAAGACTATGAAGAATTTCCTCAGAAGAAGCAAAAGCTTTCTGGTAAAAGAAATGACATGTACTTTCATTCACAGGGTTGGCTAGGTTTGAGTCCTCCAGAGGTAAAGAGAAATAGGCCTTGGTAATAGTTTTCAAATTTTTGTCCTTGTCAAACATTCTAGTTCCTTGAATCTCTTCTATTCTAAGAAACTGGAAAAGACCTTTGGACTACCTTACCATATCTCTGGGTTCTTCCCTGACTTGAAAGGGAGTCAGCTTTGTAGAGGGATAAAAAGGGTTTTGGGGTTAGACTTAGAGCCCAGCAAAACTGATGTTTTGGGTTTCAACTGTTTCTTGCAATAGGAAAGAAACAGCGGCCTAGAACTCAGCATAGCCCCAGAACCCAGAGCCGTTATATCCGGAAGGATCCGCCAAGTTATCCAGCAGGTATGTGTGTCACTGGAAGCTTTTGGTAGTCTGAATGAGTGAATCAATGAGCGTTTGTTAAGCATTTACTATGTGTGAAGCATGGTGCTGAGTGCTGGGTATACAGGTAGAGTGATCCTGTGATCCTTAGGTCATAGCCACAATGAGGTTGGTAATGCATATTCTTTTTTTTTTTTTTTGAGGGGGGAAGGCAGGGAAATTGGGGTTAAGTGACTTGCCCAAGGTTACACGGCTAGTAAGTGTTAAATGTCTGAGGATTTGAACTCAGGTTCTCCTGACTCCAGGATTGGTGTTCTATTCACTGTGCCACCTAGTCGCCCTTGTAATGCATATTCTTTTTTTTTTCCTTTCTGGAGGGCAATTGGGGTTAAGTGACTTGCCCAAGGTCACACGGCTAGTTTTTTGTGTTAAGTGTCTGAGGCCAGATTTGAACTCAGGTCCTCCTGACTCCAGGGCTGGTGCTCTATTCACTGTGCCACCTAGCCGCCCTTGTAATGCATATTCTTTAATTCATTTTCACTGAAAAAACTGTTATTTGTTTTTTATTTTTAACTATTAAATAATACCAAGGAATTTGTTGACAAGAACTTTCTTTTCCAGTTCTTTAGCAGCCATAACTACAAAGAAGTCAAGGGTGGTAGTACCTGCAGAAGCAGTTGCCAGGGTCTAGCTCCAAAGGGATTGCATCTCTGGACAGTAGTGATGGGGTTAGGCTGGAAGCAGAACCAATGGTCTGGGGAGCACTGTTAAACATTATATATGTCTTAAAGATCTCATCCTTCCCAGTATACTTGTAGTGAGACTAAGAGTGTTGGAAGATACTCACTTATGTAGTAGTTGAATTGAATTGCCATTCCTCCACTAAAGACCTCTAGTATCTGATATTGGTGTGGATATCGCCCAGTATTCTCAGAGGCTATGGCAGAGAAGTGCAAGCTCTGGCAGAGTCTACCGAACTGGAAGAGCTTTGACTATGGGCTCTTGATGGACAATTCTCTGAAGATTAGCTGAGCTAAATTTGGAAAAAGTAATCACCAAAAGGTTGGCCGCCAAATAGTTAATGTTTTTTGCTCACTGGTGCACTCACGCTGGTAAAAAACAACAAGTTTTTGAAGTGCTGAAGTTACTCTGTTCCTAGAGTCTTTTTGATAGGTTTGTTGTTTCTTTTGGAGGCAGATCTTTTCCCCTTAGCATTCATTGTACTCTGATGTTGGCTCCTCAAAGAGATGTGATAGAAGTGACTATTCATTCCCTGAGGATGTTGAGGACATGCCTCCTGATGTTTACAACCCTGTGAGGACACACAGGCACCTTGTTGTGTCCTCACAGGTAAGGTAATCCTCAGAGAATGCCTTTCTCTAGTTATGTGGAAGTGTTCTTCTGGGGAACTGTTCATTGATGTGTGAAATGCTTTCCTCTGCAGGCAGTGTGGAGGAGCAGTGGTATCTGGAGATCTTGGATAAAGGCAGAGTGTCTTGTCCAACCTGTCGGGCAGTGGTGAGGAAGACAGTAGAGGGTCTAAAGAAGCACATGGGAAACTGCAGACAGGTGAGAATGGGCATGTGAAATGATTGCACTTATGTCCCCAGGCCTCCAGGCTCTAAATAGGCAGTTGAGATTAACTTAGCAAGTGTTTATTAAGCACCTGCTATGGACCAAGCCAAGTGTGAAACTAGAGATACAAAAACACCTGCCCTCAAGGAACTTATACTTCACACTAAATACATGTGGACACATATATAGGTGATTTGGATTGTGTGTACTTGGGTTAGAGGGATGGCATACATGCACGTGTGAGCAGATTGTGCGGCTGATGTGTCCTTCTGGTTCTCTGTTGATCGTTCTTGCTAATTTTTGTTTACTTATGGCACTAAGAGACTCTTTAATCCTTCAGGAGATGTACACCTGTCACCACTGTGGGAAACAACTTCGGTCATTGGCAGGGATGAAATACCATGTCATGGCAGACCATAATAATTTGGTAAGAAATTTTATGTGTTCTTCTGGGTCAGTGGAAAGCACATGGTGTCTAGACACTTACCTGGATTGGTGAGGAAGTCCCAGAGGAAATATTGATACTGAGGCAGCAACATGAGCTGATGGACTTTTAGTCAGAGGATGAAATCTGAGGCTGAATCTACAGCTAGTTCACTTATTGTAGATTAATACATTCCCATGATGACTGGCCTAAGGTGAAGGCAGGGCTCAGAGATCATGTTCTCATTGCAATTACAGTTCCATCTGACTAGAAGGATAAAGAAAAGCTTAGGGGCTCAGACAACTTATAGGTCACATCGACTTACCTTCTTAGTTTGATTTCTTTCCTTTAGGTACGTGCTGCCTTGCCTCTCACCCTTTTTTCTGTTATCTCACTAAAAAGGAGACTGAAAAGGATTGCTTTGCATTCCTCAAAGCCCTATGTAAATGCATACTATTGTTATTTAGCTATTGTTAATTAATATTTGCCCATTTTCCAATCTTGCTGTCTTTTCCTGCTCTTTTTCAGCCCATCCTGAAAGATGGAGGAGAGCTAGATGAGCCAAATGAACGAGAGCGACTCCGGAAGGTCCTGAAGAGGATGGGGAAGCTCAAGTGTACACGGGAGGTAGGAGCCTTCCCTGAACTGGGGTCTCTTTATCCCCGTGCTTCTCCTCTGCATGTCTGCCTGAGGACAGCTTCTGTTGGCCTGAGTCTTGAGGATAGTTCCTGTTCCTCTGGTTTTCACAAGCCTAATGAAGTCCTTTCTCCTCTAGCTCCTGCTCATTAGTGTAACCCCTTGCAAGACAACTTTTTTCTTTCATTTTCCTTCCCTTCTATAATTGTTTTTTTCCCCCACCCCAAACTTCAGGGATGGCTTATTCTTACTGAAGTGTTTAGAGAGGATCCAAGCATAAGCTTCTTAGGAAGTCTGGAGTGATATTTTTGTGTTAATGTGTACTTTGATATTTGACTTAGACTGGATCGCTACAGAACTGTAGTCTTTAGTCAAGACAACAAGGGTGGGAATTGAACTGGGAATGAGAAAGGATTATGTCTGATGGGGGATGTTGGAAAGGCATGTTGATGTTGTAATGTTAGGAGGAGGTACTGAGGTTGTGGTATTTGGAGAAGTGTGTCAAAGGGAATAAGATTAGATTTTAGACCTCCTTCTCATGTTTAGAGTTGCTCTGGCAGCTTCACAAGCATCATGGGCTACTTGTATCACATCCGAAAATGTGGCAAAGAAGCTGCAGAACTGGAGAAGATGACATTGAAATGTCACCATTGTGGGAAGGCTTATGGATCAAAGGCTGGACTTATGTATCACCTGCGGTCAGAACATGGACCTGTGAGTACTAACTACCTGCCAGATTCTGTCAGAAGATATATCACAATTCCCCTTTCTTCTCTTTTCATGACTGGCACATGTCCTTTTTTATACTCTGGAATATTTGTAAATCAGAAAAGCCAGAGCTTAGTAAGTTGATATGGTCTTCTTAGAGAGAAAGTTTCTTATAATTGAGAGAGATTAAAGAGATACATCACACACACACACACACACACACACTCTCTCTCTCTCTCTCTCTCTCTCTCTCTCTCTCTCTCTCTCTCTC
>NW_027187359.1:8276468-8432875 GCF_028583685.1 Petaurus breviceps papuanus
TCTCTCTCTCTCTCTCTCTCTCTCTCTCTCTCTCTCTCTCTCTCTCTTATATTTTACACTATTAAAGTTGGGCTAGCCTTGCTCATCAGTTAACAAACCAAAAGCTGCTAAGTTCTGTTAGATGTTTATTTGGTATTGAGAATATCATAATCTTTTTTTTTTCTGGCTCTGTCTGAGATTGCTCATCAGACCTGGTTTTCCCTGTAACTCCTACCTACAGATGCCCTTCTTTCCAGAGTCAGGCCGGTCTGAGGGCTTAAGAGAGCTGAGTTTGGAGACTGGTACTGGGGGTCGTGTGCAGAGGCGTTCAGCCAAGGTGGCTGTATACTACCTGCAGGAGCTGGCCAATGCTGAACTGGCCAAAGAGTGGCCTAAGAAGAAGGTGCTTCAGGACCTGGTTCCTGATGACCGTAAGGTGAAGTTGCCTAAACTCATCTTGTGGAATGCTGTGCTCATTACGGCAAAATGACTTCACTTTGGCAAGTCCTTGCCATATAAGTGCCATGATTAACATGTATCTCTATTCTGGAAATTAGCCCAAATATCTAACCTTTCAGTAGGTGCTAGGTAATCTGTTTTATTCTTTCCCTCAGATGTTGTCTTAACTCTGGATTAATTCTATTAAGGCCATGAATCCTACTGTATGGATTGGCCTTTTGCTTAGTATTTGCTCTGTTGTATTACTTGTTTAATGGCTATGTATAGAAGAGTCAGGGTATGGCAGCTACACAGTATGTTTAGATCACCTAGGACAGGAGCATGATCTAGAGAGGAGGCAAGGACAATATATAATGGAAGGGGAGGTGATTGCATGAATGAACAGTTTGTATAGGGGATGGGTCAGAACTTAGGTTTGTCCAGGATGCTAATGAACGGGAATGGCTGAGATCTGGTCTAGGGTTTTGAGTTCCATAAAAACTCTTTAATGAAAGAGTCATACCACAGAAGTTCATGCATACTTTTCCTTTGGTCTAAAAACCAATACAATTTCTTAACTTAATAGTGGCTATAAATTTATCTCAAATTCTTGAATTGAAAGTAAGTACTATTTTGGAAACATAAATTAAAAGATTCAATTAATTTCTCATGCTTGTTTCTGTTCTAACCAGGATAAAGTATATATTTATGTAGCTTCCTAATAAATTCCCTCAGAGATCCTATCTATCTTTAAATTGATGGATCCTAGCATGATAAATGCTCATATGATAAAATGCTAATACCACAAGCCATAATATATACACAGAATATAGATGTCTTTTCTAATGGAGTACTTCTTGAAAGCTCACTCTTCTGTTGTATATTTATTTAGATAGCACATTAATTAAAAGTGCATAGCGATCATAAATTTAGAGTTGGAAAAGCCCTCAAAGGTCATTTAGTCTAACATTTTACAGAGGAGGAAACTGAGGTCTAGAGAGATTAAGGAATAAATTTTGTCCTTGATTTCAGGTTCAATTCAATTCAGCAGTTCAGTTCAGCAAACATTTGCCAAGCATTTACTACCGTGTTTCCCCAATAATAAGACACTGTCTTATTAATTTTTTTGGACAGAAAAACACCAGAGGGCTTATTTTCAGGGGAGGGCTTATTTAAATGAACATTGACAGCAATTTTAATAAACAGGTAAATGTGAACAAAAAAATGTACCTTTATTCAATAAGCAAATCACTGGGGAAGAACAGGATGACGCGCTCACTGATGCAGCTTGGAGCGCAGTGTGCGTTTCACGGGGGGGGGGGGGGGAACGGTGCATACAGAGGGTACCATAATGTAGCATGTAGCGCAGGGGATCACCTTCACTACAGTAGCAATCTCAATAGGGCTTATTTTCGGGGGAGGGCTTATTTTAGAGGAATCTTACACAGTAAGGGGAGGGCTTATTTTTGGGATAGGTCTTATTATCGGGGAAACACGGTATGTTCAAGATGCAGATGAAGTTTAGAGTTTAAATTCTTATTGTATGATTTTATAAATTAATTTTTATAATAATCATTCTAAAACTTGGTCTTATGTATGTCAGTTTCAAAACTACACTTACTTAAGGAACTTTCTCATATCAGGGTACATAAGTCACATAGTAGGTAGAGTGTTGGGCCTGAAGTCAGGAAGACCTAAGTTTAAATCTGGCCTCACCAGTTGTGTGACCTTGGTCAAGTCTTTAAACCTCTCTCAACCTTAGTTTCCTCATTTGTAAGATGGGGATAATTAAATTGCACCTACTTCTCAGGGTTGTGAGGATCAAATGTCTTAGCATATGTAAATTGCCTTGTATACTTTAAAGCATGATATAAAACATTCTTATTATCATATAATTCTATGCTTGTCAGCATAAAGGACTTGGAGTAATATTAGGAGTATATTAGGCAGGGTCTCGGTTTTTCTGACAAGCTGTATTCTTGACCTGTAGCTGAAATATACTCGTCCTGGACTACCTACCTTCAGCCAGGAAGTACTCTACAAATGGAAGTCAGAGATCAAGATGTATCATCGTGTCCATTGTCCCAACCAGGTGATTTATTCTTTTCCAATTATTTATAAGAATTTATTAAGAGTATACTGCGTGTGTATAGTGCTTTGGGGATTGTAGGAGGGGACATAGAAGACATAAAAAATATAGTTGTTTGCTCTTCATTTCAAAGTAACCTATTTTTCTACATACCATGGTGGGAACTTTGCTTAAGCATTTCTGATCTCTTAGCTACATTGCAATATACTTGTGTGATCCCAAATAACACCATTATTACTTGGATTTTCAAGAGAAAATTAGAAATTACAGGATCTATGAACGATCTTTTTTTTTTAAGTATAGTCATATAAATTTAGAGAACTTATGTATTTAAATTTAATAACCATTTCATCTGAATCCTTTTCTTTTTGGTCGTTGATGCCAAGGAAAAAAATAAATTGGCCGTTTACAGGTACTTTTGTAGTTAAGTTGTTGCTGTGTTAATCTCATACTCTATAGTGTGACATGGCAATTTAAAAAATGAACTTGACCTTAGAGGCCTTTAAGAAAGGCATAGTATCCAGGACAGTGGATATAATATTCTTGCTATTTATTATAACCCCACTCTTTGTCCTTACTGTGCTCTCCAATCCCTTCTTCCCTCAGTTCTGTTCTAGGCCATCTCCCCAGAACTAGTCAGTCACTCTCTCTTATTTTCTCTATCTTGACCCTTTGGTGAATTAATTCAACTTAACACTATCCCCCTCTTCTTGAATTCCACCAATTATACCTTGTCAAGCCTCAGCCTTGGATCATTTTCACCAGTCACATCTTTGGTGCTACCAAACAAAAGTAGAGAAAATTATTCAACTGTTCTGACTAGGTCCACTACAATTTTATGTTACAAAAGCTCAGCTGGGCCCTCACTGCTGCTAGGCAATCCTTCTATACTTGTCTTCTCAACTCACTATCCCACTCTTCACAGTGGTTCTTCCAAACTTTTTCATCCTTCCTCAGACTTCTCCTTGGTGCCTTTCCCACTGCCCTCTCAGCTGAGAACCTTGTCTGTTCCATGAATAAGACATTCCATCTCTCAGCTCCAGGCATTCTGTCTGGCCATTTCCCATGCCTGGAATGCTTTGCCTCTTCTGCTCCAACTACTGACCTCCCTGGTTTTTTTTTAACTCCCAACTAAAATCCCACTTTCTATAGGAAGCCTTCCCCAACCCTCTTAACTCTAGTGCCTTCCCTATGTTCATTATTTCCTGTTTATTCTGCATGTAGCTTGCTTGTATATTGTATTTGCATGTTGCCTCTCCCAATAGATTGTAAGTTTCTTGAGGGCAGGGACTGTCTTTTGCTTCCTTTAGCCCTTAGTATAGTACTGCCACATAGAAGGTACTTAAGAAATATTTGTCGATTGATTGATATGGTTATACTTGGTCCTAGTCAGATCACGTGAGTATTTTTTTTTTTTCAGTTCCAGATATAGCATTTTAGGAAGAAGATAAGCTAAAAGTGTGTCCAGAGGAGGGTGGCCAGCATGGTGAGGGGACTAGAGACCATATTGTAGTACAGTAATAACAATAAAAATAACTGACATGTATGTAACCCTCTCAAGTTTGCAGACTACTTCATCTGCTTTATCTCATTTGAGCCTCACAACAACCCAGTGAGGTAGGTACTCTAAGTATCCCTATTATAGAGATGAGGAAACTGAGGCTCAGAGAAATGCAGCGGCTTTCACATTGTTGCATAACTTATCAGTGTCAGAGATAGGATTTGAACCTATGTCTTGCTAATTCCAAGGCTATTGCTATGTGTACTCTGCTGTATTACATCCACTACATCACATTGCTCTTAGGAAGTTTGGGTGAAGGACTCAGAGGAGAGAATGCTTAGGGAGACGTATTGGCTGGCCTCAAATAATTGAAGAGCTATAATATGGAAGGGGGTTTAAACTTGTTTCATTTGGTCTCATAGAGACAAGGAAAACTTTTTAATGATGAGAATTGGCTAGGATAGAATAGACTCCCTTGGGCAGTACTAAGTTCTCTACCTCTAGGCATCTTTAGTCGCATTCTGAATGTCTATTTGTCAGTGTTAGAGCAGAAGTTCTTCACCAGAATTGAAGTGACTTGTGAGGTTCTTTCCAGCACTTGAGATTTGATGATTCTCTACTTCTTGCCTCTCTCCCTGCCTTTCCTTTCTTTCCCTGTTGCTTTTGGATATGTAGACATTCTATGTCATTTTTTTCCTCTCTAATGCTTCATGTGCTGTTTTATTAGTCTCCATGCTCCTCCCTACAATGTTGGACTCCAAAGAACTTGATCAGGCTGTTGGGAAGGAGTGTTATTTTGAGTGATATTAACCCTGTTTTCTCTTTTATTCTTCAGGGCTGTGAGTCTGTCTACAGTAGTGTGTCTGGTCTCAAGGCTCACCTGGGCACTTGCACATTGGTTTGTAACTTTATTTACTCCTTAATTTGTACCCTTCTGTTGCCTAAATACCTGTGTCTAAAATCATCTGGTAGGCAAGAAAATTCACTTTAGGTGAACATTTGCTTGTCAGTCATCCTGGCATCTTCAGAAGCCAGTTTGGGTTGGTTCTTATTTGGTCTCAGGGCTCCACATGTGATTTGAGTTTTTTGGGGGAGTTAACTGTCGTCAGAGAAGTCCCTGAAAGGGACTAAGGCCTAGCCATAAATCATCTCCATTTTGGAAAAATCTGGAGAATATTACTTCTGAGCCCAATCCAGGGATCAGCTTTGTTAGACTAGGCTGAGGCTTAGACTGAACCTGAATTGCCATGTTGGCCTGAAAATCTTTTCAGCATTGTGTCTTGTTACAGGTTGGAGAAGATTCCCTAAATAGTCTCAACTGTTGGGGGCAGCCAGGTGGCACAGTGAATAGAACACCAGCCCTGGAGTCAGGAAGGCCAGAGTTCAAATCCTGCCTCAGACACTTAACACTTACCAACTGTGTGACCTTGGGCAAGTCACTTAACCCCGATTGCCGTGCCTCCCCCCTCCAAAAAAAGACAAAAAAAAATTGTCACAACTATACTGACCTCTGGGGTTGGGAGATAGGACAGGGTGACAGGCTAACAGTTATTCACCTCACTGAACTCTTCCATGTTGACCCTACAATACAGCAGCCATGGGTTGTATGGATTGTATCATGAAAAGGTACTTCTTTCCAGACCCATTCAGAAGCAATTTCTCATATAAAATGAACATCATGGAAATCTGAAACTTTAAGAAAGGAGAGAAATCTCAGTTCAGAGTTGGGAATTAGAGGCCTCCAAGCAAGATCTGTCCAAGAATGGTTAGAAGTTTTTCACCTTGGTCTTAGTTTCAGAGAATCTCTACACTAGGTGTTGTGGATGGTACTCTTTGTCAGGCACTCATGGTAGCCAAAGAGATGTAATGAATGACAGCATGGAGCTCTCCAACTGCTTTGCTTTTTTAATAAAAAGAACAGCAAATTATTATCTCTAGAGTTTAGATTAGGGACCTGTAATAAGTATGACTCTTTTTGGAAGCCAGGAAATTTGAGTATAAAAGTGAGAAGAAACCTGGGAACATAGGAACACTTTGATGTTCATGTAGCAAAGACAAGAACAGATCATATAGGAGGCAGGATTAGAGTTTGGTGCAGAACTGCTTCAAGGTATGTATGCCCTTGATTGTGTGAAAGCAGAGCCAGTTCTTTGACATAAATCCTTGCCCTGATGCTTTACCCTTCTCTCCTTTGCTAAATTTGACTCCCTCTTCCCTCACTTTTATCCCTCAGGATTTCTAGACTTAGTGCTAAGTTCTTGAATTTACCAAGAAGCTATTGGTCTTTTTTGTTTCTCTCTCTCTCTTGGAGACAGGGAGACTTTGTGGCTGGAAAATATAAGTGCCTCCTGTGTGAGAAGGAGTTCGTGTCAGAGAGTGGTGTCAAATACCACATCAATTCCGTCCATGCTGAGGTGAGGTTTCTGTTTTATACACATAGTTTTTGTACTTTGTGAACCCTGGTGTTTGAAGCATGAAAGTCTTCCTGTCTTCTTTTGTATGTTTAGAAGAGGCTCTAATATTTTTTTAATAAATTTTTATTGATTGCTTTTGTTTTTGTATCACCTAAATTTCTTCCTATATTCCTACATCTCCTTTGAGCCAGAGATCCATCCCATAGGTCAAAGATTTTTTTTTTAATAAAAAGGAAAAAGAAAAAAAGCAATCGTGAAAACCAATCAACACGTTGGAAAAAGACTGAAAATGTTTGCAGTCACTTGTCATACCCATAGACTGCCCACCTCCTCAAAGGAGTGGATAGAGGTTTCTTCTGATACCTTTTTTTTTTAATCATGCTTGTTCTTTTGTCATTTTGCAGCATTCACTTTCAGTTGTTTTGTCATAATTTCTTTTCATTTATAGTGTTGTGATTATTATGTTTGTTGTTTTCTGGGCTATGCTTACTTCACTTGGCATCAGTTCATGCCAACTTTTTCATGTTTCTGTCTATTTATTACATTCAGCAATATTCCACTACATTCATGTACTACAATTTTCTTTAGGTGCTTCTCACTTGATGAATAACTTATTTTATTTCCGTTTCTTTGCAACCACAAAAAAAAATAAACTTATTATAAGTATTTTTGTGTATATGGACACTCTCTTAGTGACCTCCTGGGGATATATGCTTAGTAGTAGACTCTGTGGGCATTTTAATAATTTTATTTGTGTAATTCCAAATTGTTTTCCTAAAAGTCATGCTGATTCATAACTCCATGAAACATAGCATTGACTATTCTCATCTTTTGTCATCTTTGCCAATTTGCTAGGTATGATATGAAACTTCAGGGTTATTGCATTTTTTAAAATTTGTGTTTGGAACATTCTTTCATATGGTTATTAATGGTTTACAATTCTTTTGAGAACTGTTTATTCATATTCTTTGATCAACTATCTATTGGGTAGTGGCTTTTGGCTTTAAATATATTTGTAAGTTGTCTGCATAATTTAGATACCAAATACTTTTCTAAAAATTTGATACAAAGATTTTTTTTCTTCATTCTTTTGCTTCCCTTCTAATTTTAGAAGCATTATTTTTGTTTCTGTAGAAATTTTTCAATTTCATGTAATCAAAGTGACCTGTTTTTCTTTTGTAATTGCCTCTATCCTTTATTTGGTTAAAGATGAAACCATCTATATCTGTGAAAGTTTTATAATCTCTAATGATTTTTTTTTTTTTTGCGCTTTTTTGGAGGGGGGAAGGTAGGGCAGTCGGGGTTAAGTGACTTGCCCAAGGTCACTCGGCTAGTGGTTTTTTTTGTTTGTTTGTTAAGTGTCTGAAGCTGGATTTGAACTCAGGTCCTCCTGACTCCAGGGCCAGAGCTCTATTCACTGTGCCACCTAGCCGCCCCCTCTTCTGACTTTTTTATGGCATGATCTTTAATATTCCGATCACACATATGCAGTTATTCTGTTTAATGAGATTGGAGTTGGGAAAAATCCTAGCTTTGAGAGATAGAATTAAATTTTTGTCTAAAAACATGAGGATTATTTTAGCTATCTTCTCAAATCTAGTTAACTTGTATTCTCCAGGGTTTTTTTTAAGTGATTGTTTGCCTTGGGACCAACAAAACTATTTACCAGATCAGGAGCAGCTCCTAACAACTTAGTTTCTGTATTTTCTATACAGAAACACCTGTCTGTTTTTAATTTTTTAATAAAAAGGAAGAAGAAAAAAAGTTTTAATTTTTAAACACCTGTCTCCAGCTACCTCTGCCTAGATTCATACTTTTTTTTTATTACCATGTGGTAAGACAATTTTCCTCTCACCCAATTCTTGTTTCTCTTCTCATCTGATTCTCTTTAGATAATTGTATACTTTTTGTCCCTTCCTATCTTGCCTTCCCCCAGTACCTGTTTTCTTTATGTCCCTCTGCCCCTTCTTCTGTGTCTTCCTCACTTGTCTTAAACTGATGACCTTTTTCTTCTGAATTCCTAGGATTGGTTCATGGTGAACACCACAACAACCAAAAGCTTTGAGAAGCTCATGAAGATGCAGCATCAGCAGGAGGAGCAAAGGCGATGGCAGCAGCAGCACAAGAAGAGGATGTCACCGAGGGCTGGTAGAAAACAGCAGCGGCCACCAGAGGCTGCTGCCCTGGACCAGAAAGAGTCAGATCGTCGGGGAGGGAAGGGCCTGGCAGGCTCAGCCTCTTGTGAGAACGCTGAGGGAGAGGAGCTAGAGCCAGAGCAAGTGCCCATGCCAGTGTGTTTCCAGACAGTGAAGCTCTCAAAGACTAGCCATAAACGTGGAAGGAAATAACAGGCCAGTGTGAGAGCATCCCTATGTGAAGGGATGGGGCACTGTTGGCCCAGAGGCCCTGGAACTGGGGAGTCCTCTCAAACTTTCTCTTTAGTAATTTTCTCAAGTCATTCCTACTTGTCCCCTTCCTCTTTGGACTTCTGGGCTCCTCCCTCTCTCCAGAAAGTCCTGTCTCCCCAACTCTTGTGCGCCTTAAAGTTCTACTGTCATCTTTACCATGCTGACATCATCTTCTTTCCCTCAACAAAAGTGGGAAACTCCTGGCTGTTGGATTTTTCCTCCTTGAGGTGAAGTGGTCATAGTTAGAATATTAAAAGCTGAGGTTTAGGGTTTGGGATTAGGAAAATTTTTATTTGCTTTTCCTTCCCCAACTCTTCCACCAGCTACTAAAACCTAAAACAACCCAACCGCTCTTCACCACATACAGTTTATAATATTATGCTTCATATATAACTAGTCTAGATGCCTCTATTTGGTGCCCGACATCTGTCAGGCATTTCTTTCTGTTAGCCCAGTTGCTCCTTCTGGTGGCATGACCTTGTTGGAGCAAGATTAGATGTAGGTAGCCCAATTGAACGTGGACTCAGAGTGAGTCAGAAGACTGGTCTTGCACTTTGGGTGTTAATGGAAAATGCTTCTTGTACTGAATTGTCATGAAAAAAGAGGCTCAACAGAAATACATGAATAGCTGTAAAATGACTAGACAGGAGAGGGCAAAGCGAGCGTCATTGTCCAGCATGAGCTTTCCTGATGTTTGGGGTCACATGTGTCACTGAGACCAGCTCCTAAAAGTTTGTTCTTCACTTCCTTAATTTTAATTTTTAAGAGGCATCTCCCTAGGTATACTTGGTGTCCTGCTGTTCCTAGTGATGTTATATGTGTCAGGAGCTTAAGTGCATATTCCCTCTCCCTTGGGCTTCTGTTTAGCCACAGTGAACTTTTATAGCCATTCTCACAGTCTAAACCCTTACTTTTCCCTCCAGTCATTGTGCTGACTTTTCTCTGAATTCTCTTTGGGTTATTACCCTCTTGCAGAGTGGTGACTAAGAGGGCCCCTCTTTTGGGAGGCCCCTTAGTCTAGCATCCTGAAACTTCAGGACTGGATGTAAACAAGCACTTAGCCAGAACTGGAAAAAAAGACTTTCCCTCTTTACCCTCTTGCATACCCAGCCATCCCTATTAGGATGTTTATTTCTGAGACTGACTTTCTTAGGGGTGTCATTTGTATCAGCTTCTCATTATTCTTGGTCTCACCACCTTCTTACCCCAAAATGCAGGTCCCCTTGCTCCCATTTGTTTCATGTGCTATAGTACATGATACTTGCCCCTGGCACATGTTGCAAATAGTGGCAAGCGACAAGAAACACTTTTGGATTCTGGAAGACTTGGGATTCTTTCAGTTTGCTGTGTCTCCCCTTCCTCCCCCCCCCCAAAAAAAAAAAAAACAGGAGTTTGGAGAGATGATGTTAAGTTAGCTCTATCAGTTGATCTCACCTCAGAAGATCACCTCACAAGAAGTTGTTACTAATAAGTTGGAAGTAAAACCTGGCCTTTTTGCTTTCAGGAGCAGCGGATGGGAAGAAACTCCTGTATTACTTTATCCTTACTTGCACGACTATGCCCTGAAATCCAGGCTATACAGAGAATAGGGACTGCCTGGGAGGGGCAAGGGAAGAGTGATGTATACATCCTGTAAAGTTAAAACTTGGGGTGTAGGTGGTAACATTGAAGGAAATAAACGTCCCTTTACTAGACTGATGTCTCTAGTTGTTTTTTGACTTCTCTTTGGTGTTTGGTTATTCAACCATTGTTTAACTGAGAAGACCAGCATGTTGATCAAAATGGTTAATAATACTGAATCTGAAATAAAAGTGAAAAGATTCTACAATCCTACATTGGGTGCTTTGGGGACAATTTATCTTTGCCTTTCCTTGGGCCATAGAACTGAAAATAATTTAAACTATTATCTTTAAGGTAGAAGTCATTTTGAATGTATCTCTTCCTGCTCTCTCTCCTGTCATAAGGTAAGAATTCAGCCTATACTAGGGAGCAGGAAGAAGTAAACTCATTGTTGACAAAATAATTACTTTAGAAGTTAGTTTATTTTCCTAAGTTAATTCCTTAATTTCCCTCAGAGGTAGTAATTTATACCTTGGCTTACCATAGTGGCTGTGGCTGTGCTATTAAAGAACAAATAATCTAGGTGGAATTATTTTTTAACTAGAAATATTTTCTGTCCTTATTACCTAGAAATTGACCTAGGACCGTGAAAAGAAATAATAGGATGAGATTAGCTGAGTTTCCCATTCTTTGGGGAGTTTTGATTCCTATCAAGACACAGTCTTCAGACTCCTTCATGATCTTCACAATCTATTCTTGCCCACAATCCATGTATGTCTGTTAATGATGAAACAATGGAGAGGAGACTGCAACTCCAGCATTATCAGCAAGGTGATGACTAGTTAACAGTGTCATCCTGCTCAGGTCAAATTCATAGCAGACTCTTGCAGCCTAGTCTTAAGAGTTCTGTGCTTTCCCCGATTCCAACACCCCCTCTGAGTTTGCATTTGTATATGTGGATCATGTATGTATTTGTGCATGTTTATGGGTCTAAAGTACACACATGAACACTACTGACTAGGAAAAAAGGTATGGGGACAGGCCTACTCATCAATAATAACTAGAGTGGACACCAAACTATACTTTATAGTTGGGTATTTTTTTTTTTAGATCAGTCTTAATAATAAAAAAGAATGATGAATTCATCCTAGGTTTGCCACTAGAAATCATAAGGGGGGGAAAGGATCCAGAGGTATGAGGTGGAAGCTGACTGAATGTCACCAAAAGTTCTATAGCAAGTTGTGGTTTCTGTATAAAGAATGGAGTTTTCTAATTTATGAAGAGTATGAACTAACCAATAGGTACTAATAAGGAAGAGGCATTGTGGTGAGATGGAAAGCAAACTAGATTGGACCATTGATAAGTAAAATATAAATGGTAGTTAACTGACTTTTATTCAATAATTGGGGGGGAGGAGGGAATGTCTTTTCAGTAATAGAGAACTCCCAGGTGAGAAAACTTCCTTTATCAACATAAAATGGTACTTTCTTTGCAATTTACAGTCTTAGATTTTAATTTTAATTTAAGAGCACTGAGATATGTGACTTGTCAGGGCTACACATGCCTCATGGGTAGGACTTGAATACTATTCTTTCCTATCTACAAAATGCCAGCACTCTTTTTAATATAGAAAGATTGCTGTTTGAAGTATTGAAGTCACAGTGAAGAAATCTTGAATTTGTTGTTCCTTATTTTATACTAGATTCTCATTCATAAAGAAGATTCCCCCAAATTCAGAAGATGAACATTTGAACAATTTATTCAATACGAATTGCATATATGTATATATATATATATATATATATATATATATATATATATGGCATTGTAACTACTGAACTTTTGATTTCTATTTCTTGGCAATGAGTTCCTGAAAACCATATCATAAAAAAGGATTTCATTTTCTCCTTTGAAAAACATTAGACAGTTCTGATCCTAAGCAAGCCATCTGTGACTGAAAATGTTATAAGCATAGATAACTACTATGAAACCACAATAATCTGAAACAGTAAAACTATGCTCTGGGTCCTAAAAAAAATGGGAATATATTCTAAAACATCTGGATGAGGGCCCCAATACACTATAAATATGCATATGACATGAAAATATAATTCTATACCAATAAATACATATGACTGAAGATGTTATGAGCAAAGATAACTACTATAAAACCACAATCTGAAACAGTAAAACTATGCTCCTAGTCCTAAAAAAGGGAAATGTGTTCTAAGACGTATTTAGATGGCCCTCTACACTAAATATATATATGACATGTGAAAATATTCTATGCCAATAAATACATATGACTGAAAATGTTATGAACAAAAATGTGAAACAGTAAAACTCTGCTAGTCCTGAAAAATTGGAGTGTAGTCTAAGACATATCTAGATGATGGCCCCAATACGTTATATGTACATATGACATGTGAAAATATATTTCTATACCAATAAATTGGGCTAAAATTTATCCTATAATAACCTTAGAATTCAGAAGGGTGGAGAGTCAGGGATGATTTGAATGGTGCTTTTCTCTTAAAGTTATCCAAGGGAAATCTGAACTAAAACAGCTTTTTCTTTCAAATGTCCCTGCAGAATAGGTATCATAAATCATTCCAATTGATTAGGGTGCTACTAGGATGATAATTATTTCTTCCACTGCAAAGCTTTGTTAAAAAGACTAATCCTTACATATCTTTTCATCTTCTACCATTCTCAGTTAAATTCAAAGCCAAACATAAGCTTAGTATCAAATCAAAACAATGCTACCAGGAAATAGGGTATTCTGTTACCACACTTTTCCTTCACTACCACAGGGCCCCCCCTGACATATTTACCACAGTACTTCATGCCTCATTGGAAAACCAAAACAAACCAAAAGCAAAAAGGCAATTACTAGGTCTTTGTTTAACAACCCTTTCCCCTACCCCTAAATCTCAGATTTGTTAACAGCATTTTGACTGAGGCCTGTACTTCCCTGTTTGTGTTGGAATGGTTCAAACAAATGGGTGTAAAGACCAAGGCAACAAAACTTAGAAGTAACAGGTGGGAACCTACCTGTATTTGCTAACCTGAGATTTTGGAATGTCTATGCTAGCAGTGTAGAGTCAACATCAATGGTTGCCATAAAAAAAAAGAAGTTTATCCTTAGAAGAAAGATAACATTGAATCCAAAAGAAAACAAACATCCATAGTTGGACTTGCTCCTCTTCTGGGCCACTCTAGGGAGCGTCTGGTAAGCAGCCAGAGAAGCCCAGCCAGTTAAGTGTTGAGATGCTGGAAGATGTTGAGATGGATTCTGTTTTATCATCAGAGGATGAGGTGAGTGAGGGAGGTACAGGCAACTCCAGGAATTGAATATTAAACTACTATAGAGGAAGTGCTAAGTGACCCTAACTCTCCTTTCAATACTTTCAATAAGCTATTGTCATGTCATTTTCAACAAAGATTTGACCAAAAAAGTATTTTTAAATATGAACTTTTCTACTGTTGTGTTTCATCCCTCTTTCAATAGTCTGACTGAAAGCCTGCTATTTTATATTCATTGCATTTCCCTCCTCCCCCCCCCCCCATTTTAAATAATAAGATCCTAGAGGGCAGGGATCACTTAAGTTTCTTGTAACTAACAAAATCTGCTTCGGTGGGCATGTAATAAATATTCTCTCTAATTAGGATGAATTCATCCTTGGTTTGGCACCTGGAAGAGAGGCCAGTGTGGTCTTTGAGCTGCTTTGTTCTTTCTGGCAGGGAATAACCCTTAGTCGTTTACACCGCTTCCCTTCTTTGATGCTCTCCAGGCAGCACTGCTCAAGCTGAAGTTGCTGCTTCTGCTTTCGAAGCCTGGCCCGCTGGGCCTCTAGCTGCTGGGCTTCTTGAATGAGCTTTGCCATCTCCTTATGTAATTGTTCATTCTCATTTTGCAGTTGCCAGGTGAAATTAAGGATAGATTTGTCTGCTGCATGTTCCAGAACATGGTTGTGCTTCCCCACCATACTTTTCCCCAGCAAAAGCTCTGCATCGGACAGCTGATGCTTCAGGGCTCTCCATTCTTTAACCAGAGCACCTTGGGCACTACGAAGGTGCACTTCAGCCTCCTTCTGGACTCTTGATTTTTCCATTTGCAGTGATTTGATATGCTCCTCCTGGGTAATTTGCACTGTCCTCTTAGCATTCAATGCTTGAATCTTCTTTTTCAGCTGGGCTTGGATCTCTTCTTGTTGCAGCAGCTCCTCTCGGAGGGATGATGTTTGGGACTCATAACTGGAGACCAGCTCCTGCCTTTGCCACTGCATCTGCTCCAACTGTTGTGTCTGTTGATCCCATACCTTAATTGGTGCTACCTGTTTTTTCTTTGTTGGATCAGGTACATATCCCATCAGGACAGAGTTGTCACCTAAGAATGGTTGGATTTCAGCTTGCATGTGGCAATGATCATCTATGAGCTGCCTCCTCAGGGCTCGTGTTTGCATAAGTTCTCCATTCAGCTGGATCATTTCTTGCTCTACCTGTGCCTTTATCGCCAGCTCTTTCTGCACCTTTTTCTCCAACTCCTCTTGTGACTTTAACAACTGCTGTAGCTTTTTGCTACCCATTAGTAAGGTAACATTACGATTCTGATTCGTACTCTGCCATATCGTTTTGGGACCCTGTAAAAACCTGAGGGAAAAGCAGCCAGAAACACGTTATTTGTCTATTACACCTTCATGATTATTTGTGAGATATTATTATCTTGATGTCATTTATTTTATCTTCCATGACACTTTCATTGACTCAAGCCACCAACTCTTTCACCTCTCCTAAGCAACTCTTATTGACAGGCTGCAACTCCTAATGTGCCTTTACAATTTTTTTATGAATTGCTGTGGCCAAAAAATTTAGCTGTTCAGTAGCCACCCTCTAGGTAATGAAGCTTTTTGGTCTTAGCTAGCCTGGTCCTTGGGTGACAATAGTGCCCAACTAATCTACTCTCTCCATTTTGGTAGGATATCACAGTTTTTGGCCTCTGGGTATAGCCAAAATCCAAGGAGGTATCCGAGATTACAGAAGAGGTAAACTCAAGTATGCCACTGTTTTGTAAGAATAGATTCAGTAATGGCAAAACTCAGGATTTTCTGAAACTGACAAAGAAATTTAAGGACAAAAAGTTTTTAAAACCTTATTTTCATTTTTGTCCCCAGATCTTAGTGAAGCTCCAGAGAGGTGCTTGTTGATTGATTGGAGGATTCCCTCTCTGGAAGTCCTCTAGCTAAGGCTATTATTTTGGCATGTTGTGGAGGGGGTTTTTGTCTCACATGTGGGTTGCTCTAGAAAGTCTCTGAGGTCCCTTCCAACTCCTTACCTGAGGCAGATGCTCTGTCCGGTGCAGAAGAACTGGTAGAAAAGTTGGGAGAATCTTCATTTTTTTAGCTGATTACCCTTTGCCACCTCTTGCTAGCTATCCCTTTCCCTCCCCTACTCCCCTTTGGTCAATGCTTTGGAGAGTTTTCCTCGTTTGCTCCCTCCGACCCTTTTTGAGCTCACCTGTTACGCGTCCTCAAGTGTTGATCCCAAAAGTGCTGGACGTTGTGTATAGGGGTGGCAGGGGTGGAGGCCAGGGAAGGAAATCCACGCGAAAGATAGAGTCTCATCAGTTCCTCCTTGTGAAAGCTTCTGGGCACCCAACAAGTGTCGACGTACAGACCTACGGGAGGAAGACTGGCGTCCCGTACCCACTTCTTAGCGTTCCAGGGGCCAGAGGACTGAGAAATCTCATCCTGGTCTGGGGTCTTGGACACTGTACAGAAGGCACAATAGTCTCCTTTGTCCAATTCTTTCCTGCCTGTGGCAGGCACAGTCTCGGAGCTCACGGTGTCATCGCTGTCTTCCTGACCACTTTCTTCTCTAGAGGACTTTGAACTCTCCTCCAATTCCCAGTCCTTCCCCAGTGGGGTCGAATCCAACTTTTCGCCATTTTTGTAGTCCGGTCTCCCCTCCACCTCTTCACCTGTGCTTTCTTTTTGCTCCTGCTCAGGGATAAGCTGGCTCCACTCGAGCCTCTGAACCTCTTTAAAACCAGTTTGGGAACGAGGGATGGAATCCAGGTTACAGAAATCTGCTTCAGATTCCATCCCAATCTCAGGTCCCTGTGAAGGCCCCGCCCCCTCTTCTGGCCCCGCCTCCGAGTCAACTCTATTCTCAAATTCCCCTGCAGGTTCCGCCCTTGGCCCCGCCTTCGATTCCACTCTATTCTCAAATTCCCTTGCAGGTTCCGCCCTTGGCCCCGCCTTCGGTTCCACCCTATTCTCAAATTCCCTTGCAGGTTCCGCCCTTGGCCCCGCCTTCGGTTCCACCCTATTCTCAAATTCCCTTGCAGGTTCCGCCCTTGGCCCCGCCTTCGATTCCACTCTATTCTCAAATTCCCTTGCAGGTTCCGCCCTTGGCCCCGCCTTCGGTTCCACCCTATTCTCAAATTCCCCTGCAGGTTCCGCCCTTGGCCGGGTTTCCTCTCGGGTCCCTGGCCCAGTCTCCAGGCCCTGCCTAAGCTCTGACCCCGCCCCATTTTGCCCGCTCGCTATCTGAACGCTAGTCGGACTCATTAAAGTCATTTCCTGTGTCTCCCTGCGCAGGCGCTGCCTTACGCTCCGGGAAGATGGATTCTTCAGCGGGAGCTGCGGCTCCGGAGGCGGAGGGCCTCCAGCCCCGGCCCCGGCCTCGGCCTCGGCCTCCAGTGTGTCTCCTGGTGCTCGGGATGGCGGGGTCTGGGAAGACGACATTCGTACAGGTGAGGCTCGAAAAGCGAGAGGTGGGGAGAGGCTATTGCTGGAGGGGCCTGGGCTGCGACTGGCCGGGGGTCGCGGTGGTGGGATGGCGGGACCACCTCCACCTTCACCTTGTCTCCCGCCGCTCTTTCCCGCAGAGGCTCACGGGATACCTTCACGGCCTGGGTTCGCCACCCTACGTGATCAACCTGGACCCTGCCGTGCACGAGGTCCCCTTCCCGGCCAACATCGGTGAGTCGGCGCGAGCGTGGGTCGACATGTATAGAGGATCCCTAGAAAATCGAGCACTGAATGCCTGTTAGCTCTTGCCAGCTCGACCACTTTTATACAGCCTTCAGCGTCCCAACCTTGCGCTGTTCCTCCTGTCTGGCTGCCCTGTTTGCTCAGTTGGGGATGTTAGGATGTTATTTGCCAAGATTTGGAAACTGAAGTGACAAAAGGTCCGCTTTCCAACAGTCAGTCAATAAGCATTTAAGTGCCTTCTGTGCCAGGCACGGTGCTAAGTGCTGGGGATACAAGAAAAAAAGGTAAAGGATATATATATTTTTTTGCGTTTTTTTGGAGGGGCAATCGGGGTTAAGTGACTTGCCCAAAGTCACGGGGCTAGTTAAGTGTTGTGTCTGAGGTCGTATTTGAACTCAAGGCCTCCTGACAACAGGGTTGGTGTTCTATTCACTGCACCACCTAGCCACGCCAAAAGACATTTTTTAAAAAGATAAAAACTCCTACTCAAAAGGGGGGACAACATGAAAAAAAATATGTATAAATAAGCCGTGTATGGGATAAATTTGAAACTGAGGTAGACATTTAACTCAATAGATATTGAGATGTTCTAAGAGGCTCAAACTGTTCTTAGAGTTGGAAGAAATCTGGGGCAGTCTAGCACCTTGAGGGCAAATACTGCTTTATTTTATGTGGGGAAATGCTTAATTCTTATTGATTGATCTAATCCTACAATTGATCAATGAACCAACATCTGGCAACTAAATCAGTCATTCAGTCTATCTGGGAAGCATAAGTGCCAGCTATAACATCCCTGACAAGAGTTCAGTCATGAAGGCTGCCTATGATTGGGAATCTGCCCCTGTCCGTAGTACCTCATTGCATTTTTGTACAGCTTAATTGTTTCCGTTTAAAGAACATCGTCTTTTTCTAGATGGTGATTTACTCTTCCTCCTTTAAATCTGTGACCCTAAATTATTGACTCCTAGTGTCACTAGGAGTTGTATTTTAGGGCTTCCTGATTCCCAAGGCATAGTTTTATTCTATTTCTCATTCTTTTGGTTAACCTTAAATTGTGTTATCTTTGGTCATAAGATGCCTATAAATTGGAGGGGAATCTTTAAGCCTAGATACTAATTTTAGTTTGCAATAGTGTTGAAGATTTGAACTGAAAGGTTGTTTCATTCTCTGTATCCAAGATTTATTTGTTAAGTAAATGAATTGCTAGGGGAGAGGCAAAGTGGAGTAAGTAGATGGAAGGCCAGCCTTGGCTAGGAAGATTTGGATTCAGTGCTCTAGGCAACTGTTAATGTAGTTGCCAAGATGCCACCCTTCATTTATATAGTGAGTTTCCTCATCTGAGAGTTCTCTATACGAATGAAGTCATAGTTCCAATACCTATTTCTATACCTGTGCTAGGCACCTGGAATACAAAACCAGAATGTTCTCTGTCCTTAAGGAACTTAGGTTCTATTGTATTGTTCTGTGTTCTCCATTCCATTATCTAGCCCCTGCCAGTTTACTCTTTGGCACCTATGCATGGGTCGTAGCAACTTTTAAGCCATTTTCAGAGGCAGACTAGTAAAAATGAGTCTGCTGTTTTCTTAAAAGAATTCTTATGAAATAAGGGGGTCATAATTACTTGAAAATATACTTAATTGTACAAATTTATATGCATTTTAATTCAGAAAAACTGTTTAACTTTTTAAGCTGGATCACGTCTTAAGGTTATTTTTTCAAGTACTTCTATAATAAATGCTTAGTGAAAGGTTCATTCATAATTTCTATTGATTCTGCTTAGAATGGCTCATACTGCATCTGGAGTATTGTAAGCAGCTCTGAGTTCCACCTTTGAGAAGATCATTGACAGATTGGAGTATATCTGGAGAAGGGCAAACTGGATGAGGAGGAGACTGCTAAATGTGGGTCATTTAAAGGAAGTAGAATTGTTTTGCTTGGAGAAGAATATGTAGGGGCAAAACAATATCATGTGGAAGAAATATTAGATTTTAGAAGTCAGTAACATAACTCAGATTTGGTGTATTAAAGTTTACGTATAACTTTCCTTACAATAACCCAGAGGCATTGTGGTATAGGAGATAAGGCAATGACTTGGAATCATGAAATCCTGTCCCATGAACCATTCAAATCCTGTTTCAGATACTTTATTGTTGTGTGACCCTGGGCAGGTCATAGCTTCCCTGTGAGCCAATTCCTTCATCAGTAAAATGAGCGGTTGAACTTGATGGTCCTTAAGGCTCCTTCCAGTTCTAACTGTACAATCCTTTGAGCCCCTTGTACTGTATACATAGTAAAAGTATTGTGTGTATTTAATGATAAAGCTTAGAAAAATTCTTTCCCAGAGTTATAGCTAGGAAATATCAGAACCTGATTCAAACCCAGGTTTTTTTTTTTTTTACTTTAAGGTTCTTTCCATTATGTCATGCTACCTCTGCAACATAGAACAATGAGTGGAAGTTTCAGAAAAGTAAATTTTTGACTTAACATAATTCAAGTGAGCAAGCATTTATTAAATACAACTATCTGTGTACTGGAAAATGTGCAAAGTTCTGAGAATACAAATATGGGCAGGAAGAAAGGTAGCACCTGCCTTCAAGGAACTTACATTCTAATGTGGAAGGACTACATATAAAAAGAACCTGAGGGGTTGTGAGAAGGAAAGGAAAGCTGAGGGCTTGGTATAGAAACATTTTTAGAGAATCAGGATTGGATAAGAGTGAAGGAGTGAGCACTGTTGGCCTGGGCACTCCCTTAAAATGGAGTTAAGGTTTACAAATAGCTTTCCCTATAACATCCCAGAAGCAGCATGGTATTATAGATAAGGCACTGGACTTGGAGTCAGAAAATTCTGGATTCCAGTTCTGCCTTGGGTACTTTCTAGTTGTATGACCATGGATGAATCATGTAAACTCTCTGTGACGCAGTTTCTTCATGTATAAAATGAGGGGATTGGTCTCTCTAAGGTCCCTTAAGGAAAAAATGACCTAACAATCAGAGCTTGTCCAGAAGTGGGATTGGCTGTTTTGAGACCCTATAGGTTTGCAGGTGGACACTGTTATAGGTTTGCAGGTGGACACTGTGTGACCATTCACTCAGGGACTTTGAGGAGGAGATTCTTGTTCAAGATTAGATGAATTTTGAGGTTCCTTTCAGCTTTGTGTGGGATATAGCTCATGTTGTGAGAGGAGGTATATTACATTTCTTTTGGAAAGTCTAGTTAGAGATCATGTGAGGAATTAATTCTTTCTTGATTTTCCCCCCATTATGTTATGAGCTCCTGGAGGGCAGGGACTGTCTTTTGCCTCTTTTTTGTATTCTTAGTGCTTAGCACATTGTCTGGCACATAGGCACTAAATGAATATTTACCTATTGACCACCATGACCTAGTTAACATGCTACCTTCTTCAAGAATTCTTGCCCTTTTCCTTGATCTTCTCCCCACCCTCAACCTGAAAGTTTTATCTCTTTCCTTGTATTTTTTAATAGACCTATGTGTAGACCCTTCCTTTGTCATGCCACATTTTACTTGTTATCATCATGCCTGTGTTTGTGTGGATGTGTTAACCCCCCTAGATTATAACTGCTTAAGAACAAGATCATCTTTGTATTCTCAGGACATAGTACAGTACCTCCGTCTTTTAGGTAAATATTTAATAAATTGTCGCTGAATTGAATTGATATCTTCATTACTTAGAAGTAGTTGGGAAGGAGGGAAACAGAATGAAACTTATAACTTATTCCTGTGTGTCATGTTCATATTTGACTGTTATGTCTTTGAATTATGATCCCAAAAGAAAAATTCTGTATATTTTGTGCATTTCCTGACTCTGCTCCAGCCCATCATTCCATAGGAAACATCACTGCCATGTAACTGGAAGTTCCAAGTTCTGTGAGCTTCCAAGTTATTATATGAGCTGCTTTGATGGTTATGCCCTTGTACCCAAGGAGAACCAATATAAAAAGTTGGTCCAAGAGAGAATTGTCTAGAATAGTTTAGTTCTGACTGCTAGTACCTGCTGGGGGAGAGGGGAATAATGTCAATAAGGGTTAATAGTCTGAAATTACCCTTTCTGTTCTTCCTTCATGTAGCACTTGAAGAGAAACATAGGTTTCTCTACCCATTCTGTTTCCATGTTCTTACTTTCTGATGTGAAACACATAGGAGACAGACATAAGACCACATTCTGATGTTGAAGAAGAAAGGAAATAGAGGGGCAGTTAAATGGTGCAGTGGATAGAACACTGGCCCTTGGAATCAGGAGAACCTGAGTTTAAATTGAATCTCTGACACAACACTTTTTAGCTATGTGACCCTGGGCAAGTCACTTAACCCCAACTGCTTCACCAAAAAAAGGGGGGGGGGTGGAAGTTACTTTATTGCTCAACATTTTTGAGACCATTGATATAATACTCTAAAATTGTGGTGGTATTCTGAGGTCTGTTGGTCTGATCATTATTTTTTTTTTTAGATATTCGGGACACAGTGAAGTATAAGGAAGTCATGAAGCAGTATCCTTTTCCATATCTACTTTAATGTTTTCCTACTCCCATTTATTTTTTTGTGACTATGTTTATAAATGTAGAAGACTTTGCGGTATAGTGTCATATTTTATGACAAATACTAGCCCAAACATGTGAAGTAACTAATTTTTTTAAAGGAGAAAAATGGAGGGTGGGTCTGGAAAAGATATAGCTAATCTAGAAACCTTTCTTAAATGGTTTCAACCTCATTCACATAAACTTAGATTTATAATAAATTATAAAATGAACTTATAAAATTTGGAAGATTTTTGGAAAAGTCCTTTCATTTCTCCTCTCCTTCCTTCCTTATGAAATGAGGACTGAAAGAAAACTTTGTACCTTCAATTGTCCCATAGAGCTTTTGTGAGCAGGTTAGGTTTGCAGTTTTTCAAAGCCTAGATCCGTCACATTAATATCAGAGTGATGTTTGCATTTGTGGTATACTAGATATGAACCTTATCAGATTGCTTATAAACATTTGAATTCCTAAACTTTGTGTCTAGATATGGACTTGGACCCAACGGTGGCATAGTGACCTCCCTTAATCTCTTTGCTACCAGGTTTGATCAGGTATGCTTATCTCCCCTTCTGGAGTACAATAAGATTATGACTTGTATTTCCTTGAGTTTGACCATTTTGGGAGGAAAAAGTCTGGATAAATCTGAACATAAATGTAGGAGATGTCAACACAGAAGCTGTTTTAACTAGGATGCCCTAATTGAGTAAAGCTGCAAGGAAAGATTACTGTGGTAGAGCAGAAAGAGCAGAGTTAGGACACTTGGTTCTAATACTACCTCTGCCACTTTTTAGCCCAGTAGTCTTAAATAAGTCACTTAACCAACACTTTGGAAAAAAGTTAGAAGTATGAAATATATCAATTATTGCTATTATTTCACATTTAAAAATATTTATAGCCATAAAGCCAAAAGTCCAGGGTTCTATTTCTATTATATTACTGATTTGCATTCTGATCTTTCCTTGGTAGGCGCATTATGGATGGAGGATAAATGTTTATTAATATAAAATGTAATTTTTTTTTATCCTTTAGCTTTTTTATATCACTTTCTACAGAAAATTAAGATGGCTTTATTGGGGCGGCCAGGTAGCACAGCGAGTAAGAGCACTCGCTGAGATTTGTGGTCTGGGTTTCTCAGCTTTAAACCCAGATCATTGTATTGTACCTCTCCCAAGTTGCTACCTTAACAGTAAGTAGGCACAGTAGACAGACCTCTGGACTTCCTGCCAAGAAGACCTGAGTTCAAATCCTGCCTTAGCCATATACCTGCTGTGTGATTCTGTTAGTTAACCTCTCTCAACTTCAGTTTCCTCATCTGTAAAATGGAGGTGGTAATATTCCCTCTCTCACAAAATTGTTGTAGAGTAGCTAACATATGTAAATCACTTTGCATACTTTCAAGTGCTACATAAATGATGGCTGTTATTTTTATTTAAATATTGATCTTGGGGAGTGTAGTACAGAGGAAAGAACTCTAGGCTGGGTGTTCGACCTAGTTTTAAGTCCTGCTTTTGATACCTGTTGTGTGACTGGGTAAGTCATTCCATCTTTTGAGCCTCAGAATACTGTA
Organism: Petaurus breviceps papuanus; assembly: GCF_028583685.1. Taxonomy (NCBI): domain Eukaryota; kingdom Metazoa; phylum Chordata; class Mammalia; order Diprotodontia; family Petauridae; genus Petaurus; species Petaurus breviceps. The sequence goes on from NW_027187359.1 coordinate 8,299,963, forward strand.
AAATGCGAGTCATAATGCCTGTGTCTACCTTACAGGTTTGTCATGAGGACCAAATGAAACCAAAGAGAAACTGCCTTATAAACCTGAAAGTGTTATTTTTTTTAAAAAAGTCATTTGGATCTGTGCATGATCTATTATGAGAAGAGGACATAAAATGGGAGAGGTTTCCTAGGGTACATAGTACCCTGAAATTAATCATATACTTCCCAACTTGGAGTTTTCTTATGTGCTTTTGCTATCATGGGAGGGTCTCTGACCCATAGATGTCCCAAAGATCTTCAAGAACCATATCTCTTTCCTTTTAGGTCATGAAGTTTATTGAGAAATCTCAGAACATGTCCCAGTGAGTAACTTTAAATCAACCATTATTTTTTGAACACATTATATGTGCCTAATTCATATGCTCACTATACTGAGCACTATAGAACATACCCAAAAAAAGCTGTGGTTTGGTTCCTGCCTTCTCTTTTGAGGCAGATAAGAGTTATACATATGAAACAAATAGAAATGAACAATTGGGGAGCTACATAAAACCATATGCAATAAACTGTTAAACTGAATATTCTCAGATAATTCCTAAGTCCTTTAAGAGAGTCTTTAGGTCACTGATGAGAAGAGAGTTTTAGAATGGGAATTTTGCCTGACTTAAATCATTTGCCTCCTAGTCTACTCTTAGGATGTCTGCCCTCCTTGCCTTCTGAGCACCATTACTTCTGTCCTTTTTTCTCATCTGTCTTTTCTGAGGCATCCTTTCCACTTAAATTTACATAAATAAAACTCATATAGCTCAAAGAGAGAGAATGCTAATTTTATAAAGTGCTTTCTGGTTGATAATTTTGCTCAGAAAGGGAACTGGGAAAGATTTGTATAATCTTTTTATTCAGTATTATCTACTGGAAAGTGACATCCAGAATTCTTATCTGACCCAGGAGAACTAGTGGTCTAAACTAGTGATGTTGAACTTAAATAGATGTGGAATATTGACTTAGAACACCACAAATTAACATTATCTAGATATTATTGTATTTCTTCACTGATAGTTTTGTAGCAGGCTGGGAGCTTACCACCTCTGGTCTAAAAATCTGTTCACATTTGCTGTTAAGCAGTGGTGTGTGCATTAGTGTTGAATATTGAAATTTCAAGTAGGAAAGTGGAGATTTAACATCTGCTATATCTTTCTACTTATACCCTGACTTAAGATTTAGAGGCATTTACTAAAGGCACTTACATAGAATCTACAAAGTCATAGTTGGTAAATTAACACCTGGTTATAAAGTTTTTTCTAAATCTTAATCCTGCTTTTCTGACCTTTTGGAGATTAACTAGTTCTAAGACTGGTTAATTCTGGATAGGTCTGGCATAGAACATTCCACAATCTCTTGTGGTTTTTTGTAGGTTTTTTTTTTTAATTTGTTTGAAGAATCTGCTTATCTCCTTGAAATATCTCTTTTTTTCAACTGTCTCAAACATCTATTTCCAAGGACGAGTTTTTACATTGTGGCCCTAGGTTTGTGAAAGAATCTATTATGTTTAGATCATTACACATTAATATCTTTGTCCACAAGGGTGACCTTGAAAATGTTTTTGTGTCCTTAGTGAAAGGGAGTTGGGGTTATTCATCCATAATCTAATAGGAAGACAAAGACATACATGAAGCTTTGGTACTATATTAAATTGCTGGATTACAGATTTTAGGAGTCAGCAGTATTGTGTGATGGCATAGTTTAGTGTTTTTAGTTATTTGTACAGTAGCTGTTGTAAATCCCTCATCCAGAATATTTTATTACACAGTTGTAATACTTACCTATTTTTCCTTAAAACAGGTATGTCTTGATTGATACACCTGGACAGATTGAGGTGTTCACTTGGTCAGCTTCTGGTACAATTATCACTGAAGCCCTGGTGAGTCTTGTTTTTATCCTGTGACTGAGAAGTCACTGTTGGGGAGTTAGAGTGATAAATCCCCATTTTCATTTCATTTTTCACAAAAATTATGCCCCACCTATATGCCAGACGTTCTGCTTAAACAAGAAAGACAGAAAAATAAGAGTCTTTGCCCGTAAGTAGTTTACATCTGTTGGGGGTAAGGGTGGTATAGAACATACTCAAGTTAGTAAAGGAATTTTGAGAAGGAAAGATCACTAAATCCTTGGAGTGGGGAGGGTGAGTAGAATATCAAGGAAGGCTTCATGGAGGAGGTGGCACATGAGCTGAGTTTCAGATCCATAGTCTGTCACTTTTAAGCATGGCAATGAGAACAGAACCTTTTTTGCTTAGGAAAGTAGCAAAGTGATTTGGGGTCAAGCATTTGCCCCTCTGACAAGAATATGACTCACCTTGTTTCTTCAGGCTTCCTCATTTCCAACAATTGTCATATATGTGATGGATACATCTAGAAGCACCAACCCTGTTACCTTCATGTCCAACATGTTGTATGCATGCAGGTAAGGCTTCATGGAAGTCAGGGCCCACCGATGCACCCTTCCATCTTAATCCTCTTGTGGACTTTAAGAAGATTCTTTGTTGAAACTTATTGTTCCTGGGAATTCCCTCACTTGAGCTCCCCAAGTTGGTAATTGTATAAAAGGTAGGGCTATGCTCATCATAGGAAGAGTGTGGACATAACCATTTATACAGTTTTGCTTCATTGACTAGCATAAGAGTCAAAGCAGATGATCCCATTGGGTCTGAGGGCTGTTGTGTTATCACAGTAATAGGTGAAGTTGCAAAGCTAATAATGGCCAGTGGCAACAGGACCTAGCTACTGCTCTGACTAAATGCAAGCGGAGACATTAGGAAAAGGAAAGGCCAAGGCTTTAAATATCAAGAGAATTTGTTTTCGGGGGCTCTCATGTTTCCCCTTTGATACAGGTGTAGCAAGTCAAACTAATTGACTTAGAGATTTTGTTACTAGGAGGAGTAGAGTTTTTTTTTAAATGTTTGGTATCTTCTTTTTTTTATTCCATAGCCCCTTCCCAGTGAGCCCCAATCCCCCACTGCCACCCTGGTGCCTATCACATGACAAATCATTAAACCAAACTAGCAAACTTAGTAGCTGTATCTTACAGTGCATGGAGTATAGCACTTCCCTGAGAAGTACTTGTTGATTTTTAAATGTAGCATTCTGCATCCATTGTTTACCACTTCTGTAAAGAGGAGGAAAGTCTTAGATGACCCCTCCTCTGCAGCCCATTATGGTCACTCTAGCGGTGATGGTGTCACCTCTACACTGGGTGTGTGAAATCACTTCTTGACATGAGCAGTATCAGTTACAAATTAACAGTATTATACTCTGTCGTCATCATCATATTGAGATGTCCGTAGGATTGTTGTTGCTGCCTCTGTGGGGAGGGAGTTCATGTTCCTCCTGGAGAGGTATCTTTTTGAACTAACAACAGTACTTGGGTGCTGATGGTACACTTCACTCTTCCTGGATGCAACTTATTACTAACTGTTGCTTGATTCTCTTTTCAGTATCCTGTATAAAACCAAGTTGCCTTTCATTGTGGTCATGAACAAGGTAGGTGTCGTTCAGCCTCATGTGGACTGGGCACTGGAGTGAAAGGTAGTAAATGTGGCTTCTAGGACCAACCCTCCTGCTGTCTGTGTGACCTTGGCCAGATCCTTTCACCTTGTTGGACTTCAGTTTCCTCATCTGGCAGAATACTAGTTGATTTCTAAAGTTCTGTGAAACTGTAAAAATTGATGATGATATTCAATGTCTAAGCTGTCATGGGTATGGTCATCTTAGTACTTTCTTGTTGTGGGGAGATTTGGTGGTTGAGGAAGATAGCTGTAGGTGAGAGGGGGTAGATTGAGGCTTCTTCTTTGCTAGAAGAGGAGATCTCTCTCTCTCTCTCTCTCTTGAAAAAGTATCAGTCTGTCTAAGCAGTCTGCCACAGGAAGGCTGAAGAAGCTCCTCTAGACAGAGCAGATCGTATGCATATTAGGGAGGAGGAACTACTGTTTGTGGTAAAATACCCCTAAGTTAGGAGATGGGATAGGCAGGGAGACTCAGGTGATTACCTGACTAGACTAGAGAATGGAATCATCTTTGTAACCTGGGAGTAGAAGTTGTTTAGCTGTGAATCCTGAAGCTATTTGCTGTTGCCAAGGAAACATTGGAAATAATTTGTTCAGCAACTACAAATTGTGGTGCAGTCATCCTTCATTTAGATCATCTGTTGATCTGGTAGGAAGGAGGAAAGAGGAGTATAAATGGTTCATTGTGTACTGAAATAATTTTTAAAAAGAAAAAAACTTAAGTTGGCTTGCTAACCAAAGTGATTTCTAATGTTTACAGGTCTTGGATATATATGTTAGCAACTGGGAATGTGAGCATTTATATTGGTAAATTGTTGGTTCTCTATATCTATTTGTGACTTTCCCTGCTATTGAACCTTCTAATTGAGACAAAAAATAAATAAAATTTTAAAGGCAAAGTATATGATATTTGTATACAATAAATACTGAGATGAAGGAAGAGATCATTTTAGGTTGGATTATTTAGGGACATCTTCAATTCAGCAAACATTTATTAAGATCCTGTTATCTACAGGGAATTATGTTGACAATAGGGATGAGATCAGAGTTGAGTATTAAGGGATGGAGGTGATATAAGTACAAAATACATCCTTTCATTCTAGGTAAAAGGAGCTATGATAAGGAGCCAGGAATGCAAAGTACTTTTTGTATTGACTAGAATGGCTCACTCAGAAGTTTCCCATAAAGGAACAGTAGAAGTTGCTTTGAGGCCATTTATGAAAGTCCTTGAATATTAGGAAATGTTTGCACTTGATCCTGTAGGAAGCAGGGACCTGTTAAAAGTTGTTGAGTATAAAGTAAAAAAAGCCTTTGTAGGTTTTTGAGCAGGGAGGTGAAGTGAATGAATATAAAAGAATTTATTAAGCACTTGCCATGGGCTAGGGGAATTGATATACTCTTTCTAGAGTGAGTGGGGGGAAGGGGTTTTAGGAGGTCTGTGTCTGACTAGAAATGTTGAAGGCACACGCAGCCCAGTAAGGGGGATGAAGTGTTTGGTTATAGGTAAAATTACATGTTTATAAGTCTCTTCTCATGCCAGACAGGCAGGGTCTTGGTTATTTTAATTTTTTTTTTTTACAAGGGATAACTCAGTCTAGAATGTGGAAGAGGAGGCAGGTTTCCAGAAATGATTGTGATAGACAAAATTCATAAATAAAACCAATATTAAAAGAATAAATTAATATTTTAGGTCTTTCTATCCCAGATGGATTAGAGTAGTAGAGAGACTGGAAGTAGGGTAGCTAAGTTGTGAGGTAATAAGGACCTGGACTTAGGGTGGTCGCCATGAAAATGGACAAGGGATAGATCTGAAACATTTAAAAGAAAAATCCACAGTAGCTTGTGGCTGAATATCTGAGAGAAGGCAATGGAGGGGTCAATAATGACTCAACATTCTCTTGCCTGGTTTCCTGGAAGAAATGTGAAAGTCAGGCACAATCTTTCAACAGAAGGCTGTTGAGCTTGGTTTTACATATGCTGAGTTTGAATTGATAACAGTTTAATTTCCCAGCAAACTTTTTTCAGCCTAATGCTTATATTTAGGTAGAGGATTTTCATTTCCTTAAATATATTATTATATAACTTTGCTTTTTTTCTCATGTAGACCCATTGCTTTTGTCATTTTCCATTTACCTGGTATATGGACAGCATTCTCACTCCTGAAACTTACTCTGTTTTTTGTCTGGTGCAGACCGACATCATTGATCACAGCTTTGCAGTGGAATGGATGCAGGATTTTGAGACCTTCCAAGATGCCTTAAATCAAGAAACTACATATGTCAGTAATCTGACTCGTTCTATGAGTCTAGTGTTGGATGAGTTTTATAGTTCACTCAGGGTAAGTTTTCACCTCCACTCTCTTTCATCTTTAAAATAACTGGGATTATCAGTAAAGGACCATCTTTGATTTAAGTCTTGGGTAGAAGAGAGCAAAAGCTTTAGTGGTTCAGTTGTTTTCTTTGAATAGGTCAAGTAAGTAGGTGTAGATAATTTTGGAAAAGGTGAGGTTGTAAGCTAAATTCTTGCTTTTATTGTTAAGTAAAACTTAACACAAATTATTTAACATTTCACAATAGGAAACAAAATACAATATGCAATTTCTAACAAAATTAAAGGAATATAAAGATATTGCTGTCCATATACTTAGGTATTTTTGTCAACTGCTTAACTAAACCTTGGCTTTCCATTCTACTTTAAGGAAGACTTAAACTCTGTACCTAGAATGTTACCTTGGATTTTATCATAGTAACTAAGCTACTGACAGCAGAGTAAAAGTGTGAAATGCTTCCTTAGCCTTTCAAATAGCCATTCTAATCAGTAAATAAACAAACATGAAGTAAGCTCATTGAAGATAGATAAAAGCGCAGGGCCTGCCCTTAAGAAGCTTAGGTTCTCTCAGAGAGGTAACATAAGCATGTAAAGAAAAATACAAAATAAATTGAAGGTGATTTTTTTTTTTTAAGGGAAAGACACTAGCAAGTGAGGGAATCAGGAAAATATGCAAAAGAAATATTGGAGGACTCAAGGGACTAATAGAGATTCTGAGAGTTAGAGTGAGGAGGAAGTTCATTCCAGGTGTGGGGGACAGCCATTGCAGAAACACAGATAGGAGATATGGTGCCATGTGTGTGGAATAGCAGCTAGGCTAGTTTGGACCACAGAACTTATGAAAGGGAGTAATTTGTAATAAGACTGGCAGGCTAAGTTGGAGCCAAGTTGTTGAAGGACTTATTTGATCTTAGAGGTAATAGAAAGACATGTAATTAGGTAATTAAGGATAGTTAGGTGGCTCAGTGGATAGAATACTGGGCCTGAATTCAGGAAGACCTGAGTTTACATCTTCTAGCTGCTTGACCCTGTTCAGTTTACTTAACCTCTGTCTGCTTTAGTTTCAACTGTGAAATGTGTATAATAATAGTACCTGTCTCCCAGGGTTGATGTGAAGATCAAACGAAATATCTTTAAAACTCTTAGCACAGTGCCTGGCACATAGTAGGGACTTAATAAATGCCTGTTCTCTTTACTTCCTTCCCCTTCCTCCTTTTCCTCAATAGAGTCTGAGTAAGGAATGATATGGTTAGACCTGCATTAAAATCACTTTGGTAGCTACGTGAAGGATGAAAAGGAGACAGGCCTCAGGCAAAGAGACCAATATCACAGTATTCCAGGCTTTGTGCAACTTGTAAATTCCACCTTCCAACTCTGCTTCTTACTTTCTCTTCCCTCATGGACAAAGAAGATAGAACAACAAAGCATGCGATTTGTTTGATTTCATTCATTAAAAAATATTTTTAAAACATTTTTACCTTTGATCTCCTAGAGCCACTATTTTTATCCTTCTCTGACCTGGGAGAGAAGAATGTCATTTCCCAATTTATATCTTCTTAGTCCCACAGTCACAGTAAGAATTAGGGGAAATTGGGGCAGCTAGGTGGCGCAGTGAATAGAACACCAGTGCTGGAGTCAGCACTGGACCTGAATTCAAAATCAGCCTCAGACACTTAACACTTACTAGCCATGTGATCTTGGGCAAATCACTTAACCTCAATTGCCCTGCCCTCCCCCCTTCCATTTTTGTGTCACTACTGTTTAATGCAGTGCCCTGCCCATAACAAGCACTTCATAAATGTTGAAGGCATTAGTAATTTAAGTTACATTGCTTGGTCAGATATTATTTCTTTACACAAATATGATTGAGTACCTGCAAGTACAAGGCAATAAAGTAGGACCTAGGGGAAATATAGTGACTACAATGTAGGTCCTGCTGTCAACAACATAAAAATCTGGGCATGTTGAGTGCTAAAAGAGGGAGCAGAGGACTATTAGAATTTCTAGGAGGGAGTGATTACTTTCTGGTGGACTGGGGTGGGGAGGGGAATCAGAGAACCTGAGTGAGGCAGCTGTATGCCACCTAGGCTTACAAAATGGGTTTGCTTGATAGAGAGAGATGTTAGGGAAAAGGATGGCAGGAGCAGCATTCATAAGGCAGAGAGTGAGGAGAGGTACAGTAGGTGGAATACAGTAGTAGGTTTGTGAAAGGAAGTGATGTTAAATCAGAAAGGAACTTACTTGCATGCTTTCACTCCTAATTGCTTTCTTTTTTATTCTCTCATTTCTGTATTCCCAGAAATGCCTTTTTACTAAACTGCTGCATGCTTCTGTTGTGTATGTGTGGGGTTTTTTTAAACTTTTCTGCTTTAGGCTTTTTAAAGGAACCAAACCCTCTTTTCCTTGAACAAAAAAACAAACAAACAAAAACTATTTGAATAAAACATAACACAAAGAGGTTTTTTTTTTTAATTTGTAATTTTTTTTTAATTAAAAAAAATTTTTGGACAGGGGGAGGCAAGGCAATTGGGGTTAAGTGACTTGCCCAAGGTTACATGGCTAATGTTAAGTGTCTGAGGCCAGATTTGAACTTGGGTCCTCCTGACTCCAGGGCCGGTGCTCCATTCTCTGTGCCACCTAGCCATCCCTTAATTTGTAATTTTAAAAAATTATCAAGTATTTATTTTTTTCTCCCTCACATTTACCCTGTCCCTCCTCCTCCCACTGAAAAAAATAAAAACAAAATCCTTATAACAAATATGCATATCAAACAAAATACATTTTCCTGTGATCTGCATTCAAAAATATGTGTCTCATTCTGCACATTGAGATCATTCCCTCTCAGGAAGGGAGCAGCACCACCAGTCTTCTGGAATCACAGTTGCTTGTTTCATTGATCAGAGTTCTTAAGTCTTTCAAAATGAGAAGATAAAGTTTTTATAGTTTTTCAGTGATTTACTCATAGGATTCTGGGGTGCTTTTGGCAGGTGGTAGGGGTGTCTGCTGTCCTGGGCACAGGCTTAGAAGAACTCTTTGTGCAAGTCACCAGTGCCACAGAAGAATATGAAAGGTAAGAAGTGGAGGGGGTCATTGATAGCCACATTGGGACCCTCACTTCTGGGATGAGGGAGGGTTTTTTTTTTTAGGCCAGGCATTCAGGTTTTCTCCATCTATGCATTTGATTTATATTAGGCATATATACTCCTTCCCCACCCCTATTTACTGGGTGACATTTGACCTTTTTACAGAAGTGGGTCATCAACAACCCGGAAACATGTTTCTCCACAGAAAAGCTCTTTCCATACACTTTCCCTCTCCTTTCCCTTCCCCCAACACCTACCTGTATGTACTTGCTTCTGACCTTACTGGCACTGATCTTCATCTTTGATTAGGTTTGCACTTGGGTCACTGTAGTTGTCAGGCCTATTGTTGATTCTTCAGACAAGGACTTTTTATCCTGTCCAACTTACTGATTATTGTCCAGGTGCATCACAGCTCTATGTCAAGATTTCTGAACCCAGTACACATTCTTCGTTCACTTTAAGCTTCCACCCAATGTTCACCTCTCCAATCAAGCAAATCTTTTAGACAAGAATTATTTGTACTTCATAGTTTCACGGGCAGATTAGTCAATTTGGAGCTTTGCTCATTTTGTAGTGGTATCTTACTAACCTGTTGGGATTCAGTAGCCTTGGGTTTAGACAGAGCCCTTTATTTAACTACATTTGCTTATTTCTTCCTTTTGGTGATGGGAGTTCTAGCTGGTTGGCCTAGGACAGATTACTGTTAAGGCAAGGCATTTAAAAATAACTTTCTCTTTCTAGGGAATATCGCCCTGAATATGAGCGTTTGAAGAAAACACTGGTAAGAAAGGGAACTGACTGTTCTTTTACTGGCCCCAAGGTCACAGGCTTCTTTTCATGGATTCCAAGACACTTTGTGGATACCTGTTCTTTTCATTTAAATTTGTATATTTGCCATCTTGTCATAGCTCTTCTTCACAAAGAAATAATAATAGCTCACAGTTAAGTGTCATCTTCCAGTTTTCAAAGCAGTTTCTTCCCAACCAGGCTGTGGGAGGTGATGAAAGTGTCTGGTAATTTTACTGAGAGGGTTATGGGCTTTGCTGGGACCATAAAGCCACTCTTGGTCTGTGGGTTCCACAGCCAGCTCTTCTCTTCTACCTGCCACCTCAGGTTCTGATTTCTTAAATTCTTATTTGAAAATTGGGGGGGGGGGAGTTTGTGAAATTTTAAACAACAGATTTAATTCAATAAACATTTGAGCACCTTCTATGTTTAAGGCACTTTGGGGATTATAAATATGAAAAGTAAATAGCCCCTATTCTTACAGACCTTACATCCTCCTAGGGGGATAATAAATATACACAGATGACTGTTACACAGCATAGGGAGTAGAGAGGATGAGGGAAGAAGACAAAACAGATATCAGACAAAATGTTCTAGGAATATTGGAAGTGGGAGAGTTTGGGGATTTTAAGGGAAGGCTCCATGGAGGAAGTGACCCTTGTGTTGAGTCTTGAAGAACAATAAAGCATCTAAAAAAGATGTATCTGAAGAAGCAGAGTAGAACAGTGATAGAGTGCTTGAATTTTGCTTTATCGAACTACTGTGTGACTCTAAATCACTTCACCTTTTTTTATCCTTAGTTTCATTATCTGTAAAATAGGGATAATAATAGTACCTACAACATAACACCTCGTTGTGAAGACCAATAATGATTAGTGTGAACTGTTACTTTAATAAGAGGATCCATACGTTCTAAGCATAGACATGGTCTGTATGGATGCCCACAGGTGGGAGATGGCATGGGAGGTTTGGGGAACAGCAGGTATGGCTGAATGTAGAAGAGTATGAAATAAAGCTGGGGAGGTGGGTTGTCAACAAATTAATCGTGAGAGTTCCTGCTTTTCTTTTTTGAGCATATAGCTTGTCTTCCACACTGAAGTTTGCTTTCCTGACTGTGAAGTTATGGCTTAGGTTATAGAATCTCCTTTCTTAGGAATCTCTTAGAATAGGAAAAGTACCAACAGGAATTCAGGGAAAGGCACTTGGTGACCTTAAGACACCCTTATCATAGCTAAGATTACTCAGTCTATGTAGCCTAATACACAGTATATACAGACAGGGATGCCAGTCACTAGCCTTAACCCACATAACTTGCTCTTAAACTAAGATTCTGGATTGAACCTAAAACTAGTGTCTCCAGGTTGGTCCTTTGTCACTGAACTTTCTACCACTTGTATTTGACAGGAATTTCATTTCCCTGCCTGTGCCATTTGTCCATTTTACGTAGTTTCAGTTGCAGCCTTTATGAACCCCTCATTTTTGGGGGTCCTTTACTCCTTCCATTTTATCCAAACCTGTTCTTCCTTAATGTCTAAACAGTCCTCTGGATCTTTCCATTCCTGCTAACCTCTAGAAGACTAATAATTTCCACCTTCTTCAGGTATTTGAGGATGTTTTCCCCCCTTTTTACAGGCCCATGCACAGAGCCAGCAGCACAAAGAGCAACTGGACCGTCTTCAAAAAGACATGGGGTCTGTGGCCTTGGATCCTGGGGCAGCCGCAGGTACCTGAGGGTCTGTTGGACTGTTGGGGAATACGGCACTTTCCCTCATTAGGAAGGAACGCACCAGTGATTTGGGGGGGAGAAGAAAGGCTCTGATTGGCTTGTATATGTGACATTTACAGAGCAGCATCTTCAGCTAGTTTCTGTTTCACATTGGTGATCTTGGGACTCTCCTTCACATTGGGGGTCTATTGGCATAGTGACTTTGGGATCAGCTTGAAGTTATTGTTCTTTTCCGTGGCTTCCTGTTGATGGCAGAAAGTGATTGAGGTTCAGTGCACTGCTGAAACTACATTGGGTTTAAGCTTAGAAATAATTTTAATATGTTTCTGGGTCACCCTGAAATTGGTGCCCTTCTCTCGTTTCATCATAACCTTTGGTATGGTGGCTGTAGCTTTGGTTTTTTCTCTCCCACATCATGAGTTTGCTCATTTTGAAGCAGAGGGGGTTTCACATTTTCCCTGCTTGTTTGTGGTCCTATCACACTTATACTCTCCTTGTAATTCAATTTCCAATCTGTTCAGGTGAAATTTAAGTGGTTTTTAGTTTATTCCTTGAGCCTACATTTATTTTCTAGGGAAAATTTCACGTCAGCACACATTTCAGTTCAGTAAGCTATTAGTATTTCAAAGGAGAAAGAAGCAGTGTGGTGAACTGGATAGAGAGCTAGCCTGGGACTTATGAAGACCCAGGTTCAAGTCCCACGTCTGAGACGTACTGCCTAGCAAGTGACTTGCCTCTGAGTGCTGAAGGCATTCAATACAATAACTTGTAGAGAAGGGGCTGATCTGCTCTGGTTTAGTAGGAGCCCCGTGCACCAGTGAAATCATAGTCTGGTTCCTAGTCTGAGGAACTTGCTAGTCAGAGAACACATCCAGACCAAAGGCTACAAGGACACCTGAAGATGGAGGCACAGGCACAGAATTGGTCCCCGACATTTAATTTGATTTCAAGTATCTTAGTGCTAGCTTTCATTTCAGTATCGAAGTTATTGTGTACATCCTTCTGGTTCCTATAAGTTTTTCAGTGCTTTCCTATATTCATCATATTTTGTGGCGAAACAATATTCCATTGTATTGATATACCACAGTTTGTCGATTCTCCTGCCAATGATCGTTTACTTTGTTTCCAGTTGGGTACCTTCCTGTCTTTGAACTCTTTGGGGTGGAGTATATTCCCAGTGGTAAGGATCTCTGGGTTAAAGGTTATAAACAATTTAGTGACTTTCTCAGATAATTCCAGATTGTTTTCCAGATAACCTAGACAAATTCTTAGCATCATCACATAATGCATTATCATGCTCATCTTTCAACTGCCACACCAACAGTGACCGTTTCAGGCTTTTATCATCTTTGCCAATTTTGTGGTGGGATCTGAAATTTGTCTTTTATTGACTTCACAGATTCTGTTTAACTGATAGCAAAGTCTAAAAGGTTCCTCTTCCTTAGGCTTCTATATACCGTGTTTCCCCGATAATAAGACACTGTCTTATTATTTTTTTTTTGGACAGAAAAACACCAGAGGGCTTATTTTCAGGGGAGGGCTTATTTTAATGAACATTGACAGCAATTTTAATAAACAGGTAAATGTGAACAAAAAAATGTACCTTTATTCAATAAGCAAATCACTGGGGAAGAACAGGATGACGCGCTCACTGCTGCAGCTCTGATTGGATGCAGCTCGGAGCGCAGCGTGCGTTTCACCCGGGGTGGGGGGGGGGACGGTGCATACAGAGGGTACCGTAATGTAGTGTGTAGCGCAAGGGATCACCTTCACTACAGTAGCAATCTCAATAGGGCTTATTTTCGGGGGAGGGCTTATTTTAGAGGAATCTTACACAGTAAGGGGAGGGCTTATTTTCGGGATAGGTCTTATTATCGGGGAAACACGGTAGAATGACTATTGGATTCCGATCCTGAAATATGGCGCTGGCCAACTCTTTAGGGTGAATTAGTGATTGTTCAGGTTGGGGACTAGAGGATGAAAGGTTATTTACTAAATGAGAAATAACTAATAATCCTTTTGGGGCCAAGGTTTCATTCACAATTAAAGTGCTTTCTGTTCCTTTTAACAAGATTTTTACTCCTGTTAACTATTTCTATCCCTGAAGCAGTTGTCACGTTAGTCCCTGCTCTCCCTTTACTATCAAAGGTTTCATTTAGTCTTTCTTAATGGGGCAAATTACCACTTGGGGTCTCCTAGTTTCTCAAATTAATTATTTTTCTTTAGGAAGCTACTGAGCAATTATGCCATCTGTGAAATACCTAAGAGGAGTTTTTTTCTAGCAGTATAGCTTAGGAAGAATTCTCAAAGGTGACCTTTCCTTCACTGGAGAGTCCTCTTAGGTCCATTTTGGTTTTGTTTTTTGTTTTTTGCTTTGTGGAGGGGCAAGGGCAGGGCAATTGGGGGTAACTGACTTGTCCAAGGTCACACAGCTAGTAAATGTTAAGTGTCTGAGGCCAGATTTGAACTTGGGACATACTGACTACAGTGCCAGTGCTTTATTCACTGTGCCACCTAGCTGCCCCTCATAGCTCCATTTTGTAGTTGTCTACAGTAGGAAGATAGTTGCTATCTTTCCGAAAGACATTTCTCATCCATTTTTATATCAAAATAAGTATCTAGTTTTCATTTAGATGGTCCCAAAGTTAAATATAAACCCTGCTAAACCCCTGCTATGTAGTTCCCTGGTCACTCTGGGTATCAGGGTTTTATAGGTGTAATTCCTTTTTTTTTTTTTTTTTGGCTTTTTTGGAGGGCAATTGGGGTTAAGTGACTTGCCCAAGGTCACACAGCTAGTGTTTGTGTTAAGTGTTTGTGACTGGATTTGAACTCAGGTCCTCCTGACTCCAGGGCCAGTGCTCTATTCACTGTGCCACCTAGCCGCCCTATGGGTGTGATTCTTGAGGCAGGTCCCAGTGCTACCTCCGTGAATGATACAGTGATCTTCTTGCTCTGCTCCTAGTCCCTCTCCATTCAAGGGATTGGAGTGGGGGTGGGGGCATGCTTCATAATCACTTTTTAGGAAGTGAAGATGTCTGTTGTAAGTTGATATTTGTGTTTCCTTTATAGACAGTTCAGCTAATGCAGTGACTCCTTCTGATCTGATTCTAACCAGAGGTACAGCAGATGAAGAAGAAGAGGATGAAGAAGATAGTGATACAGATGATATTGACCATAAAGGTGAGAGAGAAAACAGTTGCACTGAAGGTAGCAAACTGGAATGACTTTGCAGAGACAGAGAACTGCTTCTTCTGGGAGTTGGCTGCCCAGGACACTAATATCTTGGAGTAAAATTCCTAGTTTCTGAAGCATGTCACCTGTAGCCATGGAGATGAGAAATGGTAAGGGGTAGGTATATAGTGATAGGAGATTGCTTCCCAGAGGCTTTCTTTTGCCCTTGGATAGTCGCAAATGTTTTCAGCCTCTTCACTGTCCCATGATTCTCTTTAGACTTCAGTTTTTAAAGCCTAATGTCATTCTGAGGCCCCTAGAATTGCTTTGAAGACACATAGAAAGATCTGAGGGACTCATTTTGGTTTATGGTTAGGTTATTCATGAAGTAGAAGTCTAAGAGTATCAGGATATAGAGGATGATTTAGCTTTAAAACCCTTGAGGGTTTAACTTGGTTAGGAGCAGTTCTATGAGTTGTGAACCAAATCTACCTTTCTACCCAGCTCCTCCAATATAAGAGTGCTGTCCTGATGTCCCTAAACTTCAGCAGTACCAACTGGCAAAGCCTCTCTCAAGTGTTATGCCCTACACGTGATCATAAAGTTCTCAGAGAGCTTCCTAGTTGAATAAAGGGAACAGTCAATTTTATTGAAACAGAATGTCTTTCCTGAGAAATGGAATGAGAACAATTTCCACCCACCTGGCTAACTGGGAAGTAATTTTCATTACTTCTTTTTCCCTTTCCAGTTACGGAAGAAAGCCATGAAGAACCAGCTTTCAAGAATTTTATGCAGGAATCAGTGATGTGGTACAGGAACAGAAGCAACGAATAAATAAATAATTAGAAGGAGAGAGACATTAGGAAGTTCTACTTGGGTTACTTGAAATCCTGAGTTCAGGAGTTCTGCATAAAGGAACTGTTGTTGTCTTCCACTGATTTGGGTCATGAAGAAGAGACCTTTTGGCTTGGCAGTCAGTGTTCTTCATTGAGAAGCTGGATTCCTCTTCACCTTTCCTAAGCCCTCTGGATAGAAGCTCATACTGTTGCAGTCCTGAGGTTTTCTTATCATTTTATCATGTTAAACTCAAGTATCTTTGTTGCTGCCAAGTAGAAATTGAGAGCTCACTTTTGGTGGTACCTTCTGCATCTCCATTGGGAGGCTGGTTTTGCAGCCAACACTTCACTCTGCCTTTTCTACTCCCTTGACTGTATGTGCCCCTTTCCCTGTGTGACAAGTGGTGCTGAGGGTGAGTCTTCACAAGCCAGAAATGTCAGCGGCTTCCCACTCACTTTGTCAGTCTGTGCTAGAACTTGTCTAGCATTATGTTGTTTGTAGGACCTCAAGCCTGTTGGAGGAAAATAGGAACACCCTGATTTGTGTTGGAACTTGGATAAATAATTTATTTAACTTTGTGAGCCTATGTGTCATGATTTGAAATTAGTGAGAAATTACTTAGGTTTTAAAGTTCTCTAAAAACATACTTCTCCCCTCATTCAGAAAGTAGAATTGAGGTCACATGTCTAGTCTGCTCTTAGGTGTTGCTTCTTGAAATTTACCACATAAAGATAAGAGGTCCTTTTCTGCTCATAGAGAATTTATAATATAGAGGCCACGTAAAAGTTCTGAGTCAGGATCCATGTTCTTTTGGAAAGTAGCATAAATCCCATCTCCCCATCCCTTCCCACCCTAAGCTAGGGCTCATTTATTTTATATATACATATGCTAGGATATGTTTTCTCTGTTTCCCAATCCATATCAATATCATAGAACACAAGGGATCAAATATATATACCTTTTCTTTATCCAACTCAAACCACTAGGCTTTATCAGTATAGCCTTACACCAAATGAAATCTTTGAATTCAACACATTACTTAAGAGTTGGTGTCGGGGCGGCCAGGTAGCACAGCAAGTAAGAGCACTGGCCCCAGTGTCGGGATGATCTGGGGATCAAATCTCGGGCTCAGACACTTAGCACCCACCCAGAAACACCTGGCTGTGTAACCTTGAGCACGTTACTTAACCCCAATTGCTTATTTAAAAAAAAAAAAGAGTTGGTCTCTATGTTGTGGTTTTTGTTTTTGTTTTTTGCTTTTTGGAGGGCAGTTGGGGTTAAGTTACTTGCCCAAGGTCACAGTTTTTGTGTTAAGTGTCTGAGGCTGGCTTTGAACTCTGTACTCCTGACTCCAGGGCCTGTTCTCTATTCACTGTGCCACCTAGCTGCCCCATGTTGTGTTTTAATTATCACATCTATTAGAAATACATTTGTTAATGTTTTAGACAGTTGTAGAGAGCACTTTTAACTGACTTGGAATCCTATGCTTTCCAAAAATGCAGTGACAGAAGACTTGAGTTTTATGCCTTACTAAGGGGATTCTACAGGGGTTCTAAATGGTGATCTTTATACAACTAGGTTCATTACAAAGTTGCAAATCAGCACAGCATGTTTATCTAATGGAAACCGAATTCAAAGATCCATTTGTGGTGTTACCTCCAGGCCTCCAGACTGAGAGACAAAAACTCTCTCTGGGACAATCACTGGGACTGGAAGCATTTGCTTTTGTAGCATTGTCACAGTTTTGGCATAGACTTCACATGAGTTATGATTCTACAACTTCTGGCCTAAATTAGTGCCTTAAATTTTCTTATATTTACTTAATATGATACATTGTGTTCAGTTTTGAGCATCATCCTTGAGGAAGGACATTCATTAAAGATCTTCTTGAGATACTGGTTAAGTGACTGCCAGTTTTTGGCACAGGGAAGTTTAACCCAGGTATTCCTGATTCTGAGGCCAGCTCTCTTATCTACCATATCATTAATAAGGTATGAGATTAATAAGAATTAAGACTCATAAGAGGCTATTGGATTTGGCAATTAAGAGGTCTTTTGTAACTTTAGCAAGACTGGTTTATTAGTGAGGTCAAAAGATAGATTGGGCAGAGGGCTAAGAAATAAGTGAAAAATATTTAACGGCCTAGACCTTTTGACCCAGTCATACCACTATTAGGTCTGTTTGCCAAGAGGATTAGGGAAAATGGAAAAGAACCTACATGTTTTAAAATATAGCTTCTCTCTGTGGTGGCAAAGAACTGGAAAGTGTGGGTATGTCCATCAATTGGGGAATGGCTAAACCAATTGTGGTATGTGTTCATGATGGGATATTACTCTGCTATAAGAAAAGATGAGCTCGGTGATTTTAGAAAAGTATGGAGAGACCTCCATGAAATAATGAATGAAATTAGCAGAACCAAGAGAACTCTGTATACACTTCACAGCAGTATTGTTTTAAGAACAGCTTGGAAGAACCAAGTCATTCTATTATAAATACCCAAGTCAACCTTAGATCCTATGAAGGAAGATGCTGTTTGAATCCAGAAAGAAATAACATGATGTAGGAAATGATGAACTGGTTGATTTAGAAAAACATGGAAAGACTTGGACTTACGAAGGAAGATACTGATGGGGTGCTTGGGATCTATGTTTGTAAAATCAATTTGTAAACTCAATTTGTAACATCAGTAATGATGGGGTGCTTGGGATCTATATTTGTAACACCAATTTGTAATGCCACTTTAACATCAGTCTATAAGACCAGTTTGTAAAATCCCTCCCCCCAGCTTCAGAGCATTAACTCTGCCCAGCAACAACTCATGAATTGTTTTTCTCAGCTTGGAACAATGACAAGCTACACCTGTGAATCTTTCACAAAAGTATCTATAAACATTCCAGCTTAGGCAACTATCATCTCCCCCTTGTATAGTGTCCCGCTGCCCCCATGAATCCTTCAGGACCCTATCTCTGGGTTAACTCCTTAGCCTATTATCCACACACTGAGTCTCCGTTAGCCTTGGTTCCCAGACATCAATCTTTTGACACTGATGGGTGGCAGACTGGGCACTGACTTGACAGTCAGCCCTTGACCACTAGCTGACATTTGAAGCCTAAAACCACATCTCCAGGTAGCCCCACCTTGGGCTTTTTCCCAGTGAATTATGGGCAATATGCCTTCACAGTTGCATTAAAAATGCATGTTCCTTTAGACACTGGCCCCTCCTTAACTCCTCCCTAATCCCACCCTTAATCACCTAGTTAACATAATTGGCATGGGTTCTACTATGGATTACTCTATAAAAATCTTTATTCTACCCCTTTAAGGTTGCAGGTCCCCTAAAGGACTCTTGCCCTCTGTACAGCCTAACAATAAACTTGCAGGTCCCCTAAGGACCCTTGCCCGCTGTAAAGCATACAATAAACTTTTACAAGTCTGACTCCAAGTTGGCTTGGGCTGAATTCTTTCAAGACTGAATTTCAGGCTTTCTGGTCTTAGATAAGATCAGAGTTCCTGCTGAACCTATTGTGAGCCATCCCTCATCAATGCCATCCACCTTCAAAGAATCAAATGATAGGAAATAAGCATAGTATGACCTTAAATATATATGTGTATGAGTATGTATGTGTATATATGTTTACATTTATAGATAATCTCTGTGTGTGTATATGTGTGTATCCACGCTTAATTGTAACCTTCTTTAGAGGGGGGAAAAAAAGTAATAAGTTCACCACAGAATGCAAAAGAAAAGCAGGACAGCTTTGAAAACTGTAGTATTTATTATATAGGTTTTCTTGAAATTGAAATTTATTGTTTTATATTGAGTCCTCTCAAGATCTGCTGTGTACATGGCAAATTTTTTTCTTTTCTCATTTTGTATTTAAGTGTAAAATAAAAGAAAATTTTTTAAAGAGTGGAGAAGTAACAAGACTAAAAGCTCATACCGCTTCTCTTTGGTGCCATGAAAGAAGTAAATTTAAGTGGAAAGTTGAAAGAGTAGGGGTAATCTGTGGAAGAAAGTGGAACTATCAGTTCTTGAATTAGTTATTCTTGTAGAGCTTTCACTTTACCTTGTTGATAGACATCTTGTTAATAATAGATAGAATATCTTGTTAATAATGGTGGTTTCAGGTGGCCTCCAGTTTTGCTATGTCATTGATGTGGTATAATAGGACCCCATAATAGGATCTGGCTCACTGGGTCACAGCATCATGGTTCCAGAGCCCGAAGGGACCTCAGAGGTTATCTAGTCCAATTCCCTTGTTTTACATGAAACACTTTGGGTCCCTTGTAGACAGTGTTTCCACATAAACTATGCTTGACTTGGAGCAGCTACTGGAGATTGCTTAATTTGTTGTTAGTCACACATGACATGTGAAACTTGAGTCATGTCAACTCAACTAAGGATGTACAAAATGAAGTCCCCCCTGGTGTTCCAGGTTCTGTGATGGCTCTAGACATATAAATTCCGTAAGATTTAACTTTTGCAATGACAGGTGTGTCCCTCTACCCACTTGGAGGTCCCAGTCATCACTCCCTTTCCAAATGTTGCCCTAAAGAAATCACTTGGCATATGGACTAAATGCATCTACTACAGTGAAAAGGGAAGTTTAACTTAATTTCTAAGCAATTGAGCACAGTCCTTCCTGGAATACCAATTCTCATGCCTTCCACCTTGTCTTCTGCATCCTGTTTCCTTACTTTGATTACAGGAACAGACACAAAGGTCATTTGTAGAAGAATGCTTTCAAGTATGCTCCAATTCAGTATCAAAATGGAGAAAGAAAACTACCTCACTATGATCCTCCACATACTGAGAAATGGCCATTCAGCCTTTGTGTTGTCCTCATGCTTGGTCTCCAAAAAGTCAGCAGGGAACTCTGCTGCTCAGTACTTCAGTGGACCCAGTATTAGGAAAAGCTTTATTAAAACTAAAGCTAAAGGTGCTGACACAGTAGATAGAGCACTGGACCTGGAGTCAGGGAGACTCATCTCCCTGAGTTCAAATTTGGTCTAAAATACTTAGGAGCTGTGTGACCCTGGGCAAGTCACTTAATCCTGTTTGCCTTGGTTTCCTCATCTGTAAAATGGGTTGGAGAAGGAAATGGCAAACCACTCCAGTATCTTTGTCAAGAAAACCCTAAAAGGAGTCATGAAGAGTTGGACAGGTTTAAAATGACTGAGCAATAACAAAGCCCAAGTCGAATAGGCTGCCTTAAGAAGTAATGGGCTTCAGAGGACTCATAATGAAAAATGCAACCCATCTTCAGAGGGAGAACTGATGAACTCCAAGTGCGTGTTTTTTTCTACTTTGTTTTTACTTTTGCAAAGTTTCTACTTTGTTTAAATACAATCCAACACAACGGCTGTGTGGCCACTTTTCAGTATTCAGTTCAGCAAACATTAAGTTCCTACTACCTGCAAAGGACTGGGGATACAGAGACAAAAAAGACACAGCCCTTGCCTGTAAAAAGCTTACATTCAACTGGCATGTTGTAGTTGGAATTTCTAATATGGGTTGCAGTAGAAGGCCTCTGAGGTGCCTTCAAACTCAGATATTGGAAAGTTTTGATGTTCACATATCATATAAAAGCTCACGCCAATTCGAGGCTTCCCCCAGCCTTCTAATAGGGTGTCCTTTCTCCATGGCCCTACCAACACTGACTTTTACAACTATTTTTGCCAATTTCATGAGTATAAGATTGTGCAGAAGAAGCGTCATGGCATAAGAGATAAAGAGCTGCCCTTCAAGTTAGGAAGACCTTTGTTCAAGGCCTGCCTCTGACATATACTACTGTGTGACCTTAGGTGGGCATTTGACCTCTCAGTAAGTAGCCCAGATAACTCTGTTAATTGCAAAAAAGGTGCTGAATTCCCTTGGTAGGGGTTTTCCTCATGGGGAATCTCCTATACCAATTAAATTACAAGTCTGATACAAAAAAATGCTAATGTATATTTCTCTATTAGGGAGAATTTTAAGAATACTTCTGACAGTGGTTGATAATTTAGATTTCTTATAAGAACTTCCCTTCCATATACACCTTGACCATTTAGGGACTTTCTCTTATACATTTTGCATTAATTCTTTATAGATTTTGTATATCTCATTTTTATCAAAAATATTCGCAACAATGTTTTTTCCACTGATTTTTATTGTGGATGATTTTTTTGTACAAGATCTGCTTTCTGTGATCAAAACTATCTGCTTTTGTCCATAATTTTATCCATCTTAACGATTTTCTTCTTTTTTACAATTGTGATATATCTGTAATTCCATTTTCTTTCAACTTTTCTATGATGTTTTCAGATTTAGATCACTGATTTGGAATTTATTTTAAATGATACAAAATATAACTTCATATGTTATTCAATTTTCCTACCAATTTTATTGGTTACCTTCTCCATTGTTGAGTAGGAAAAATTTAGACTAGCTATGTGGTCTAAAGACTTCATATAGTGTCTCTGGCCAATTTTTCATAAATTATTTAAACTAAATAAAAAATCAATTATTTAGCTAACAAGTTGTACCTTGATGTAAGACCAGTGATAAAGGATATTTGACTTCCATGAATCTTGGCATTTTATTCCAAGGAGATACTTTCAATTAATTTTCACATGCTAATATAAAGCATGACTAATTTTGTACTCATGGTCAAAAGGCATATAAGGTCAGTAAAATTGTTAGAAATGTTATAAAACATAGTATGTATTAATGTTGCTGAAGCTACCTGTCTCTCATTAGAAACCACAACCATGTAATATCCAGGTAGATCACTGCCAATGGCAGACCTGTGTTTTTGGAGAAAGATTATCCACATAATCCCTGTGCAGTGCCCTACATGGAGAGCAAAGTCAATCAATCATGGATCCACAATGAAGGTCTGATGGAAAATGAATTGTTTGTACATAAACCCCTGAAGTAATATTACTTCTAGGGAGAATCTAAACTACAGAGTTACACACTATTGAGTATCAGTGGGGACAACATGACCATGGGAGAGGATTTCCTTAGAATGTTAGGATGTTGCTCTAACAGCAACTTCAAGTTTGATTCCCTAAATCTGGGGATCATGGAGAAAGCTAATGGATTGCCTACTTTATGTTTTCTATATTTCTTTATGGGCTCAAGTCCTTAGCTTCTCATGCATTTTCTATGTGGGAAAGAAAAGCTGTCCCATACCTAGTACCCATGTTACATACTGAGAGAAAAGAGTAAGCATTTTTATCAAGCACCTACTATGTCTCAGGCATTGTGCTAACCACTTCACAAGTATCTCATTTCATCTTTACAACTTTGAAAGGTAGGTGCTATTATCTCCACTTTACAGTTGAGGAAACTGAGGCAGAGGTTAAGTGACTTGCTCAGGGTCACAAAGCTAATAAGTATCTGAGGCTGGACTTGAACTAGGGTCTTTCTGACTCTAGGCCCAGACTTTATTCACTGTCATGCAATCTGGGCACTTTATTAACC
Organism: Petaurus breviceps papuanus; assembly: GCF_028583685.1. Lineage (NCBI taxonomy): Eukaryota > Metazoa > Chordata > Mammalia > Diprotodontia > Petauridae > Petaurus > Petaurus breviceps. The sequence goes on from NW_027187359.1 coordinate 8,322,905, forward strand.
TCATTTTGGGAAACCTAGACATGATTTTACCATGAGTATGTAAGAGGATTTTCCTTTAGTAACTCTAAGTAGGGATAACAAGCTAAAGAGTAAAAATAACTCTCAGTGTAGTCTAGTCACTAGGCCAGGATCAGACTTGGTTCATGTTAGTTCAGGCTCTTACTCTGTATATAATCTGTGCATGTTTTATAATCCCCCTCTACAATGTAAGCTCCTCGAGTAGGGGGAATTTTGTTTTGCTTTTGTACTTCCAATGCCCTACAAATTGTAGGTGCTTAGTAAATATTTGTTCAAATGATGTGGGAGCAGCAGAAATAATACAACTTTATCCCTTGATAGAATTTAAGAACACTAATCTGCTGGCCATTCCATAGCCCTGATAAGTTCCCTTTGTTTTTCTCAGTTTGATTTAATTAATCTAACCACACTCTGCCCCAATGAAAGAAAAGGAGAAAAGAGAGGATAAAACAAGGCAATGTACATCGAAAAAAATGAAGTTAGTGGGGAAGATGTGCTCAAGAGACTGGAGGACAAGGAAGAAGAAAAGCTAAACAATGAAGAGAAAGGAGGGGACCATGAGGAGTTGGTGTGACATGTCACCACAGGTGTCTAAATGTAAGAGCAGGACTCTTGATGTTAGTTGGTGGAAGAAGCCATTTATTGGTGTTGGCCATTTGCTTTTAGGCACCAATATTTGATTCACAGTGACTTCCATCTGTTAATGAAGGAAGCTAAATACATTTTTACAAAATCCCTCTATACACACAGGACCTAAATCTAAGCATAGCTATTAGGTAATAGCTTTAACAAATCTGATAAATCACCATAATTATACTGAGCTGACTCTTAGTCATAACTGCAGCACATACATGTTTTTCATAGTAGAAAAGAGGAACTAGATTTAGTGGTGAAGTAACTTGATCCCATTGCAAACTCAGCATTAAAGCCAAAACAGAACTCTGGTCTCACGATCACCACCTTGATTTGTTTTTGTTCATGCAAAACTGTACTGACAGTCATCCTGGAACAGAAAAGACCACTGTTGGCCAAACCCACTGCTGGAGGTCCTGCGAACAGCCTCTGGAGCCTTGGACCCCTCCATATCAATTTACTGTTCATGGGAACGAGTTCTTGTATAGTTGCTCCCTTACTGGTTTGGAAGAAAAAGCTCTTCCTTTTCCTCTTATATTTTCCTTATCCTCTTTTTGCAACGCTGGTTGAAGACAGGGGAGGATCCCATGAGGCTGTCAGGGGAGTGGGATCCATAGCTGCTCTCTGAGCCATTGGGACTCTGGGGTATCCCAGCCTCGCTGATGCCAGACATAGGCTCTTCAAAGACATCACTGCCCAGCACGCCATGCCCAGAGACAGTGCCTTCTTCACTCTCCTGTGACTCTATTTTTACTGGGGCCAAATTCCAAAGAGGAGAAGCATTTACTTCAGCACCTAGAAACAGATTCCAAGATCCCAGCAGTCAGACATCAACAAAAAGCCAAGTATACACGGGTTAGTGAAGATTATGGACGGAGAAGGAATCTGAGAGTTGATACAAATGAAGACTATAAAAAGAATAAGAAATTCAATACTAGGTCATACAAATAGTCCCGTGCATCCTAATGCTGCTATGACAAGGAAGCTATCTCTAGGGAAAGTCATGGTGGCTGCCCTCCATTCTGTCACCTTCAAAGGTAAATGAACCCTGTATATATCTTCACTTTCTCTTGACTCTTTAAGAGAAGATAAAAAGGATAGGAGTGTCCCTGTCTGGTTCAGGGGCTCATGGATGTGCTTCCTCTGGTTTCCTTCTTTACAAGGCACCTGTCTTCTAGCTTTTTGTTCTGGCTTCCTGACACTGTGACAGATAGAAATAAGTTAAGATTATCACTCTCCTCATTTGGCCAAATATTTTTTGGCCAGGCCTGACCCAGGGAGGGGAGTCTTCTATCTATGAATGGCAGACTGCTCTGTGAGCCTTCAGCAATTCCTCTCACACTCTTGTCTCTGTAGTCATGATCTCTGATTATTTGTTCTACTTGTTAGGCTCTTTGCCTGATAATTTAAAAACATCTTTTTTAAGTCAGGTCTGACTTCTCCCAGGTCCACCACTACCACCACCAAAACCTGAAGGATCTATAATGTCATTGATATGGGTAATATTTCCACCAATGCTGCCTCCAATCCAGTTACAACTCAGTAGATCATCTCTGAGAATTAGTATGGCCAAAAATGTCAACACCCTACAGTGACAAAGGTCCTTGAACATAGCTAGGCTGGTCCCTATATAACAACACAGAGTCCAATATTGGATGGACCTGTACTTGAAGCCTATCCAGACTGAAAGAACCTGCCAAATTTATGTCCTGCTGGCATGGCCATGAAGAGGCTGGGATCACCTACATGTTACCATAAGAGATGAGAATAAGACTTCAAGGGGAGGCTGTTAGGTCAGAGTATTAGTTACTGGGCTAAAGAAAATGATGAAGATCTAAATGGCATTTAATATTTGCAAAATTAATTTCTTTGGCTCAAGTAGGATATGCATTTGTACTCTTCCCAATCTCTGAGAAGAGATGATAATTTGACTCACTTAGCAGCTTTCTTGTAATCATGCCATAACTGACAGTTACTTTGGAGAATGCTTCCTCTAGAACATGGGTGGGGAACTTGTGGCCTCAAGGCCACATGGGGTCCCCTAGGTCCTCAAGTGCAGCTCTTTGACTGAATCCAAACTTTACAGAACAAATCCCCTTAATAAAATGATTTGTTGTATGAAGTTTGGATTCAGTCAGAGGGCCACACTTGAGGACCTAGGGGGCCCCATGTGGCCTGGAGGCTACAGATTCCCCACCCCTGCTCTAACCTAGCCTATTTTTCCAATAAGAACAGGAAAAGGAGAGAGAAGATAACTTCAGGATCCAAGCATCCAACTGAGATGTCTTGTGACCTGGCACTTTAAAGTTCTGGGCTTCTCATTCTTACTTGCCTTTCCCCTCCCTCTCTTTCATTCTTTTACCTGAAGCTCACCTATCATTTCCTCAAGAGCTCAATTTCATATGGAAGGAAAAAGCAAAAGCAAAAGCAATAAGGGCAGCTGAATGTATGGGCCATCATCACAGAATAAGAGCATTCTTCCCACCTGAAGCCTGTGGGGAAGCTTCGACCTCCAGGTTGGATGAGAACCGCTCATTTTGAGCTCCAAGCACTCCTACAGGCAGAGACTGGTCACCAGATGCCAGGTCCCCTTCCAGCTCCTCACTGACTGGGAAGGTGATATCGCTGACAAGTTCCTCCTTGACCTTCAGGGGCTTGGTATCTTCTGTGGCCTTCTCAGGATTTACAATCTTCTCATACTCCTCAGAGAGCTGCTTGCTAACCTGTCAGCAGGCAAGAGACAAAGTTTTCCAAGAGAATGGTGAAGGCAAGCTGGTCTTCATCTTTCTTCCCCTGGGAAAAAAAGGGGGATAAAGGGGTTGGAAAGGGAAGAATATAAATGACAGAGAAGTTTAAAGATGGAGGAGCTTTGTTTAGCAAATTAATGAGAGAAAGGCATGACAGATTGAAAAAGCTTGTTAATACAGAGTATGTGTTAATAATACACACATAGATAGGATATGTTTATGTGAGAAAATGTGAAGAAAGATACTAATGGAAAAGTGGAGGGACAGTAAAAAATGTTCTATTTTTAGGTATAATTATATATGGTATGTAGACACCTAGGTTAATTAAAGAAGACTTTCTTCTTATGTGTTAGAAATACTCTATCTCATTTAGCCTTAGGGGAAACTGAAGCAATGGTCAAGAGGTTTGCTTAAGGTCACAAGAGAAGATCAGATTAAACAAGAATTTCTGTTCTAGAGTTCAATGCCCTGAATATATTTACCACCTCTCAGTCCTTACCTCCTTCTAGCACATCTGTTACATCCTTGTCATCTGCTTTCAATCTACATGGAATATTATTGATGGGCCCCACACTGAAAACAGGAAACAAGGTCTGGGAAACATAGTAGTTTAGGAAAATAAAGGATAAGATTACCAAAGATGAAGATTCTTCCCTTGTCCTACAGCTTTCACTCTCCACTCCAGTTCTGAGGGATGAGGGAACCTGAGAACCCGATTCAGTCTACTTTGTTTACTTTGTCATATGGTACCCTTACCTGTAACATGTAACTGTGATAGTCCTTGATGCGGTGCTGCCAGAACTTCTGCAGGGACAGGACACTACCAATGCCCACCTCATGGAACACCTGCTCCATCACATCAGGAAAGGGGGTCTGCCCCAACTGGGCCTCCCGGTCCACAGCAAAGCGCAGCAGCTTGGTGAATTTAAGGCAATATTCATGAGCCACATCTGTGAGAGTCTCCAGGACACTTTCGTGAGCACATTCAAAGCCTGCGTGAGCCAGGATTGTGGCTACTGACTGGTAAAGCAGCTGACGACAGGAGTTCCAACTCAGTTCAGTCACAGGCTCCCCCTTTCCTCTGAAAGCACAGATAGCTCAATGTCACAAGGGCTCACACTATGGGGGAAATCTACCCCTGCCTTCCTAGGAGCTTTCCAATTTTAAGATAAAATTCCATTGTTGTAGGGAAATCTGGGTCAGGTTAGCTCTTGAGGTTTCTTTCTCAGACTGCCTGAGCATAGCCCAGGCACCCCACGATCAGCTTGTAACTCCCCAACCTCAGTTCTCTTTCAGCCAACTTCAACCCCCATGTTCCAATACACTAGTCTATGGAAACAGAATCATTTCCAGCTATTACTCTCTAATATAGATTCAGTTACTTCCTGTGAATTTCAAATACAATAATAGCATAATTCCATCTAGTTCTGTGAACAGCTTATATAGTAACTAAAAACAAAAATAATTTTAAATGGAGCAGCTCCTTAAGCTCATAGTTAGTACAAAACAGTCATGTGTGGATGAATATCCTCCATTGGTGAAATATTCTCTACTTTGCCACGTGCTTCCTTGAGATAGGCAGGCTGGTTCACCAGCAAAGTACTAAGGTTAACACAGATATAGCAAATTCCCTAATAGACAAAAAGTCAAAAGATATGAACTGGCAGTTTTGAAAGGAAGAAATATCAGTTATCAATAGCTATATGAAATAATGTTCCAAATAACTAATAGCAAAAGAAAAGCAAATAAAAACAATTTTGTTTTAATTATGCATATTAAAAGTGTCCCCCATCCCCCCACCCATCATGACACCCTTGTCAATGGGGTAGAGAAAAAAGAGCAAGAAAAAAAATCGATTTTTGTTAATTAAAAGAGAAAACCTTTGAATGTAGTGGAAAAATAAGAGTATTTATCAAATATATGCTTAACACCTAATATGATGTATGGCTTCACCATGAAGAATTAAAGAAAGTATGTAATAAAAACAAACAAACCCAAAAACCCAAACCCAAAGGCTATGGTAAAATTCCTGCTTTTCTAATCTTATTGGTGACATTTTCATGCTTGTGAGGTAAGGCTGTATTGTTAAAGGGTTCCTCTAGACAGAGGTGTTAGTTTTTATAAAAGACATACTAATTTACATATTAAATTTACCACTCCTCTCAGAATGTAGACAAGGAGTAAAATAATATGCTGTCCCTACTACTCACTTATTATGAGTCACTCAATACTCAGAACAGCAAAATAACAGCTTGCCTGTTCTCAAGCAATGACTGCATTTCACATATTTAACTAAGAACCACTAAAGCACTTCCAATAGACTGGATCATGCTTTTGCATGCTCTCAGATATTCCATGTTAGATCCCTGCCTTACCGGTAAAAGTCACTCTCTGGGTCACTATGCCTGATCTGGAATGGCATTTTGCCAGTCTTATTATCCAAAGAAAGCAGATCATCAGGGAGGGGGGGTGAAGCTGGACAGGGTGGAAGTGGTTCACTCTCTTCAGTTTTGATACCCTCTGCCTGCTGCTGCATTTGAGCCTGAGCTGTAGCAATGAGGCTTCTTAGGCGCCTGTTGTGCTGGATAAGTTGGATTGTGTGGGTGGTGAGGCTGCAAGGCTCAGATGGGATGTCCAGCATGGTGGTTGGCCGTGGTTTATTGGCAGAAGGTTGGTGCAGGAGTGGATCTTGGACTTCCACCAGACGAAACTCCCGAGGGAGCAAATCAAAGGAGCTTCTGTTAGCTTGGCTGGATGATATTGGGATCTCTCCCCAGTATCTTAGCATTTTTGGAGAGTGAGTTGTTAAGTCTGACAAAAACAATGTTTCCCAATCCACAAGACTGGCTTCCAAAATAGAAAGGAGATTGGTTAAATCACCTCCTTACATCATCCTTGTCAGAGTAAGAAAAGTCAGTCCATCCAAGACTAGAAAAATGTCTGCCCCAGCAGTGCTGTAGAAGGATCAGCATAGCTCTCATTGAAGAAACATGTGATTTATTATCTGAAAAAAAAAATTTGATGTTTATCATCACAATCAAGGAAACTGATAACTCATATATGGCTGTCATCAATGCTAATTGCAATTTTAGCCTTCATGAAGAAGTCAAGAAAACCTGGGTTCACATCCTGTCTCTGATACTTACTGGTCAAGGATAAATTGCTTCCCCTTTGAGTCTTGTTTCCTCTTTTGTGAAATGGGTACAATAACTGTCCCTGTAGTACCTACCTCATAGGGTTTGTTGTAAGGCTAAAATGAGATCCTGTATGTAAAAATCTTTGAAAACTTTAAAGCAGTCAGTTATGATGACAATGCTATTATGAAAGGCATAGCATCCAGAAGTAGGGAGATACAAAACTAAGAACACCGGGTACACATTGCTAAGAGGCAGATGTAGGCTTGAGGTTGGGAAAAACTTTCTTAAAAATTAGTTTTCCTAAAATGAAATGGGATACCTTACATACACAGTGAATGGCTTCCTACTACTCTCCCAACACAAGCTGATCACCAGAAATCTCATCATGCAGTTTAACACAACCTTGGATACTTAATACCTCTTTACCTCCCTATGCCTCTTTTCCTCTTTGACTACAAGGCTGGAAGGTGGAGCCCTAAACTCCACCCAAAGCTTTACTTTATAAGGGCAGAACAGGGAATTTGCAGCTCAATCTACTTTCCACCAATAGCTCGGTTTGAACAAGAATGAGTAGAAAAGAGTTCATCTAAAAAAGATTTAAGAGACTTCTTAGACTGCAAATTCTAAAAGAGAGACAATACTGTGATATGGCATCTAATAAAATGAATGTGATCCTAAGTTGAATTAAGAAAGGTATAGTTTGTGGTGGCCATGTAGCATAGTGAGTAAGAGCACTGGCTCCAGTGTCCAGGATGACCTGGGGATCGAATCTGGGCTCAGACACTTAGCACCCACGCAGAAACACCTGGCCGTGTAACCTTGAGCAAGTTACTTAACCCCAATTGCTTAGGGGCGGCCAGGTAGCTCAGCAAGTAAGAGCACCTGCTTGGCTCCAGTGTTGGGATGACCTGGGGATCAAAGGGGGGCTCAGATACTTAGCACCACACCCAGAAATAACAGGCCCTGTAACCTTGAGCAAGTTACTTAACCCCAATTGCTTAGGGGCGGCCAGGTAGCTCAGCAAGTAAGAGCACCTGCTTGGCTCCAGTGTCGGGATGACCTGGGGATCAAATGGGGGCTCAGATACTTAGCACCACACCCAGAAACAACTGGCCCTGTAACCTTGAGTAAGTTAATTAACCCCTATTGCTTAAAAAAAAAAAAAAGAAAGAAAAGGTATGGTTTCCCTGAGTAGAGAGGTAACAATCTGGCCTGATCAGAGAACAACTAAAGTATTATAACCAGTTTTGGATACATATTGATATGGATGCAGACTGCAATAAATTCATGCTTGCCCATTCTATCAGATTCCTTTGTACATCTTTCCATAAGTTTGCAACAGGGTTTCCACTCAATATGTTGGATGCCTTCCCTTATTTCTTGGGACATCTGAAAGAATGGGTCGTCCATTGGTTATCTCATGCTCTTGCCATATGACCAACTCATCTTCTTTCTTGATTCTACACTTCCCTGATGACATGCCTTGGCCATGGCAAGCCAGGAAATGAAAGAACTGACACTTATTTAACATTTTAAAATTTGCAAAGTACTTTACCTATGCTATCTCATTAAAAGCCTCACAAAAATCCTGTGAGGTGGGTAAATACAGTTATTACTATCTACACATTACAGGTAAAGTAACTGAGACCCAGAGAGCTTAATGGAGTTGCACATGCTCACAAAAGAACTAAGAATCAGTGGTTGGGATTTGAACCCAGGTTTTCCTAACTCCAGGTACATAACTCTTATCTGCCATGCCATGGTGTAAGTGAGCTACTAGGGATCCTATTATATGATGAATCACTGAAGAAACTGGGCATATTTAATCTGGAGAAAAGAAAAACTGAGGAGGGATTTGATTGCTGTTTTTGAAGGGTATTCACACAGAAGAAGCATATGAGTTTTCCAAAAAGAAAATTTAGGCTTAAAATAAAGAAAAACTTCTTAGTAATTAGAGGTATGCCAAAGCTGAATGGGCTTTCTCCTCAGGAAGCTTTGGGTTCCCCCTCAGAGTGATCTTTGAGTAAAGACCAGATGATTTGTAGGGAATGTTGTCAGGGGAGTTCCTATCCATGTAGAAGTTGAACTAGATGGTCTCTGAGGTCCCTTACAACTCTGTGTCTTTGTTCGGGCAAGTGGCAGACTGGCTCAGGAATTAACTTGAAGGGTCGTCCCTGGCAACAGGGAGCAGGGACAGAGCATGTTAGCTAATAAGAACTGTACATTGGAAAGCTGAAGACCAGGGTTCAGTAACAGACGGGACATTACTATCTGTGTGATCCTGAGCAAGTCACTTGCCTTCACAGGCCTGTGTCCTCATCTGCAAAACTCAGGGAGCTGGACTGATGTGAGACAGCGTGGTGCCGTTGAAAGGGTGCAGGAGTCGGAGGTCCTGGGTTTAAAACCTGTCACTCAGTTCTTATGAACCCTTCACCACTCTGGGCCTCAGTTTCCTCCTCTGTAAAACCAGGGGCTGACCTTCGAAGACCTCAGGGGTCCCTCCTAGCTCTATGCTGAAGTTCTAAAGATCTCAGGACCCGCCCCTGGGCTGGGGAGTGTTTGGGGGACGAGGGGGAAGGGTATTTACCAGTTTTCAGGGGAGTGGCTGGGAAGGGGCGACGTCTGAGCCGGTCCTCAGCAGGCCATGATGTCCCCAGAGACGCCTGCCGAGCGACGCGCGGGCGAGGAACTGTGCGTGGAGGCTGCGAGAGAGTAAAGCCCACACGACTTGGAAGCAGACGGAAGCTCCTCTCTTCGGGTTGGAGACGGCCGCCGGAAGTCGTCACTAAGCGGTGCACCTGTAAAGACGTCCTCCCTTTCCAAGACGCCTCCTTTATTCGATAGTGTTCGAGTTTTAATTTGGTCCGGTCGGCGAGACTGCAGGGGTCTGATGAGGTTATTGAAGTCTCCAAGCTCCAGCGTCTCCCCTCTCCAGGGAGGGTCTGAAGCTGAAGGGGGAACTTAGAGCTCTCAGGATCCGTTTCCGGCGAACATTATTAGACACCGGATTCCTCGAAGATGGCGGCGCTCTCCTCAGAGGCAGAGCTGGGGTCCAGCTCCGGGCCTCCAGACAACGACTTCAAGAAGCCAGTTCTACCATTGTCCTCGGCGCCGCCGGAGCCTGCCCTGGGTCCCAGTCCTCGGGAGCGGGAGGAGCAGGAAGAGGAGGAGAAGCCGCCGCTGGCCGGCGGTCCTGGAGAGCAGGGAGTCCGGCCGGTCCGGCGGCGAGACGTCCAGGAGGAGCCCGGACCCGAGCCCCCAGTCGAGGAGAAGCCGCGGCCGTCCAGATCAGCGGCTGGGGCTCCTCCAGCTGAAAGTCCGGCTCCAGCTCCCCCATATCAGGAGCCCCCGTGGGGGGGACCCCCCGACGCTCCTTACTACCTGGAGACACTGAAGGGCGGGACCATACTAGGCAGCCGCAGTCTGGAGGGCCGGAGCCGCTGCGTGTTCGGGCGCCTGTCCAGCTGCGACGTGATCCTAGAGCATCCTTCAGTATCCCGCTTCCACGCCGTGCTTCAGCACCGGGCGCGGGGCCTGGCGGGGGACGAAGACCCCCGGGGACCCGGCTTCTACTTGTACGACCTGGGGAGCACCCATGGCACCTTCTTGAACAAAATTCGCGTTCCGCCCCGCACCTACTGCCGCGTGCACGTGGGCCACGTTCTCCGCTTCGGGGCCAGCACCCGGCTCTTTATTCTGCAGGTAAAGAAGTCCCAAGGACTGACACTTCCCGGGCCCCGCCCCCGTACACCAAATCTTATTATTAGTTTTTGTCCAGGCAGCGTCCCAGTCAGCCTTTCCCAGAGTTGAGAGTTATGCCTTCTGGCACCTAGATAGACTTCCTTATGGCTTCTGCTCCCACATCCTAAAGGGATTGTTCTACTTGACTCAACAGGGACCAGAAGAAGATAAGGAGGCAGAATCCGAGCTAACGGTAACTCAGTTGAAGGCTTTGCGAAAGCAGCAGCAGATGAAATTAGAGAAGAAGATGTTGGGTGAAGACTCAGATGAGGAAGAGGAGACAGATGCCACAGAAGAGAAGAGAAATACTAGTAGTCAGGATGTTGAGATGGGCTGTACTTGGGGAATGGGTAAGAAATGAAAGCTACTAAAAAAGTCAGAATTTTTTTTTTTAGCATATTATTAATTGTATCTTATACTTGTCTTGTGTTTCAAAGGCACATAAATATCCGTTTGGTCCCTGTAACAGCTATACGAAGTATAGAGGAGTGACTTTTGTTATCCCCACTTTTTTTTTCATTTTTCAAATGCTTTATTAACTTCTGATTTACATCATTCATTTCCGCCAGATTTTGAGTTACAAATTTTCTCCCCATTTTTCCCCTACTCACCACCCCAGAATAGCAGTCCGACAGGATATACCCTCCTCCAATCTGCTCTCTCCCATATCTTCTCCCATACCCCCTTAGACTTTTCCACTAGGGCATGGTGGATCTCTATGCCCCAGTGCCTGTATATCTTCTTTCCCAATTACATGTAAGACAGTATTAATAATAGTATATATAATTTTAAACATTTGATTTTAAAACTTTGAATTCCAGATTCATTCCCTTCCCCCCTTCACCCACCCTTACTGGAAAGATAAGCAGTTCAGTATAGGGTGTACATGTGTAGCTAATGCTACACATTATTTTAACATAGTAATTATTTTAACAGTTATTATTAACATAGTAGATATATTGTAAAAGACTGACTATATTTCCCTCCCTCCTATCCCACCACCCACTTGTTCTGTTCTCTACTTTGATCCCGTCCCTTTTCAAAAGTGGGTGCTTCCAACTTCCCACCCCCGCCCAGCCTGCCCCCCCTTCCATCATCTTTCCTCTCATCCCCTTCCCCCTACTCTCCTGTAGGGTGAGATACCCTATTTAGTGTGTATTTCATTCCCTCCCTGAGCCAAATTCAGTGAGAATAAGGTTGACCCATTCCTTTTTGCCTTCCTATTCTTCCCCTCCATTGTAACCCTTTTCCCTTGCCTCTTCTTTATGAGGTAGTTTACCCCATTCTGTATCTCTCCATCTCCTCTCATTATATTCCTCTCACCTCTTAATTTCATCTTTTAAGTATCATCCCTTCTTGTTAAATTGGTCCTGTGCCCTCTATCTATGTATACCTGTAAGCATATATACACACGTTCACACATGTATTCATATGCCCTCTAATATAGACATATATATATTCCCTTCAATTATTTTCATACTGAGAAAAGTTTCATCAGTTACAATTATCGTTTTTCCATGTAGGAATGTTAATAGTTCAACTTTGATAAGTGGCTTATGATTTCTTTTCCCTGTTTACCTTCTCAAGCTTCTCTTGCTTCTTGTATCTGAATGTCAAATTTTCTATTCACCTCTGGTTTTTTCATTAAGAATGCTTGAAAGTCCTCTATTCCACTGAATGACCATATTCGCCCCTGAAACATGATACTCAGTTTTGCTGGGTAGGTGATTCTTGGTTTTAATCCCATCTACTCTGCCCTCCAGAATATCATATTCCAGGTCCTTCGATCCCTCAGTGTAGAAGCTGCCAGATCCTGGGTTATCCTGATTGTGTTTCCACAATATTCAAATTGTTTCTTCCTGGCTGCTTGTAATATTCTCTCCTTGATCTGGGAATTCTGGAATCTGGCTATAATATTCCTAGGAGTTTTCTTTTTGGGATCTTTTTTAGGAGGTGATTGGTGGATTCTTTCAACCTCTATTTTGCCTTCTGATTCTAAAAATCAGGGTAATTTTCCTTCAGAAATTCTTGGAGCATGATTTCTATGTTCTTTCTTTGATTATGGCTTTCAGGTAGTCCAATAATTTTTAAATTATCTGTCCTGGATCTATTTTCCAGGTCAGTGGTTTTTCCCATGAGATATTTCACATTGCCTTCTATTCTTTCATTTGTTTGGATCTGTTTAACATCATCTTGATTTCTCATAAAGTCACTAGCTTCCCTTTGCTCCATTCTAAATCTGAGGGAACGATTCTCCTCATTGAGCTTTTGAGATTCTTTTTCCATCTGGAAAGTTTGGCTTTTTAAGGCATTCCTCTCCTCATTGCCTTTTTGAGCCTCTTTTGCCAATTGAGTTAGTCTGTTTTTTAAGGTGTGATTTTCCTCAGTCAGGCTGTTGACTCTCATTTCGTAATTTTCTTGCATTGTTCTCATTTCTCTTCACAATTTTTCCTCCACTTCTCTTATCTGCTTCTTAAGGTCCTCTATGGCCTGTAACCAGCTCATATTTTCCTTTGAATCTTTTGGTGCAGGAGTTCTGACTTCACTGTCTTCCTCCTGTTCCATGCCTTGATCCTTTTTGTCCCCAAAATAGGAGTCTAATGTTGGATTCTTCTGTTTGCTTTGTTTCCTTTGCCTGGTCATGTCGCCCCTCAGTCACTTGATCCCTGGGCTTTTTGCCACAGTAGGACTCTAACACCAGACAGGGGAGCTTTTGTCCCAGATGCTGGGGTTTTCTCAGCTGCCGGAGGTATTAGTTGGGAGCCCTCTCTGAAGCCTCCACAGGCTCTGGCAAGCTGGTCACACACCCCAGGACCTCCACCCTAGACTGCAATCCAGATCCAAGAAGGTTAAAGCAAGAGCAATTACCCCTCAGACTGGTCGCTTGGTCCCCCTACACTCTGCAGGCCAGGAGCTGAAGCTGCAACGTGGCACTGGCTGATCCAAGGCGTCTCAGCAGCTTCTCGCTCTGGGGGCAAAAGCTGAATCACTCCCAGCTACTGTTCGCAAAGCACACTTGTACTGACCTCTCACTTTGTCCTTCGCATCTATGTGTTGATGAATCTGGAAATCGCCACAGCTGCTGTTGATTTGGAGTCCCTCCAGCCAGCGGCTGGTCCAGGCCTGCCGTGGGGCTAAAACCTTCGGCTCACATGGGCCTGGGCTTGGTTCCCAGAGCGCTGCTCTAGCAGATTCCTGTCGGCCTGCTGGGCTGTCCTCAGTGGGAGGTTAGCTTCTCTGTGTCATTTTGTGGGTTCTGCAGCTCCAAAGTTTGTTCAGAGTCCCCTTTTTATTGGGATTGGGGAAGGTAGAAGCCCGAGCCGAGGGGAGGTCCTGCTTCTACTCCACCATCTTGACTTCGCCCTTGTTATCCCCACTTTTAAAACAAGAAAACTGAGCTCCAGAGTTGAAATTACTTGCCTGAGGTCACACAGCTATCAACAGATCCAGAACTATCAGAGTTTTGACTCTATTATAACCTTACTATGAATAAAACTTTTTTGAGAATTTGCTTACATTATCATTACTGCCAACAGTATTTTGATTGAACACATTCCTCTAGCAAGTCACTTAATCTCTTTGGGCCTCAGTTTCTTCATTTGTAAAATTAGAAGGTTGGACTAAGTGATCTTAAAAACTGGCCCCTAGTGTATGGTTAAGGCACTTAATGCAGTTATTAAATTCTGGTTCCCAGGTTCAAATGATCACCTTCTCTTCTTAGGAGAATGCCCTTATTTGTGGTACAGTAAAGTATGGGGAAATTGTCAAATGAGAGATTTTATGACTATGAAGTGAATAGCTCTCTGTGTTCTCTTTGGTCCTAGTCCTTGTTAATTTAAGGAAAGGGAGAAGCAGTATGCTGCAGTGTAAAGCGCACTAAAGTTGGGAGTTAGAAGACTTGGGTTCAAAGCTTGGCTCTGCCACTTCTCTGATCCTCAGTATCCTCTTCTGCAATATGAGAGGGCTTTCTTTCAGCTTACATTCTATGAATTTAGGGATCCTCTAGCAAAAAATTTTTTCTGTTTGTCATCATTGAATAAGTGCACAAATAGACCCAGTTAAAATACTAAAATTTTCCTTTGCATTTGCATGTTTATATAGAGGTGTGTACATCCAGATTTTGGAGAAGAAGACAGCATATCTCAAGGAATCATAGAGCTGGAAGAGACCTTGAAGGTCATTTAGGCCAAACCCTTCATCTTACAGATGAGGAACCAAACTAGAGTAGTTATTTAATCCTCTTCATCTCTGTACAGCATCAGCAAGGAACTACCCAATACCTACTGTTTTATGGCACTCTGCTAGGCACTAGAGATGTAAAGTATGTCTATGCATAAAATGATAAGTAGCAATATAAGTTGTCCTATAAATGCCAAATGAATAATATAAACAATATGATGTAGGACTTGAGGGCTTGAACATTTAGGGAATGCTCCAAAGGAGCTGGCTTGAAAGTCAATGTAGAACTTAAAATGAAGCAGGGTAACTTTGAGAGAACACAGACAGTTTGTTCTGGAGTCTCCTCCAGTAATCTCTTGTTTTAGAGCAGTTGTAGAGATAGACCTGAGATTGCTAAATTAAATAATTTAGACTTTTTCCTAAAGACAAATTGTTGTGGGTGGTTTTTTAATTTTTATTTTTTTCGAATAGGTGTGAGTTTATTCACAGCACTTAGCTACTACACCTAAGACTACACTTCTCAGGCCTGTCCCTTGTCCCATTTTCCTCCTGGTTTTGTTAAGCTATTGATAAATGGGATACATTTGGGATTTGTGGTTAGAAGTATCATTTATGATCTCAGTTTTGTACAGCCTGACTCTCTTTATTGAAATAAGGTACTAAATGCTATTTTGGTGAGATTTTCTTTTTTTTCCTCCCTACTTATATAATATGTCTGACATTCTCTTCTATTTTCTCTACCCTTAAACCCCCTTCTGTAGGAGAAGATGCCATTGAAGATGAAGTTGAAGAGAACCCTATTGTCATAGAGTTTCAGCAGGAACGTGAGGCATTTTATATAAAGGATCCCAAAAAGGCCCTGCAAGGGTTTTTTGAAAGAGAAGGTCTGTGAATAGCCTTTGATGGTAGAAGTTGTACATATCCTATACCATAAATTCCAGTTTAATGCCATACTTTAAAATGTCATAAAATCTCCTTTCCCTGGGTATTCTGTATAACTGCTCAGATTCTGCATAATAGTTTAGCCTTCACCTGTTTCTTTGATTGAAGTGTGTTCCTTCAGGATTTGCCAATAATTAATTTCAGCAAACATTTAAATGCCTGCTGTTTGCCTAGCATTTTGCGAAGTACTAGGGACATATAAAGTTTATGTAAGATGAGAACCCTGCCCTCAAAAGTTTTGCGGTCAAAAAGGGTCATATGGTGGATACATTTTTTAATATTCCAAAAGATTTACATCAGTGGCCCATTCACTCAACTTCCTATACCTTAGCATACCATTTTCACTAATTGCTATGAGCAAAATCAGTTTCATTTTGTGGTGTTGCCAGCATGACACTTTCAGAGTTTAGCTAGGCTCGTTACAGATAGCCATGTAGCTATTGCCAAGCCCAAACTCTAAATAACCTACTGGAACTTCCATTCCTCTGGCATAGCTTTTGAAAACTCAGTCACCTCCACAACATTATGAGGCAAAACAAGAATTTAGTGGAGGAGTAAGAGCCTTGACATTCTTCCTGACCTGAAACAAATGACATATTTCACTTGACTTGACTCAGATCCTTAGCAGAAAACTTTGGTGTTAGGAAATTTGGATCAAGTTCTTATAACTTTTCTGTTCCTAAGTTATGTAGTAATATTCTGCAATTCTTATGATATGTGGTAATTTCATATGGTTAAAAAATATATTTTACTTAAGATTGTTTAACTCTAATTTTCTTTCCCTGGTATATCAGGTTCAGCTAATAACTGAATTTAGTTAAGTTACTTTCAGTTGTTGTTACAAATCTCTCTTTTTTACCTCTATAGGAGAAGAATTAGAATATGAATATGATGAACAGGGACACAGCACTTGGCTTTGCAGAGTTAGGTATGTGTTCTTCCTATTCTCCCTTTACAGGTTAATTAATTTTAAGCTTCATTTATAGTCCTAAATAAGAGTTTTAAGATTTATAAAATTTTAAAACATTTTTTAAAATAAAATTTAATATTTAATATAAATAAAAATTTATTTAAGATTTATCAAAGAAGTTAGTTCTGAGTTTGAGTTTTGGTATTTCATAGGTATTTATTATATTTTTACCTCTGTGGATATGGGGAAGTGGTGTTACTTTTCTTTTTTGGGAATTTGAAGCATTATAGTGGAGACTAGAACAAAGCAATTTAAGAACTAGTTTCCCCCTTCTTTGATTGATCTTCCACATAGCCACCAAATTGATATTCTTAAATTATAGACCTGACCATGTAACTCTCCTACTCAGTCTTTACTGACTTCTGTTACCTCTAGGATAACATTCAGAATTATCAGCCTGTTTCCTAGTTACCTTTTCATCTTTTCTTTATACTTTTTCCCTTTACAAATTCTCCTTTCCTATCAAACTGTTAGGCTGGCTGTTTCCCGTATTTGACCTTTGATCTCTCACCTCTATGCTGTCACAGGGCTGATCCCTATGTTTGAATTACAGTCTTTCCTCACCTCCCATTCAGCAAATTCCTAATATCCTTTGAAGAACTCAGCAGCTAGTTGATAGAGGAATCCTCTCATGATCTTGCCATTTATTAGCATGCTTTCCCTCTTGAAATAATTTTGTGCATATTTAAATTTTGTTCAGTTAATTTTTCTTCTGCCTTGCAATTCTGTTGTTCTCTTTTACAGAAATTGTATTATGTAGAGTGTCTAACTACATTATTCCTTACTCTCCTAAATCCTCTAATCTTTCTTTGGACTTGCTGATTTCTTCATGAGTTCTAATTTCTGTTGTTTCTTTTATATTTTCACTTAATTCATTGATTGCTTTTCTGAACCATTCTAAGGGTTCTTAGGGTTGCTTTAATGTTTCAGAGGGCCTTAGAGAACTATTTGTATGATCTTTGCTTGTTGTAAAGTTGTCTATGGAAATGATTTTTTTGTACAAAATGCTATGTATTCATAGACTACTTTTCTTGCACCTTATTCCCAGATATATATTCTTTGATTCAGTGACACTTGCCTCTTGGCCATTCACAACAAGACATGCCAAGTTTTAGCTCTGGACATTTTCTCTGACTATCCAGAATACCTGGAATGCTATTTCTCCTCCATTCTGCCTACTAAATTCCTTGGTTTCTTGTTACCGTGTTTCCCCGATAATAAGACACTGTCTTATTAATTTTTTTGGAAAGAAAAACACCAGAGGGCTTATTTTCAGGGGAGGGCTTATTTTCGGGATAGGTCTTATTATCGGGGAAACATGGTAAGTGCAAACTAAAATCCCATCTTTTACTGGAAGCTTTCCCCAACCCCTCTTTATTCTAGTGCCTTCCCTCTTAATTATTTCCCATTTATCCTGGATATAACTTTATTTTTATACGTGTGTGTATATATATATATATTTGTCTCCTCTATTACATTATGAGCCTCCTGGAGGGCAGGATCTGTATTGTCTTTTGCTTCTTTTTTTTTTTTTTTTGCATCCCCAGCAAGTAGTAGGTGCTTAATAAATGGTTATTGGTTAATTGATTCTTCAGATATTTATTTCTCCTCCTTGGTAAGCTTTTTATCTGTTTGTATCAATCACTACTGGTTTTCTTCAGTGATAGCTTTGTAGTAAAGGTGCTTCTTATTTTTTTGTTCCTTTCTCTCAGTTCTTTTTTCTCTCAGAGCGTCATGGTTGAAAGCATTCTGTAACTCTCATTCTCTTCTCTAGATCTCTCTGTTGGCTACCTTTTTTCCTCCTGGAGAATACTAAATAGTTGTAACAGATGCTGTACTTCTGGGCCCTTCCCTCCTCTATGTTTTGTACCCCTTCTTTGAAGTACTGGGGAGTGGTCTGATTCATGAGCCTCAGCCCACTCTGGGATCAACTTCTTTCTGGACCACTATCAAAGATTCAAAACTATTCAGAAGATAGTCCCTGAAATGGCAGGGATATAGGGACATAGGCTCCAGGCCAGCACAGGGGTGGACACAGGAAAAGTGAGTGAGATAGAGCCAAGTCTTTTTTTTTTCTATAAAAGTTTCTTAAGTTCTTTTTTCTATCAAAATTAACTTTTTCCAGGGTTTTTCCATTTTCCTCTCCCTATCATTGCTCCTTTTACTACATTACTGGCTCTTTACCTTTTCTGGTAGCGGGAAAGGGGGAGAGGGAGAATAGCTGCAGTCTAGGATACCTTTCATTCCCCCATCTTCCCAATATTCTCTATATATCTTTCTGTTTCGATTTCCTCCTCTGTAAAATGAGGGGATTGGACTGAGGTCCCTTCCAACTTTAGATCTATGATCCTCAATCTTTCAATGCTTTTAACATAAATAAATCCTCTATGTCCTGTTATGTTCTACTTCCCATTCTTTTCTTTCTTCGGTCTCTCTGGAGGACTTACTTATTTGTGTACGTGTTGTATCCATCTCCTTCCTAGACTTAGTCAATCAGTAGACATTAAGTGCCTACTATGTGCCAGGCACTGTCCTGTAAAAAGTGGGAAAAGTCAGTCCTTACCCTTAAGGAGCTTGTAGTCTAATGAATGGTAGCTGCTTGAGAGCTGGAGCTTTTTTATTTTTGTCTTTGTAGTACGGTGCATAGTACATAATAGGCATTTTAATAAATGTGTTGAATTGAATCAAGCCATTCAGATGCGTGGCAGATGCTAATACATATTAGCTCCTTTTCCTCATTGATGTTTGTAACTGATGCAGATTGCCTGTAGATGATTCATCAGGAAAACAACTGGTGGCTGAGGCCATTCACTCAGGGAAGAAAAAGGAAGCAATGATCCAGTGCTCCCTGGAAGCCTGTCGGATGCTTGATGCTTTGGGTTTGCTGCGTCAGGAGGCAGGTCTGTAGACAGGCAAGGCAATTGGCAGCCTCTTGGAACCTCTTTCTTATGAAAACAGTTAAGGATGAAAATATAATAATCTTTATTATCCAAGTTAGCTTGTCCTTAACTGCCTCCATCCTTTTGAAAAAGCTGCAGTGTATGAATATAATGGAATATTATGGTGCAATAAGAAATGACGAGCATGAAGAATTAATAGAAAGATGGGAAGAAATCCTGTGAATTGATGCAGAGTGAAGTAAACAGAACACAAAGAACAATGTACACAATGACTACAACAATTCAAATAAAAATATCACTAAAAGGAAGCTGTGCTATGAATAGTAGAATCAGTGACGGTACTGAAGAATAGATAATGAAATATCTCTTTCTCTTCTCAGCAGAGAGGAAAAGGACCAATCGGGCAGAATATTATAGGCACTATCAAATGTGTTTTTCTTTAGCTGTTTTCTTTGTTACACAGCAAAGTTTAATCTATTGAGAAGGGAGAGTATTTTCAGAAATAACTGATACAGAAAGAAAAGACAGTAAAAAAAAAAAAACTTGAAAAAAAGATTTCTGGGGCGGCCAGGTGGCACAGTGAGTAAGAGTGCCGGCCCCGGAGTCAGGAGACCCGGTATCAGTTCCGGCCTTAGATACTTAGCACCCACACAAAATAACTGGCCATGTAACCTTGAGCAAGTTACTTAACCCCAATTGCTTTAAAAAAAATTTCTAACTTTTCCCTTTTTATCCATTATGCATATTTTAGTATCTCGAAAAAGGAAAGCCAAGAACTGGGAGGAAGAAGATTATTATGACAGTGATGATGATACATTCCTTGATCGAACTGGTTTGGTTGAGAAGAAGCGACTTAACAGGATGAAAAAAGCTGGAAAGATTGATGATAAGCCAGAGACCTATGATTCACTGGTGAATATGGAATCATCTATTTTACAGCATTATTTTATATGAATTTATTATATGACAGCACTTTAATGCTTTGAAATAGAGAAGTAAGTAGAGCTACAGTTGTAAAACAGAGAAGAAAAAATCTTCCAAATCAGGACTAAGGGAAAATAAAATAGCATGGACTAACAAGGGAAAATGAAAAGCATTTTGAGGATGTATTAACATTAGATTCCAAAATGTACTATTTTTTTTACTTGTCTAGTGTTATACTACGCATGTTGATAGCCAACAGTCTCCTAGGCATACAGAATTTAGACAATGTCTAATCCTGTTCCATTGACCTACAGTGAAAAAAAAATGCTGCTAAACAATGCTTTTGGACCAAGTGAAATAAAATTTGAAGTCTGCCTTGTGCTTTCAGTCCTACTCAATTCTGACATCTTCAACAGCTCCCACTCTCTTTTCCTTTCTCCCAGTGTCTAACAGAGAGATAACTCTTCTCTCTACCAAGGGTATATGCACTTCATTCCATCCCCTTTGTTCTTTTCCAGCAAATTTAATCCTCAAATATCCTCACTATCTTTTGAATCTTCAACAACAGTCTTCAGCCTTTGAATCTTTAACCTCTCCTTGTCAACTTATCTCCCTACTGTCTTCAAACATAGTCTCTAGCCTTAAAAAAACAAAACCTAAAAGGAACACCTTTACTGGGCCCTACTATTATCTCCTTAAGTTTTTGTCCTATATCTCTCCTGCCTTTCTTATCCAAACTCCTTGAAATTTCTTAAAAGTTGTATAAACTCTATGCCTTTGCTTTCTTTCCTCTGACTCACTCCTTAGACCTTTGCCATTGGGCTTTTGACCTAATCACTCAACTGAAACATTTCTCTTCAAAGTTCCCAACGATGTCTTGATTCCCAAATCGTATCTTTTCTTAGATACAATGCTTCTTCACCTAACTGTTCATGGCTGTATAGTAGATATTCTTTTCTCTGGGTTTTTGTGATACTACTCTCTATTGGTTTGCCTGCTATCTGTCTGACCTCTTCAGTCTTTGCTGATCACTTCCCCTATGAGAGTTTTCCCCAGTTCTCTCCTGGTCCCTCTTCTCTTTTCCCTTTATCCTTCTCTCTTGGTATCCTTATCGGTTCCCTTGAGTTTTAACTAGATGCAGATGACTCTCGGATCTATGTACATAATCCTAGTATCCCTCTTCTCCCCTCCATTTCAGTTCTGGATTGCCAGTTGCCTATTGGATATTTCAAACTGTCCCAAAGATGTCCCAGAGACATCTTAAAACTCAGTATGCTTAAACCTGAGCTCATTATCTCTTCCCTCTAAATCTAGTCCTTTTCCAAAATTATCTATTTCTATAAAAAACACCCTCCTTCCAGTATCTCAGGTACATAATCTTAGCCTTATCCTCACTTTGTCTCATTCCACGTAACTAATCAGTTGCCAAATCTTGTCATTTCCACTTATACAAAATCTAGCTTTTTATCCTATTCTTTCCATTCATGAAGTTGCCACTTTTATTAAGGCCCTCATCACCTGTCACCTAAATTATTTTAACAGCCTCATACTAACAACCTCTCTGACACCAGCCTTTTACCACTGCAGCCATCCCACACATTGCTGTCAAAGTAATTTTCTTTAAGTGAAGATCTATTCTACTTCCTTACTTATCCAACTACATGGCTTCCTATTGCCACTAGAATAAAATAAAAATTATTGTTTAGCTTTTAAAACCATATACATCCTGGCCCCAACCTACCTTTCTAGCCTTGTTGTATATTACTTCCTCTTCTGTTCTCTGTGATATAGCTAAATTGGCCTTCTCTCTTTTCCTCATGCATGACTTTTAATCTTGTGCCTTCTGTACCTTTGCAGGAATGTACTCCCTCCTTACCTATGCCCCAAGAGTCCCTCTCTTGCTTTTGAGATTCAGCTTAGGCTCCATCTTCTACATGTAGGTTTTCCTGACCTCCCTCCCTGAAACTATCATTTTTTCCATTTCTTATTCTTTTGCATTCATATAACATAACTTGTTTAGCAATTTCCCAGTTAGTGGGTACTTCCTTAGTTTTCAGTTCTTTGCTGTCATCAAAAGAACTTCAATAGGGGTGGCTAGGTGGCGCAGTGAGTAAGAGCACCAGCCCCGGAGTCGGGAGGACCCAGGATTGGTTCTGGCCTCAGATACTTAATACCCACACAAAAAAACTGTCCGTGTAACCTTCGGCAAGTTACTTAACCCCACTTGCTTTGGAAAAAAAAAGAGCTGCAATAACTATTTTTGTACAGATAAGTCCTTTTCTTTTTCTTTGATGTCTTTAAGGGGTATAGGCCTAATAGTAGTATAGCTGGATGAAAAAGTATGCACAATTTTTGATTGGTTATCGGTTTACTAAACTTTTTTATTTTATTTTACTTTTTTAGATTGGGAAGTTAAATAATACAGAGAAAGAACTTGCTGAGATTTCAGAGAAGTTGAAAGTCTCAGACAAAGGTAAGACTCATTCATTATTTCTAGTGATCTGTGAGTTTGTTAGTCTGAGTACTTCCTCCACTCCCTGGCACAACTCAATAGACAGTCTTCAAATGATTGTGGTCAACTTTCTGGTGATTTTCAAAACTTAGGCAGGTTGACCTCACAATGATAGACATACAGTAGTCATTTGTGGATTGTTTTATGAAACTTTTGGAGCAAACCAGGAATAGGACTGCTATAGATCCTATTGAGGTTACAGTAGAATACTGATTTTTTTCAGTGGCTTTCTTCTTTGCTAGGTTAGTGACTCATTTATGTGGTCATTCAACAAGCATTTATTGAATGCCTATTGTTTTTTTTTTTATAAACTGAAGAGTGTCTCTATATTCTTGAGCATCAGGCAGTATGGTATAATAGAAAGACCATACTCTATCTGGAGTCCGATGACTTGGATTTAAATTTCAGTTTTAAAAAAAAGCACATATGTGACCTTGGAAAAGTCAACTTCTTTATTTATAAAATTTTTGCATAGTTGCTATTTTGTGGATCTCACTTTGTATCACTTCCTCTAGATCTTTCCATAATTCCTTGTATTAATCACATTAGATGGGTTTTAGTGGTACTTTTATATATCATAATTTATCTGTTACCCAAGAAACACACAAATCATTTCCATTTTTTGTTAATGCAAATATTTTTGTATAGCTAGATCCTTTATCCCTTTTAACAGTATCTTTAAAATATATTTTTGTTAGATTGCCCGGTGAAATGGTATGATCAGTTTTATAATTTTTATTGCATTTGGCTAAGTAGCTCTTGAATGTTTGTACCAGTCTGTGTTCCTGCCAGCAGTTTAATAGACTGTCTGTTTTAACACAGCTCTAACATTGAAGCTTCTCTTTTGAGAGACTTAGAGGGGGAACTTATGGGGAAGGGGAACAGGGAGTGGTGAGGAGGAAATTTTTGCCAGTTTAATAGGCAGGTGGTAGTATCTCAAGGTGCTCAATAACATATTTCAAAATGTATTATAAAGCGGTTATAAAAACTTTCTGGTAATAATGAAATAAAAAAGGCAGAGAAACAGATCGATACAACTGTCCAAAAATTAAACCTGATGCACATAAAAAACTAGTATTTAATAAACTTATTAAAAAACACAAGGAAATGGAGTCATTATTCAGTTAAAACTCTTGGGAAAATTGGACAGCTTATATGGCAGAAATAGATTAAGATCCATAACTCATATTATGTAGTATGATATACTTTTAACTAGATAAATGATATGAGCATTACTTTGATTTGTACTTTTTGAGAATTTGACTAGCTTTTCATCGTGGTCATTTACAGTATTACTATGTCCCATTTCTTCCTTTAAAAGTTGACTGCTGGGGCAGCTAGGTGGCACAGTGAATAGAGCACCGGCCCTGGAGTCAGGAGGACCTGAGTTCAAATTTGGCCTTAGACACTTAATACAAAAACTAGCTGTGTGACCTTGAGCGAGTCACTTAACCCCAGTTACCCTCCAAAAAGCAAAAAAAAAAAAGTTGACTGTTCAAGTCTTTTGACCACTTCTCCATTGAGGAGTGCATAATCACTCTGCTAGAGATATTTCATAGAATTACTGTTGGAATGGTAGAGATCACCTGTCCTAGTCCAAACTTCTCACTTTACAGATGAGGAAACTGAAGATGAATGATTTGCCCAGGGTCACACAGCACAGACAAAAGTGACAGAATAAGAATCAAACAAGGGTTCTCTAAAGAGTCTGTGTTCTTGGGAAGGAGGGGGATGTGAAAATTCAAAGAATTGTGGAATTGAATCCTGTAAACTAAAAGGAAACAAATTAATAAATTAAAAATTGAATTAAAAAAAAAGAGTCTGTGTTCTTTCTGCTGTACTGGGCTACCTTACTTCCCTATCAGTTCTGGATGTCATCCTCTATCTGACATATTTGCTGCAACTATTTTCCCAGGCTGTTCTTTTCTTTTTATTTTAAAGATCTTGCTTTTTGTCTTGTAAAATCCTTTTTATCTTTGTTTAGTCAAGCCATTTATTACCTCAAGATTTTAATTTAGTATCTTGACTTTTCTAGATAGTCTTGTCATCTGCAAATAGATACTTTAATTTCTCCATTGCCAGTACTTTTTAGAAGTGAGCAGGAGTCAGGAAGACCTGAATTCCTATCCAGCCTCAGACACTTGCCCAACCCTGGGCAAGTCATTTAAACCCTGTTTTCTCAACTCTATAATGGAGATAATAATAGCACCTACTTTGCAGGGTTGTGAGTTGTGAGATAGTAAATTTGAAGGGCTAAGCACAGAGCCTGGCACATAGTAGGTGCTTAATAATGCTTTATTTCCTTCTCTTCTCCCTTTTCAACTTTTATTGCTAAGCCAACCTATGTAAGATTATCACAGGATTGATGACAGGAGACAGCCCTGCTTTCCATTTATTTTTAGTGGGAATATCTCATATATTTCATTTTTTTTCTTGATATCAGTTGGTGATTTCAATACTTCTTCATCATATTTAGGAAAGATCTTTCTGTTTCAATTTCCTCCTCTGTAAAATGAGGGGGTTGGACTGAGGTCCCTTCCAACTTTAGATCTATGATCCTCAATCTTTCAGTGTTTTTAACATAAATCCTTTATGTCCTATTATGTTCTACTTCTCATTATTTCTTTTCTTTGGTCTCTCTAGAGGGGGAAGGCAGGGCAATTGGGGTTAAGTGACTTGCCCAAGGTCACACAGCTAGTAAGTGTAAAGTGTCTGAGAGTGGATTTGAACTCAGGTCCTCCTGACACCAGGGCCAGTGCTCTATTCACTGCACCACCCAGCTGCCCCCCATTATCTTATTCCTTGTTGTTGTTTCAGTGTACATCAAATGTGAGAGGTTAATGTGATATGGTAGGTAGAGGGTGAGCTCCAGAGTCAGAAAGACCCAGGTTCAAACCCCACCCCTTATATATCCTGGCTATGGGAGCAGGACAGATCACTGAAATCAGATTAGTGATGTTGGCTTGTATAACTCCAGTAACTCTGTTGTTTCTTTTCCTGTCTGCATTACTTCTGGTTCGTTTACTGTTTAGTTGCTTTGAAACAATATTTTAAAAATTATATCAGTGCTTTTCTTGCTTTGTTTATTTTGGAGCTACATTTAAATCACATTTTGGATTTTTGACCATTTTTCAAATGTCTCTTTGGTCATTTTTTGAAGGGAATGTTAGGAGCCTGGCTTGCCTGGCTTTCCTTATTCTCATTCTGTTATCTTCCAAAGTGTTCTTTAGTAAATACATTGCATTGATATTTGGCAGTGCTGCACCTTGCTGCCAGTCTTAGTGAAATTGACATTTGTTATGGTCATAGTGATTGCTTCAGATCCAGTTCTATGACCTTAGTTTCTTATTATATTACCATTATGACCTTAATATCTTACTATTAAGCCCTGTGTCACTGTTGTCTCCATAGAACCTTTGGCTATATATTTTCTAACTTATTCTCTTTTTTTTTTGTCAGCCCTGTCAGAATCTACACCTCGGGATTCTTTGGATGCATTCATGACAGAAATCAAATCAGGGAACACATTAGATGGTGTGTCCCGGAAAAAGCTTCATTTAAGAACCTTTGAGCTGAGAAAAGAACAGCAGAGACTTAAAGGGCTGATTAAACTTGTGAAACCAACAGAGATGCCAGAGCTTAAAAAGTGAGTGTTAGTAATAGTGTTCAGAGCTTGAAATAGAATTTGAAATAGGTGAAAGTTGGTATGTGATTTGAAATTGAACTATTTCTATTCTGAGATTAGAAGTGATACATGAGGGGTGGCTAGGTGTCACAGTGAGTAAGAGCGCCGGCCCCAGAGTTGGGAGACTTGGGTTCAGTTCCGGGCTCAGATACTTAACACCCACACAAAATAAATGGCTGTGTAACCTTGAGGAAGTTACTTAACCCCAATTACTTAGGGGTGGCCAGGTGGCACAGTGAGTAAGAGCACCAGCCCCAGTGTTGGGAGACCTGGGATCAGTTCCAGCTTCTGATTCTCGGCACCCACACAAAAATAATAATAATTGGCCCTGTAACCTTGAGCAAGTTACTTAACCCTGATTGCTTTAAAAAAAAAAAAAAGAAGTGATACATGATATAGGGGGGGAAATGTGAGACTTTGTATTCCAGAGAATTATTTCAAATGTTAGCTCTGATACATTTTAGCTTTGTAAACAGGGCAAGGTATTTTTTTTTTTAAGCAGTCAGGGTTAAGTAACTTGCTCAAGGTTACACGGTCAGTTATTTCTGGGTGTGGTGCTAAGTATTGGAGCCCGGATTTGATCCCCAGGTCATCCCAACACTGGAGCCGGTGCTCTTACTTGCTGTGCTACCTGGCCACCCTGCAAGGTATTTTTTAATCAACAAAAATCTACCTTTTTTTTCTGCTCTGCACTTCTTAAACTTTATAATTCTTTTTAAATGCGGATTATTAATCCATGAGCACCTGCTATGTGCCAGGCAGTATGTTAGAGACCATAGATACAAAAATAAAATCTAAACAGGCCCTTTCCTTGAGATTACCTTCCATTGAAGGAGACAGTGTGTACATATCTAGGTGTGTACAAATGGAGAGAAGATAACTGGGGGATGAGAGGGAATTGCAAGAAGCTAGTGGGGCCAGGAAAGATCAGAAGGAAAGAGGATTTAAAGAGATGAAAGGGAAGGAAATGAATTCTGAGTTCAGTGTGAAGCAGAGCAAAGGCATGGATATGGAAGAGGGAATGTGAGGAACAGCAAGAAACCCAGTTGGCTGGACTGTACAGTAGAGTCCATGGAGGCTAGTAATGTTATCATTCTAGAACAGAGAAGTGTATATTTGGGTCTAGCAGCACTAGGGAGCAACTCTTTGAATTTGAATCAGGGAGTGACACAGTCAGATCTGTACCTTAGGAAAAACACTGAGGTGGCTGTGTGGAAAGATGGATTGGAATGGGTAAATACTTGAGGCAGAGAAGAGAGACCAGTGAAGAGGCCTGGGCAACAGTGCAGGCCAGGCCCGGTTCAGGTGCCTGAACTAGGATGGTGGCTCTGAGTGGATTTGGCACCTGAGGGATAGGTGAGAGTGAGGTAGCTAGAATAGACTGGAGGAGGAATTCACATAATCTCAAGTTGAAAAGAATGATACGAGTATATCTAGGATGTTTGAAGGTTTTTTCAAAAAATTTTCAGATTTTTTTCAAAATTTTTCAAACCTTCCAGACACTGTTATGACAAGCTGGAGAGCAGCAATTAGTAAGAATGAAATTCTTTTTTTTTTTTAATTTCCTAATTCAGTCTATCAACAGTAGGAGGAGCTGAGTATATTTCCGTTTTTTTCCTCAGTGCTGAGCTTTTGACATGTCAGAGCTATTTAGCCATGGCGTTACATTTCCTCACATTGGCGGTTAAAAATTGATGTCTTATTTTTTGAGCAATCACTGCCTACATGGGGTTGTCCTTTGCTGCCAAATACAAAACCACTCAAACAGGTATTCTATTTGTAGTACTCTCTCCACTGGTTATCATGAGGAAAAGCTCTTGAAATGCTACGTTAATATAAATTGTTAGCTTTTTGTTAATGTTTTATTAATCTCATTTTCCCCTACACTGCAGAGCTGTTACAGTTTTCTGTCTCCAGGCTAGCTGTCTTCTCAGCTGTTACGGATGACAACTTTTAGGATAGCCTCAGGCCTCATTTTCCTCATCTCTAAAAGGAGGGGAGTTGGCCATAATGACCTCTAAGATCACTTCCAGATCTACACTTGTGAGCCTATTATGTGCTCAGGGCCCATGTTGCTCTGCCGGCTGCCTCCGTTGTTTGTTTCTCCTTACCTCTTATTTTCTTTACTTTTTCTTCTTCTTTACTGTCTCTTCTTATATTTACCTTATTTTTCTGTTATATGTATTTTTCTCTTTTTCCTTCCAGGGCTTAGGTTTTTCTAGCCAAGGTAAATGTCCTTTGCCTCCTGATTAGGAAACTTTAGTCCTGTTTAGTATTATCTTTGAGTTTGGGGCTGATTCTGCCTCTACATGAATAATTCCTGCATATTTCCCCCTCTTACTTGTGTGACTCCCTTCCTAGGGTCATAGTTTGGCAAAAACGAGGTTGAGAGAAGCTGGAAAGTATTGTGGAAAGAGGGGCAGACATGGTTCTGATCCTTCCTAGCTGTCTGACTTCTCTTCTCCGAGCCTTCATTTCTTTTTTTTTTAATTTTTAAAAAATTAATTTATTTACTTTTAGTTTACAACATTCAATTCCCACAATCTATTGAGTTTCAGATTTTCTCCCCCTCCCTCTCCCCTTCCCCCATGGCAGCATGCAGTGAAATATAGGATCTACAAATACCTTCACATTAAACATTAGTCAGGTTGTAAAGAAGGATTATAACCAATGGAATGAATAATGGGGAAGAGGAAACAAAACAAAACAAGAAAAAGAGAGCAGGTAGTTTGTTTCAATCTGCGTTCAGACTCTGTAGCTCTTTCTCTGGATGTGGATATCAGAGCCTCCATTTTTTCATCTGTTAAACACTAATAATACTTATGCTGCCCATCCCACAGGCCATTGTGAGGAAAAATTTTTTCAAACCTTAAAGTACTAGTAATTGCTATTAGGGATAGGGGTGGGAATGTTACAACTGCTTCTGCTCTCCTCAGTCTGGGGAATCATCAGGCCGGAGGATAGGTGTCTTCCTGCTCACTTACTTGCTTTGACTGCTTCTGTGAAAACCAGTGATGTAGAGTGATGTTAATTGTAATTGTTTCAAGTGGAATACATTTTCTATTGCTACACAATCAAATCTCTAGTATTGCCCTTTTTGCTTTATAAAGGTTATTGCATTATCTGTCATGGAAGTACATAGGCATTTGTTGCAATGTTTTAGTGGTTACAATAGTAATGACTTTTACTTTTTCTTAATAGGACTGAAAGCCAGGCTGAAAATATGGAAAACAAGCCTAAAAAGCTAATGTTGCCTCTTTTTGGTGCCATGAAAGGAGGAAGCAAATTTAAATTAAAAACTGGAACAGTAGGGGTAAGTTGGGGAAGAAAATGTAAACTTTTGGTCCTTGAATCATTCCTGTGCTGCTTTCCATTCACCTTCTTGTTGATAGATAAAATCCTTTCATAATGTTAAAGTGATTGTTTATAGCTTCAATACCTTTGGTGAGGTTACCTCTGTCATAGGATTTGGAGCTGAAAGAGAGTCTTTTAGTCCAACCCCTTCATTTTTCAAGTGAAAAAAACAAAATCCAGAGACTTGCCTACACTGTCACCATAGATCTGGTATTTGAGCCCCGTATCCTCAGATTCCTCCCGTGCTATGCTTCCTCTCCACCCAGTTCTCATTCAAGCCAGCCAGAGACTCTTCTTTATCAGCTCATTCTGGGGAGATCAGGCCATGATGAACTGATTGATGCTAACTAGATTGACAAATAAAGTAGATGGCATTTTACTGATTTGTGAAGGGAGATACTTTACCCTCTGTAAATTATGGAGAGAGATTATATGCTGTGGCACTTTCTTCCTGGTGGGTAGAAAACCAAATGATAGATAAGACAATTGATTGGTAAATTAATGTTAGTTAGCACTTTATAAGTTTTCTTTGGCAAATGCAACAGAAACAAATCTGTGTTTAGGTTAGACTGTTACCATGTAGCAATGATGTCTGGTTTGTGGACATGTAGACTGAAAAGCTTATGACTTAGGGTGAATTTACTTGAGGTGGAGGGGGAAAAGAACTTTTCTTTTTTAGCAAAAAAGAATAGTCATTTTTTAAAAGAGCTGAAATTAGTCATAGCATTTTAGAGCTTAAAGGAAATTTGGATATTTTCTATCCCTACTAGCACATTTTATGTGGATGGGGAATTGGTCAAGCCCTGTTCCCCAGAGCCAGGTATTGGGGTGAACTAAGGCCAGGCTCAGGCCCTGACTAAAAGGCAAGCACATGATCCTGCTCTTCTTGTACAGCATATCCTGAAATGTGACTCTACTGAATACTGTATTTAAAATATGTTGCTTTCAGGTGGCAAAGAAAACAAAAACTGAAGTGCAGATCTTGTTACCTTTGTCACTAATCCCCAGCTGGACCTGTTATTTCAATTCTCAGTCTTACAGACCTCATATTGAATGTTTCACTATTACTTATCTACCTTGTCTCTTTGAGTTAAAAGTCCTTCTGTAGCGTTCATGTCTAGCTTCAGAGGCGATACATTCTCTGAGACTCCAGCATCCTAAGCCAATTTAGTATCACAAGCTCTTGCAGGTAGCTTTCTTCATATATAATTTTTCTTCTGTAGTGAAAATAGCCTGTGACCATCCTAGTTGATTAATTATCTCTCTTTTGCTTCTTCTTGCAAGTCAGCTAGTGTCCTGGAACCAGCTTCCCTATCCTTGCAGGCCCCCCTGAGTGTTTTGTGGTTAATATTCCTTTGCCCCTGTTAGTTCTACACTCACTGAAGTCATGAAAGGTTAAAGTTTCACATGGAAACCATCCTTCCAAGAGACTTCTATAGAGATTATCACCTTTTCAGGGTGATTTCCTGTCCTCTTCTCCATAGCCAACCCTTTTAGAGAAATTTGCTTTTTCTTTTAGTTATGTAAGTTTATCTTATTTGTCCTTTTTCTTCCATCCTAGAAGTTGCCCCCTAAGCGTCCGGCACTCCCTCCAAGTTTAATAAGAATGAAGGATGAGCCTGAAGAAGAGGAAGAGGAGGAAGAAGAAGAAGAACACAAAGAACAAATAGGATCCACGGATCATGAATCTCTGAAAATGGAACTGCAGTCAGAAGAAGCAATGCAAGAAACTTGTCCAACTCCAAATCTTTCAGATCAGAAGAAACTGATGGATACCAGACATGGTAACTTTTTTTTGTTTCTTCTGTTTTAGTGAGAGAATTTTTCCTAATGTTACAAGCTCATGGGCTTACAAAAAGAAATCTGATTCTTCATTCTGTGTTGGCTACACATGTGCTAGAGCAGTAGTTCTCAAATTTTTGGGTCTCAATTCCCTTTTATATGCTTAAAAATTATCAGGGACTTCCTCTCAAAGAGCTTTTATTTATTTAGGTTATAGCTATTGATATTTTGCATTTGTTGTTTCAGTTGTTTTTCAGTAATGTTTTACTTTTTTGACCCCACTTGGGGTGTTCTTGGCAGAGGTACTGGAATAGTTTGCCATTGCCTTCTCCAATTCATTTTACAGATGAGGGAACTGAGGCAAACAGAATTAAGTGACTTACCCAACTTCACACAGCTAGATTTGAGTTCAGGCAGATGAGTCTTCCTGACTTCAGACCCAATGCTCTATCCACTGTGGCACCTAGCTGCCTGATATTTAAAATATTAGAAATGTAAATGTCTTGGTATTATTATGAGAAAGAGTTTTGGCCTTATAGACCTCCCCTTGGGGATTCCTGGATGATACTTTGAGAATCTGGGCTAACACTCTGTTTAGGAAAGTAGTTCCCCCACTGTGGTACTTTCTCTTTTAATTCAGTTTGCAGTTCAGTCTCAGAGTGAACTTGGGATGGACCTTTCAGATTCTTCTGGTGTCACATTTAGTCATCAACACTTAGGGGCTGCTCTTTTTGTTTGTTTTGATAGGACTGGAAAGGACCTATTTACAGATCCAGCCCAATATCAAAAAGAGTACTTTACTTCCTTGCCTCCCTAAACCTTGTATGCACAGAACTGTGACCCACTGACCAGTCATAGACAAGAGGGGATAGAAATGCCAGGAATGATGTGTGCAGTACCCGAAGTTGTAGCCCTGTGGCAGTCATCCCTTTCCTCCCACTTGGTTCCTGTAGGGTCAGTAAACAGGAAGAGTTCTTTGTTAAGGTGTAGCCTGAGTGTTGGCAATTACTTCTTTTCTAGGGATAATTCAGGAGAATCTGCCCACTGCAGGCCACAGGATGCCCAACCTTTTGATAATTTGTATTCTTGTTTCTGGTATTTATTTTTTCTCCAAGTTATGGACACAAGTCTTATCCTTAATAAAAGAGAAGATTGGATTTAAGGTTGATAAGGTTGACTGTCCTCAGCTATTCAGAGGCTTGTAGGCAGAAGACGGACCAGACTCATTTTCTTCATTGCTCCATAAGTCAGGATTAAGAACAGTGGATAGAAGTTCCAGAAAGACAAATTTAGGCTTTATGTCAGCAAAACTTCCAAAAGTAAAATGGGTTGTCTTGAGAGGTGGTGAGTTTCCTTTTACTATAGAGGTTTTTAAGCAAAGGCTATTGACCACCTATTGGATGTGTTGTTGAGGAGATTGTTCAGATATGGGTTAGACTATGTGGCCTCCAAGGTTTTCTGTACTACCTGAGCCTCTTCCTCTTCCCACTTACTTGAAACATCTGTCTCCTGGACAATAGAAGACTATACAAATTTAATCCTAAATTACATCAATATGTAACAGTCCCCTTTGTTAGCAGACCTCACAACTAATTACTAAAGGTACTCATGTATCCATCAGAGGTCTACAAGCATCTTATATACCTTTTCTAGATCATAATTTGTCAAATTGTTATATTATAAACTGCAACTACTGCTTCCTAATGACTAGAATATATAAATATTATTCTTGACCTCTATACTTTTTCTTTTCTCTTGACCTCGAAGGCATTTATTTCTCTTTCTGTTCCTTTGTCCTTCTATAAAACATCCTTCATGAGATCTTGCTGTTCAGTTTTCTTAGTTAATTCATTTGACAATGTGACAGTATAATAAACCCTTTTCTTTGTTTCTTTTTCTTTTTCTTTCATTTTTCAAATGCTTTATTAACTTCTGATTTACATCATTCATTTCCACCAGATTTTGAGATACACATTTTCTCCCCGTTTTTCCCCTAACCACTGCCCCAAAATAGCAGTCCCACAGTATATCCCCTCCTCCAATCTGTTCTCTCCTATATCTTCTCTCATACCCCCTTTTACTTTTCCAATAGGGCATGGTAGATCTCTGTGCCCCAGTGCCTGTATATCTTATTTCCCAATTACATGTAAAATAGTATTACTAATAGTATATATATTTAAAGATTTGATTTTAAAACTTTGAATTCCAGATTCATTCCCTTCCTCCCTTGTCACCCACCCTTACTGGAAAGATATGCAGTTCAGTATAGGTTGTACATGTGTAGCTTATGCAAAACATTAATATAGTTGATATATTGTAAAAGACTGACTATATTTCCCTCCCTCCTATCCCACCTCCCACTAGTTCTATTCTCTACTTTGATCCCATCCCTTTTCAAAAGTGGGTGCTTCCATCTTCCCTCCCCCACAGCCTGCCCTCCATTCCATCATCCCCCTTCTCATCCCCTTCCCCCCTACTCTCCTGTAGGGTTAGATACCCTATTTAGTGTGTATTTCATTCCCTCCCCAAGCCAAATTCAATGAGAACAAGGTTGACCCATTCCCTTTTGCCTTCCTATTCTTCTTCCATTATAACTGTTTTCCCTTGCCTCTTCTATATGAGATAGTTTACCCCATTCTGTCTCTCCCCATCTCCTTTCATTATATTCCTCTCTCACCTCTTAATTTCACCTAAGTATCATCCCTTCCTATTAAATTGGTCCTGTGCCCTCTATTTATGTCTACCTGTAAACATATATACACACATTCACATACGTATTCATACACCCATATACCCTCCAATATAGACATATATATATACACATAAATAAATAAATATATATATATATATACATATATATATATATATATATATATATATATTCCCTTCAACTATTTTCATATTGAGAAAAGTTTCATCAGTTACAATTATCGTTTTTCCATATAGGAATGTTAATGGTTCCACTTTGATAAGTTCCTTATGGTTTCTTTTCCCTGTTTACCTTCTCAAACTTCTCTTGCTTCTTGTATCTAAATGTCAAATTTTCTATTCAACTCTGGTTTTTTCATCAAGAACGCTTGAAAGTCCTCTATTCCACTAAATGACCATATTTTCCCCTGAAACATGATACTCAGTTTTGCTGGGTAGGTGATTCTTGGTTTTAATCCCAGCTCCTTTGCCCTTCGGAATATCATATTCCAAGCCCTTTGATCCCTCAGTGT
Source organism: Petaurus breviceps papuanus (assembly GCF_028583685.1). Lineage (NCBI taxonomy): Eukaryota > Metazoa > Chordata > Mammalia > Diprotodontia > Petauridae > Petaurus > Petaurus breviceps. The sequence continues at coordinate 8,357,650 of NW_027187359.1, forward strand.
AGATGCTGCCAGATCCTGGGTTATCCTGATTGTGTTTCCACAATATTCAAATTGTTTCTTCCTGGCTGCTTGTAATATTCTCTCCTTAATCTGGGAATTCTGGAACCTGGCTGTAAGATTCCTAGGAGTTTTCTTTTTGGGATCTTTTTCAGGAGATGATCGGTAGATTCTTTCAAGCTCTCTTTTGCCCTCTGGTTCTAAAACATCAGGGCAATTTTCCTTCAGAAGTTCTTGGAGCATGATTTCTATGTTCTTTCTTTGATCATGGCTTTCAGGTAGTCCAATAATTTTTAAATTATCTCTCCTGGATCTATTTTCTAGGTCAGTGGTTTTTCCCATGAGATATTTCACATTGCCTTCTATTCTTTCATTTGTTTGGATCTGTTCTAATAGCATCTTGATTTCTCATAAAGTCATTAGCTTCCATATGCTCCAGTCTAATTCTGAAGTAATGATTCTCCTCATTGAGCTTTTGAGATTCTTTTTCCATCTGCCAAATTTGGCTTTTTAAGGCATTCTTCTCCTCATTGCCTTTTTGAGCCTCTTTTGCCATTTGAGTTAATCTGTTTTTTAAGGTGTGATTTTCCTCAGTCAGGCTGTTGACTCTCATTTCGTAATTTTCTTGCATTGTTCTCATTTCTCTTCCCAGTTTTTCCTCTACTTCTCTTATCTGCTTTTTAAGGTCCCCTATGGCCTGTAACCAGCTCATGTTTTCCTTTGAATCTTTTGGTGCAGGAGTTCTGACTTCACTGTCTTCCTCCTGTTCCATGCCTTGATCCTTTTTTTCCCCAAAGTAGGAGTCTAATGTTGGCTTCTTCTGTTTGCTTTTTTCCTTTGCCTGGGCAGGTTGCCACTCAATTACTTGACTTTTGGACTTTTTGCCACAGTAGGACTCTGCTACCAGACAGGGGAGCTTCTATCCCAAACGCTGGGGTTTTCTCAGCTGCCGGAGGTATTAGTTGGGAGCCCTCTCTGAAGCCTCCACAGGCTCTGGCAAGCTGGACACACACCCCAGGACCTCCAGCCTAGACTGCAATCCAGATCCAAGAAGGTTAAAGCAAGAGCAATTACCCCTCAGACTGGTTGCTTGGTCCCACTACACTCTGCAGGCCAGGAGCTGAAGCTACCACGTGGCAGTGGGGGCTGCACTGCAGCCCTCAGCAGCTTCTTTCCCCAGGGGCAAAAGCATAGGCACTCCCAACTACTGGGTCCCAAAGTCCATACTACACAGACCTCTCACTTTCTCCTTCGCATCTGTGTGTTGATAAATCTGGAAACGGCCACAGCTGCTGCTGATCTGGAGTCCCTCTGGCCAGTGGCTGGTCAGGCCCTGTCCTGGGTCTAAAGCCTCAGTGTGGAGCTGGGCTCAGCTCCCAGAGCGCTGTACTTGCTGATTCCTGCAGGGCTGCCAGGCTGTCCTCAGCGGGAGGTTAGCTCCTCTGTGTTATTTTGTGGGTTCGGTAGCTCCAAAGTTTGTTTAGAGTCCCCTTTATACGTGAACTGGGGAAGGCGGAAGCTGGGAGCCGCGTGGAAGACCTGCTTCTACTCCTTTTTTTCTTTTTCTATATGAGAAAGTTAGCTGTTTGAACAAATGAATATTATAGAGGTCTTGTCTGTTATTCAAGGACCCACTGTGCATTTTAAAACATTTTTCTCAGAAGGGATCCATGGCACAAAAAAAAAAAAAGATTTAACTCCTGCAGGTCTAAACAGATTGAGCTTGACTTTTGTTTCAGGGCCTAGTCTCTCCTAGACAGTTTAATATTTATTTCAAAAGAAATATTTCTAGCTTGTACGCTCTTCATTTACAACCTTCCTGCCCCCTGCCCAGCCCTCCTGAGTGCTCCATACAATTTCATTTCTACAGTTGGTAGAAATTGATAGTCTTAAAATCTGTAACCCAAACTAGCAACCTAATATATGGTCCAGAAACATCCTGAGTTATGATAGGGGCTCTCTGTTCAGAAAATGTCAGACCCAAGCTGCCTCTTGAGTCAGTATGGTGGAGGAAAAGGAGCCTTAGACAAGGAGTCAAGATACCTAGTCCCAGCTTTAGCACTAACCAGCTAGGTGACCCTAGTTAAGTTACCTTCCCTTTCCAGGCTTCATTCTTCTCATCTGTAAAATGAATGAATTGAATCAGATGACCCATGAAGTCTCTTCTAGTTCTTATCATACAAAAATGTATTTCTTTTCCATCCCTAGAATTGAAATGAAGGATGACTGAAAAGAAAAACCAGATTGACCTGTTTATTAAAATAAAAGGTTGATAGCTCTCCATTCGGCAAAATCCAAATGCTGGTGGTTGAAGCTGCAAGTACTAAAGGTGGTATCAGGTGCTGGGATTGTGCTCATCCTGGAGCATCTCCCTGTCCTCCAGTCCACTGCCTGACTGTGTGCTTTGGTATTGCTTTTTTGCAGAAACAGGGTCTTCTTCGACTCAGCCTAGCCAGGCAGGACTGAATAAAGGATCCCCAGAGGTCAAGGGAGAGACTGTGGTACAAGGGGAGTCCTCAGGTGAGTAACTAATAGCCTCAACTTTGACACTGAGCATTGGCCGCAAGGCAACAGACAAAATGACAGGGCCTAAGATTTACATTTAAAGGAGCTGCTGAAGGATTTTGGTCCTTCTTGCATGCCTTTCTGTTCTCCACCATCTTGAGGTTCCTGGTACCTTCAGGCTAACCAGAGTCACACAAGTTAGGAGTCTCAGGATAAATCTTGTCCCAGGGGAGATTTCAGAATTCACAAGAAAGTCTGGCTAGAGAGATGAGACAACAGAATTGGGTCGGGAGACCAGGTATATGTTTCTAGCTCTGCCTGACCCCAGCTCTAATTTTACCACTTTGACCTTGAGTTTTCTCATCAGTATAAAGAAAGGCCTAATAATCCTTCAACTACAACAACTTAGAGCACTGTGGGGGAGGAAAGCACTTTGTAAACCTCAAGGTATTGTAGTAGTGTGATTCCTTACTATGATAAAGCAATAAAGGATTAATAATAGCCAACTAATTTTACTTCTTAAGTGTTAAATTATGAAATAGCAAATCCAGACTCTAGAATTCGATTATGATAGGTTTTGCATATTACTATTTCAGTGGTATGAATTATACTTAACTATTTTACATAATCACTAAATGCATGTAGATTAGAAGTATATGAATTTTTGAAGGGGGAAATTACATTTTATTTTTACTGGATTGGAATGAACTTGTAAAAATGGTACAAAAAGCCTTTCCTAGGTGAATTACTACATTTCACTCAACTCAGGATTTTTACTTCTCTCCTGTAATACTATTCTAACTGTAGGATTTTGAAAGTTTATTTTTTAAAGCAGATTTGACCAAAAGATAACGATTTTGGTGGAGCAAGAATTAGTATGTTTAATTCTTGCTCATTGGAGTGATGGAGCTTTGTTCTTTCACCAGAATCAAAAAATAGCTGCAAGCAGAGCAAGGAAGTACTGAAGAAAGCTGCCAGTCCAAGCAGAGTAAGTTCTTTATGTTGTCTTTGCGAGGTGATTGTTGGCACTTTATCAGGACTGCTTTCTATTCTCATATCGGTGGCTGCTATCCCCTTCATCAGCTCTCACTCTCACCTCTCACTGGGGCTTCATTACTAGCCATCTACTGGAGTCACTATCTCTCACGCTCCTGTTCTCTCTCTTCAGATTCTCCTCTTTCCAACCTGTTCATCACACAGCTACTAGAATCATCCATATACAGTTCTGATCATGTCACTAGAATGCTGTAAAGTCTTTCAGTGACTCTCCATTCCCTAAAAGCCCAAGTCCATAATCCTTAGCCTGAACCTTCACAGACTTGCTCCAAACTACCTTTTTAGTCTTCTCTCTCACTACTCCCTCTGTCCTTCAAACAAACTAGACTATGAACTACTCAGAATCCATGCCACACTTTCCCTCCTCCATGATTTTGTCTATACCATGTCAGGAATGCCTTCCCTTTTACCTCTGGCTCTCTGGCTACTGAAATCCTATTGGTTCCTCAGGGTTTAGTTCAAATATTATCCTTCTCTAGGAAGCATTCCCTGAGCACTCTAGACAGAATCAATCTGTCCCTCCCAGAAACTCTTAACCCCTGTATTTGTACCTCTTACATGCATATTCTATTTTATATTTTTGGTATTCATATATATGTCTTTTTTGCAATTGTATTTCCCCTTCTGTACATACCATAGGCATTTTTTTAGTGTTTTTGAAAATGCCATGTACCTTGTTATCATCATTGTTAAGTGGAAAAAAGTCAACCTAGGAGTCAGAAAACCTAAGTCTGCTTCTTATGTCCATCAGCCCTATTATCTTAAGCAAATCAGTCAACCTGTTTTCTCCTTTGTAAAATGAGGAAAGGAATATGTAATTGGTATTCCTGTTTCACAAGGTTATTATAAGGATCAAGCATTTCTAAATTCTTGGTGCTGTTGACCCAGTAATACCACTACTAAGTTTGTATCCCAAAGAAATCAAAGAAAAAGGAAAAGGACCTGTATGTACAAAAATTTGTAGCAACTCTTTGCAGTAGCAAAGAATTGGAATTTGAGAAGTGCCTTTTAATTGGGAAATGGCTAAACAAGTTGTGGTATGTGATTGTGATGGAATACTATTATGCTATAAGAAATGGTGAGGGGGATGATTTTAGAAAAATCTAGAAAGACTTATATGAACTGATGCAAAGTGAATTGAACAGAACCAGGAGAACATTGTATGTAGTAACAGCAATGTTGTAATGCTCATCAACTATGAAAGACTTAGTTACTTTGATCAATACAATGATCCATGACAGTTCCAAAGGAGCCATGATGAAAAATACTATCCAGCTCCAGAAAGTAAATTGATGAACTTTGAATGGAGGTTAAAGCATAATTTAAAAGTTTTCTTTATCTCTCATTTTTTTATTAATTAGGGGGGCATGTTTGCATGACTTCACATGTATAATTGATGTCATATCGCTTGCCTTCTCAAATGCTGGGGAAGGAACTGGAGGTTAAAATTTTTTTTTTAAATGAATGTTTAAAAAAGTATAATTACCTTTCAAAATTCTTGATATTGCCATTATTAGTAGTAGTACAAACAGTAGTACAGTCACTATGTGGCTTAATGGATAGAAAGCTAAACCTTGAAATCAGGAAGACCTTGGTTCAGATTTGGCCCGTAACTTTGGACAAATAATTTAACTTTTCAGTTTCCTGGGCAACTCTCTCTTTCTCTCTTTAAAAAAAAATCATTACAATTTTATTTACATAACAAACCAAAATTAAACATAAAATAATTTAACATACCTAGGTATGTATAACATAATTATAATAACATCAGCATTGTACTAAATTATGATAAAAAACAATATAATTGATGTGATAATTATAATATGAAAGTATAATAAATGATCATTAGTAATAAATATTGTGTTAGGTGACCTTGTTTTTTGGTACAGTTTCTCAAAACATGGTGTCTTTGACATTGCTGTTTATAATTCTTTTTCAAATACTTACCTTTTTTTTCTTTATTTCTGCCACTCTCACCCCATCCCTACCCCCCAAGGAAAATTTTTTTTTTAATGGGAAAATAAATTCCTCAATACATATTGGGCATGTCCAAAGATGAATGTCTCTTTCTTCATTTTAAGTTCTCTTCCCTTACAAGAAATCATCTTTATTCTTTTGAACTCTTTACCCTTTTGGTTTATCATTCCATTAATCAGAGTTTTAAGTTTTTCAAAGTTGTTTTTCTCTATAATGTTATTATCATTTTATAGATTGTTCTAGTTCTGTTCCCTACAGTTTGCCCCAGATCATGAGGCCTTCCTAGTATCCATTGAAACTGTCCATTCCGCTTATTTCTTTTTTTTTTTGGCCTTTTGGAGGACAGTTGGGGTTAAGTAACTTGCCCAAGGTTACACGGCTAGTTTTTTTGTGTGGGTGTTAAGTGTCTGAGGCCAGAACCGAACTCGGGTCTTCCTGACTCCGGGGCCGGCACTTTACTCACTGTGCCACCTAGCCACCCCTATCTCTCTCATTTCTTATAACATTTAATATTCCATTATGTTCATATGCCGCAATTTGTTTAGACATTCCTTAAGAGGAAGACAGCCTCTTAACTAATTTTTGTCTATCACAGAAAAAAAACTGCTATGACTATGTTTGCATGTGTAGGTTCTTTTATTCTTTCTCTCATTTCTTTGGAGTATAGGCCTAGTAGTATAGCTGGGACAAAGAGCATGCATAATTTGGTAACTTATTGGGAAGTTTCAAATTCTTTTCAGAATGTCTGGACCAATTCACAGTATCTGTTTTCCCATAGTCCCTCAACATTTGTTATTTTTGTCTTTTGTCACCTTTGTCAAGACTGATGAGTGTGAGGAGAATCTCAAAGTTGCTTTGATTTGCATTTCTCCCATAATTAGTGATATAGAGAATTTTTTCATATGGCCATTGATACCTTGGGGTTTTTTTCCTTGAAAGTTGCTTGTTTGGGGCAGCTAGGTGGCACAGTATGTGAAGTACCAGCCCTTGAGTCAGGGGGACCTGAGTTCAAATCCGGTCTCAGACACTTAACACTTACTAGCTGTGTGACCTTGGGTAAGTCACTTAACCCCAACTGCCCTTCCTCCCCTCTAAAAAGCAAAAAAAAAAAAAAAAGGAAGGAAGAAAGAAAATTGCTTGTTCATGTCTTTTGACCAATTAGCTATTGGGACTTTTATGTCTATGGCTTTTAGTCTTGTAAGTTTCAGTTAGTTTCTTATATGTCTGAGATTATGAGTCCTTTTTCAGTCCTTTTTAAAGGAGATTGTAAGTTGAAAAGCACTTATCTCTGTGTTGGCAGAGGGAGTTTCTTTACTAGAAATCTCCTGTACCAATGAAGTCACAAATGTGCTTTTCACAGTAATAGTAAATTAAGGTATTAACTACCTGACTTATTAGTAATTATATTTTCATTTTGAAAAGCCAATGATCTTTATCACAATCAGAATAGAATAGTCACTCACTTGAGGTGGGGAGAGTAGGGACAGTCAGTCCCCTTTTTACGGATAGCATAGGGATCTATATTGAATCACTAATTTGTCTAAATTACTAAAAATCAGTGACTGAATTTATGGAACATAAAAGAAAAGGCAGAGACATAGTACTTAGAGGTTCTGTATCTTCATCAGTATTATCAAGTACTCTGAGTCTAGGATTAATTTGCCCATTTTTTTTCTTGCAGTTAACACAGATCCTTTCCTCAAAGTATCCAGAAGATGATCCAGACTATTGTGTGTGGGTACCGCCTGAAGGTGGGTACCAGTTTCATTTTCTGTCTTTACTATCTTTCTCTTGTCTTCTCCTATTTTGGAAGACTGCCAAATAACTTCTCTTGTTCCCTGATTTTGGAAAAGTAAATGTGTTTCTTTGTTTTGAACCAGGCCAGAGTGGTGACGGCAGGACCCATCTTAATGAAAAATATGGCTATTGATTTCTTCGAGCTCCCAAATCCTTTCTTTTATTTGTTACTACCCAAGAGGGGACATTGTGGCACGTGCATTAACCAGTGCAGCTTGTCATCATTTCAAGTTGAATGGCCAAGGATGAGGCATTTGGTCGACCATTTGTAAAAAACTGGATGGCTTGATTTCTTCAACCAGATTCTTGACTTTCTGAACTGATGACCTTTGATCTTTGAATCCTTTTGGAAATGTTTCATGTGCTTGGTGTTCATGCATCAAAGTGAAAGTTTGTGTATGTATGTAAGATAAGAACTGTATATTTCCAGGCCAAGTAAAACAAGAGAAAAGTATGTTTTCATGGGTTTTCTACATCATTAAAAATGAGATAAAAAATATTTCTCTAGTAACTGTGTAGTGGTTAGAGTTCTGGATTTGGAGTCAGGACAACCTGGAGTCAAAGTCACTTTTTGACATTTAATAGGTGTGTGATCAAGGGCAGGTCATTTAAGAGCTCTGAACCTTTGTTTCCACCTCTATAAAGTGAAGATAACAATACCTACCTCACAGGGTTGTTGTGAGGAATGAATGAGATGCTGTTTGTTAAAGGGCTTTACAGATTTTGAAGGTCTACATGAATGCAGTTGTTTTTGTTGTTGCCTTTCTTTGGGAATTTTCCTTAGTCAGAAGGTAGTTTCATTTTTTTTAGGGCTTAAGTCATGGGGAGATTGAGGGACATATTAGATTCAGTGCTGCCTTGGTACTCGTGACATGTTGGAAGACCTCTGGCACATAAGGGAGATGCCATCCTCTCTGTAGAGTTTATGAAAAAACATGGACAAGGATGGATGGTGTAGGATGAGAAGTGGATGGGCTGTGACCTGCATCGTTGCAGAGAGTGTCCCCATCATCGAGGTCATAAATTCATTGAAGTAAAAGTACAAAGAGGAATCAACCAAACTGAAATAGAACAGGAGTGAAGTGCCCAATTTGAGCATAGCTAGTTTTTCAGGCCATCCTTTTTTAACTTCCATTTAGGAGTTAGGAACTGAGTTCCTGAGGATTATTAAGGTTGTCAAAAGTCTCACTTCAGAGTACATATTCATGGAACTAACCAGCCTTGTGCTTCTGTCTTGTGTGTTCTTTTCCTGCCTTTTTTATTACTTCAGGGAGTCTTTGGCAGGCAGCTGCCATGATCTGTGGTTCCTAGGATTTCTTCCCAACACTCCAGATGTTGGACCAGTTTTATTTACTCTATAAGGCTGCCTATTAGTTGTCCCTGAGGAGAAGACATGGCTGGTTTTCTTGGTCCCTGGTAGCAACAGAAAGTAGTGATAGGAGCCATTAGCATTGCTAAGGGCAGCAGCACCTAGCTTTTGGACTAAGTGCCCCATTTTATCTAGAGAAAATGTTTTCCTTCTATAGCATTGTATTTGTGCCATTTTGGTGGGTTGTTTGTAAAAGCAGTGTTTCCCAAGTGTCCCACACAGTGTAATTAGCGAGTCCATGAAAAATGGCAGCATTAGAGATATTTCCTTTGAAATATTCAATATGAAATTATGTATAAAAACATTAGTCTGTGATAATTTTCAGTATGAAAAAGGCTTAATTTCCCTATTTTGTTTAAAAGTATTTCCCTTATATTAAGTCCAGACTTGTCTTTAAAATGCTGACATTTTCTCTCTGATCCTAAACCTCAGTTTCCTTATCTGTAAGATGGGGATAATAATACTTTTTTCCTTTGAGTTGTGAGAGTTAAATGAGAATTATACAAAACACTTTGCAAACTTTAAAAGTGCTATGTAAATGGCATTATTTTGTCTTTGGACACCTTACATCATCTCTCTACCTCTGTTTCCTCATCTATAAAATGGAAATATTTGCACTATCTAGTTCATAAAGTTGGTATGAGGAAAGTACTTTAAAGAATCCTAAAGTACTAGTAAATATGGAGGATTACTATTTGTTTCCTTGAGCACATAAAGAGTCTGTTCTGGTCCAGATGGCCAGTGGAGAGGAGCCAATTCATGTTTCTCTCTAGGGTGGTGGTTACTATCCTGATGGGAATGGTCCAGCAGTTATCCTATTAAGTCCAAACCCTTTCAACACAGCACTGAAACATTATTTGGTGGTTTGCTTCCCTCATTGGAGGTAATGGGATTTAACATGAAATTCAGTGTTTTCTTTTTCTGCCTAGTCCAGTCTTCTGCCAAGTCCTAGTCCTGTAGAACTGTACAGAACCCACGCAACGGGGTAAAAAGTCTGACACCCCACCTTTGCCATTTCTAAGAGTAGAGATGGAGGGAAGTTAGTGGGTACTGGAGGAACTAACTGATTAAAATGAGCTATCTCTTTCTCCTGAAAGTGTGAAGAGAGCCTGCTTGCTGTGTTGAACCCACTTGGGGTTCTACTTCTCTTCAATTTTCCATTTTTGGAAGGAGAAATTTCTCTTCTTCCCATGGCTCCAAAACAACTAGACATTGCATTGATGGGCCTTTGCTGCTCCCTCGTGGCCTTTCCTGTAATAGCAGAGCAAGACTGTCCCTACAACATGAAAAGTTGCCATCTCTGGATAGAATGTAATAACTCGTCAACTACCATGGCCAAATCTCCTGTGAGCCCTTCTGCCAGATCCATTGCAGTCAAAGGCAGGAACCCAAACATACAGAGGAACAGATTTGACATATTGTCCAGCTAGCTACTTTGACTGCTGGGGAAATTACATAAAACCCCTATAGATAATATAGTATCAAATGCTGTCCTCTCCAGAACCCAGAAGCTTCTGGATTATGATGTTGCCACCCCTAAATATTAAGATTTATTGCTCACCAGGTTCTCTGTTCAAGATGTTCAAAGATGTTTTCAGTTCATTTTCTGAGCACATCTAGCCCTTCTGTAATTGAGTATGTCTGACATAAACATAGACTAAGATGGGCATGAAACTATCTGTATAATGAAAACCTAGAAATCTCCTTCCCCCAAAGAAGACCTAGCACAAAAGGAGCCATTTTGATTGCAAAAACCTGTTCGTGTGGGGAACAAACTTAATCTAGGTACAGTTCTGTTTTGGGGGTATTTTGGACTCCTTCCCTATCTTTTATTTCCCTAAAGCCAAGTAGTCATCATGCCCCATCAATTCTTTCTGCATGTTGTTTCCAATTGTTCCTTTTTTATTTCCATTGATGCTGTCTTATTCCTTGGTCTCATTACCTCATGCCCAATTTTCAAGTCAAGAAGCATTTGCCTGCTATATTCCTAGCTAGATGGCTCAGTGGATAGAGCACTAGGCCTGGAGTCAGGAAGACCCGAGTTCAAATTTGGCCTCAGACACTTAATAGCTGTGTGACCCTGGGCGAGTCACTTAACCTCCATTTGCCTTAATCCAATGGAGAAGAAAAAGACAAACCACTCCAGTATCTTTGCCAAGAAAACTCCATGGACAGCATGATCCACGGGTCAGAAACAATGAGATATGATTGTACAACAATATTCTAGTTAGTATGCTATGCCCTGGGGATATAAAGGGAAAAACAGCCCCTGCTCTCAAGGAACTCATAGTCTAGTGGGGGTGACAATATTCAAACAAGTATGCATATGCACAAACAGAATAAATTGGAGATAAAGCTATATGCTCAGATAACTTGGAGATATATTTGTACATACTTACTCGTAGAGGAAAGGAACTAGCATTGAGGGGGGCTGGAAAAAAGCTTCTTGTAGAAGTTAGGATTTTGCCTGAGGAAAGCTTGAAACCTTCCTTGAAGGAAGACAGGAAGCAAAGATGAGGAGGAAGTGAATTCTAAGTATGAGGGAAAGCCAATAACAATGCCGAGTTAGGAGATAAAATGCTGTTGTAAGAGGAAGGTAGGAAGGGGCTAGATTATGAAGAACTTTAAAAGCCACACAGGATTTTATATTTGATCCTGGAGGTAATAGAGAGCCACTGGACTTTGCTGAATAGGAGGATGACATGGTCAGACCTGTAATTTAGAAAGATCCACTTGACAGCTGAGTGAAGAGTGGTGGGAAGAGACTTGAGGCATAGAATCCAATCAGAATGCTGTTTTAATAACTCCGAGGGAGAAATGATGAAGGCCTGCATTAGAGTATTGGTAGTGTTGGAGGAGAGAAGTGGCATATGTGAAAGACGTTACAAAGGTAGAATTGACAAGACTTGGTAACTGATTTACTATATATAGGGTGTAAGGAAGGGGTTGAGACTGATGCCTAAGTTAAGAACCTGGGTGACTGGACAGATTGTGGCGCCTTCAATAATAATACAGAAGTTAGGAATAGGGCTTGGGGGAAAACATAATTAGTTCAACTTTGGACATGTTGAATTTGAGATGTCTGCAGGTCTTCCAGTTCAAGATGTCTAATAGGTAGTTGGAGATTGAAGCCTGGAGATCAGGGGAGAAGTTAAGCCTGGAGGAATAGATCTGGGAAGCATCTACAGAGAGATGATCATTGAATACATGGGAGCTGAGTAATGAGAGCAAGTAAAATAGTACAGGGGGCCCAGGACACATCCTTGGGAGACATTTACAGATAACGGCAATGACTTGGATGAAGATCCAGAAAAGGAGACTGAGGAATGGCCACTCAGGTGGAAAGAGAATCAGGAGACAGCTGTGTCATGAAAGCCCAGAGGGAAGAAAGTATCAAGGAAAAGAGGGTGATTGCCAGTGTCAAAGGCTGCAGAGAAGTCAATAAGATTTAGCACTGAGGAAAGGACATGAGATTTGGCAAGTAAGAGATCACTGGTAACTTTGGAGAGAGCAGTTTCTATCGAATGATGAAACTGGAAGCCAGGGAGTTGAAAGAAAATGGAAGCCTTTTCAAGGAATTCAGTCATGAAAAAAGAGATACAGGATGGTAGTTAGGGATGGATGGATGAAGGGAGGATTTTTTGAGAATGGGGAAGACATGGACTTGTTTGTAGGATATATGGAAGCAGCCAGTAGACATGGAGAGACTGAAGATTAGTGAGAGTGAGAATGATAGGGTAATCTTCTGGAGAAGACTGAATGGAATGGGATCACTTGTACACACATGGGTTGGCTATGGCAAGAAGGGTCACCTCTTCATGTGAAACAGGTGAATGGAAGGCATCTCAGATAAGCAGGATAGGAGAAAAATGCCAGCAAATGGCCTCAATTTTTTCATTGAGATATGAGGCAAGATTCTTATCTGAGAGGGTGAGGGGAGGGGAGCCATGAGAGGTCCAAGGAAGAATGAAAAGGTTTGGAAGGGCTGCTATGTGTGCTATGAGTGTGATAAGTGAATCCATTAGGGAGGTATAAAAAAATTACCTTGCCACAATGAGGGCCCAGTTAAGATTATGTTACATAAATTTGTAGCAGATCTAGTCAGCACAGCTTCATGATTTTCTCCAGCACCATCCAGGAGCACGTGAATAGGAGTAAAGGCAGCAGGTGATGGGAATAATTGAAAGCTAAGGATGGGTAGGACAAATTTCTGGCCTTCTGGACTTCCAACACCATGCCTCAGCTGCCATCTTACACTGGAACCCCCTTCAGCACTTTCAGCCTTATGACCCTGGGACAACCATCTGACCCCTATGGCCTTGTCACCATGCTGGCCCCCTTCTTCCTCTAGTGAATTCTTCTTGGGGCTTCATTTTGAGGAGAGCCCCAGGCCAAGCTAGCATTTATTCTCTGCCTAACTTTGCTTCTCACTTTCTAGACTTCAATATTATTCCCCTCCCCCTACCATTCTACTCTCCCTGCATCTCCACCCCCTTCAACTCTTTATTGTGTTTTGTCTTCCCTACTTCTCTCCTCTGACAGTACCACCACCCTAATGCAGGCCTCCATCATTTCTCCCCTGGAGTTATTAAAACAGCATTCTGATTCGATTCTATGCCTTAAGTCTCTCTCCATTCCAATCCATGTTCTTCTCAACTGTCAAACTGATCCTTCTGAATTATAGGTATTATAGGTTCTGCTTGTATTTGTATTCCCTGTGCACAATGCTTGGCATATTCAACACTTTAATAAGTGCTTGTTGCCAGCCTGCAGTGGGACAAGAGAACAAGGAACTCCAAAGAAGAGGCCAAGGTAGAGTTAAACTAGTCCCCCAACAGTCAAGATGGGGCTGGGAAGCTCTTTCCCTGTCGCTGCTGAGTTGAGCGGGAGGCGGAGGCTCCCGGGTGCTTTCAAGATTTAGCTTCACCCGTGAACCGCTGCCATGGCCGAGGAAGGCATTGCTGCTGGAGGTGTAATGGACGTTAACACCACTCTACAAGAAGTGCTGAAGACCGCACTCATCCACGATGGCCTAGCTCGTGGAATTCGTGAAGCTGCCAAAGCCTTGGACAAACGCCAAGCCCATCTTTGTGTACTTGCTTCCAACTGTGATGAACCTATGTATGTAAAGTTGGTTGAGGCCCTATGTGCTGAGCATCAAATCAACTTGATCAAGGTTGATGACAACAAGAAGTTGGGTGAATGGGTAGGCCTCTGTAAAATTGACAGAGAGGGAAAGCCCCGTAAAGTGGTTGGCTGCAGTTGCGTTGTTGTTAAGGACTATGGCAAGGAATCTCAGGCCAAAGATGTCATCGAAGAATATTTTAAATGCAAGAAATAAATAAATAAAAGCCTTGGTCTGATTTGGAAAAAAAAAAAAAAGATGGGGCTGGGAAGAGAGTACAGCCAGTGCAGGGGTGATAACCTGGAAAAGGACTCAGGGGTGGAGGGTTTGGAGGTCATAGAGAAGATAAAAAAAACAGCAAGGCAGATGAAAAAGTAGAATGATAACATTATAATCTGTTAATTCAGAGTTCAGTTTATAGCAATAATCTAATGGGTCTCCTTCCATTCTCTCCCTTATCTAATCCATGCACAATTAATCTTTCTGAACCACTGCTTTTAACATGTGTTCTCACTCCCCTGTCTACTCCTTGAAGTATGCTGGGGTGGAGGCCACAAAGATCTTGCCTAGGACCATGCCCAGATCCAGGTACCCACTGATCTGGAGCTGTGGTCTCCAAACGTTTTTTGATCATGCATCTGTCAGTTAAAAAAAAAAATGTTGAACTCTCATCCTTCAATATGGGTATATTTACTTATTTATAAATTATATAATAAGCTATTATACTAAAATGGTATTATATAACTTACAGAAAAAGAAAATTTCAAAAGGATGAAATAATTTGAGTCAATAGGGAGCCACTAGAGTTTATTAAGTAGGGGAGTAACATGGTCAGAATTGCACTTTAGGAAAATCATTGGCCGCTGCATGGAAAGATGGATTGGAGACAGGAAAGACTTAAAAATGAGAAACTAATTATGAGACTGTTGCCCTAGTCCAGGGGAGAGGTGATGAGAACCTGAACTAGGATGGTGGCTGTGGGAGTGGAGAGGTAGGAGACATAGCATGGAGGTAGAAATGATAAGAATTGAAAACTGCATATGTGGAGTGAGTGAAAGGAAAGATGATGTGATGCCTTTAATGGTAAAAAGAACAGAGACGAGTTTTGAGATGTAAAATAATTTGTAATGAGATCTGTAATGCAGATCCTTGATACAGTTCTGAAACTATTCATGCCTATTCATCCTGTGTTACTTTGTCCCATTGAAAATGAAAATGAGGGGCGGCTAGGTGGCACAGTGAACAGAGCACCGGCCCTAGAGTCAGGAGGACCTAAGTTCAAATACAGCCTCAGATACTTAACACAAAACCTAGCTGTGTGACCTTGGGCAAGTCACTTAGCCCCAACTGCCTTCCAAAAAGCAAAAAAAAAAGAAAGAAAATGAGAGTGAGGCTTTTACCAACTATTGCCTTGGAGTGCAGAGCCAGCCTTGGGTCTGCAATCTATCATAGCTACAAAATAATCTGGGGGCAGGACTTGAGTAAGGTAGAGGTGGAGTATTGTAGCTGAATATATAAATATAATAAGTATAATATAATGAATATATAAGTATATAAGCTGAAGCTTATAACTTCCCAGGAGGGCCAACATCTGGTGCAGAAGAAATTAGGAGTTTGCACAGCTGAAGGATGAGATGGAGAAGGTGGAGTGTCAGATTTGGGGTGTATGGTTGTGTTGGAGACTCTTGGGGAGGATGGGATGTGGTTTACATTCCTGCTTTCTAATTGGCTGATCACTCCATGGGGATCATACCTCTGACTTGGGTGGGTATGGGTCTCTATTTTGGAAACCACTAGTCTAGAAGATAGGAATCAATTTTTATCTTTTCTAAGGGTTCAGGAGGTTCCACTAAGATAGGAACAGGTCCAGAATAACTCCCTAATACTGCCTTTGAATAGATCCAGAAGTTTCCAGCACAGCCCTGGAACCAATCCAGCCACCAAGGGTGTGACAGACTCAGTGACTTGTGAAGGATCCGCCCTGGTCAGTAGGCCTTGCTGAACCACACATGTGCTTCCTGTCCTGGCTGCTTCTGGGGACTCTGGCCTTAGCCCCTGGGCTTTCTCTTTCACTAATTCATAAACTTTGAGGGTTTTTTGGTAGCTGCTGAAGCTTCATTACAAATCTTCTTACTAAGCTGCCACAGGGCTACCACCAGAGAATGAGGGAGTTCAGGGAGAAGAGGGGGAACTCCAACCATTTTATTTCTTTGTCTGTGGCTTTGATTAAAAAAAAAAAAAAGGACAGAAGGAGGCAAAATGCAAATGAGTTATTTATAGATTTTTGTGTTCCACTGGAAATAGTATTACCAGGAGTTTTTAACTTGGGGTCCACAGACCTCCAAGTGGTCAGTGAATATATTTCAAGGAGCTGTGAATTTGACTTTTAAAATATTTTTATAGCTGCATTTCACTGTAATTTCCTTTGTAATCCTAGGTTATTTATGCATTTAAAAACATTCCGAGAAGAGGCTATGCCACACTACACAGGGGAGAATCTGTGACCAAAATAATAATAATCGTTAAAAACCAGTATAATCAAGTCGAGTCAACAGGCATTTATTATGTGTTTACTCTGTGCCAGGCACTGTGCTAAGCTGGGAATATAAATACAAAGAGAAAGTCTTTGCCCTTGAGAAGCTTACATTCTAATGGGAGAAGACGACACATAAGGTGAAACTGAAAAAGGGTGAACCAACAAGAAGAGAGGAGGGGGCATATGGGCACGTGGTAGAGAAAGGCCGCAGAAGAATGAAGACATGGCTGATGGGGTAGTCCTCCTTTGAATGGGGAATCTAGGAGAAACCAACCAATCAGAGGAATATACTGTAGGGGAGGAGGGTACTACTGTCAGTGTGAGAAATCCCAGGGGGAAGTGAATTTCCAAAGTAAAGAGGTTGAGAAAGTCCAGAGTATTATATATAGAGTACAATCTGGAGAGGAATGGACACATTAAAGTAGCCGTGCCAGAGACCACTAGGTGGCAGTAAAGTCCCACTAGTGCCCCACATTTGGTGTGGAAGTTGGAAAATAAAAGCATCTTTCCCAAGAGAGGAGGGAAAAATTAAGCTTAAGGCAAGCAGAATCTTAGGTGTTTTAAAGGCAATAAATGGGGTCATAGGCCATGGAGATGTAGTCAGGCATACTGGCAAGTGGAGACAATGGAATAAGAAGAGAGAAGTCTTCTCTTTCAAAATATTCCCCCTCCCTATCTGCTTATATTTCACCATTAGAAATTAATTTCTTTAAGTTAGGACTTTGTCACAAAAAATATAAAGCTATTATCAGTCATCAGGTGTTGGGGGTGGGGAGGTGGGGCGAGGGAGGGAGGAGGAGAGGAGTGACTGAAAATTCAAAGGCAAATTTCACTTCATAATTCTTCCTAGGGAGGAGTATTCATCTAGGAAAGAGAAAAGATGTATATGCCACTGGTCAGGATACTTTAATTTACTTCTTGGTTTTGTCCCTAACCTGTACAGTAACCACCTTCATCCTTGTGGCTCTGTTTCCCCACTGTACCATGCAAAATCCTGCCTGGTCATGTATGGCCCATCAGGCATACTACTTTGCATCTTTTTTAAAAAACTCCTATTTGAATAGATATAGAGGGCTGACTTGGGAGTGTTGGAGATGTAGGTTAAACTCCTGTCCCTGATACATACTGACTATAGAACCCTGGGTGAATCATTTAATTTCTTTTTCTTTTTTTTAGTCATTTAATTTCTTAATGTCCCACCCCCAACTCTCTAAGATTACAAATTGCAGACAAATTGCTGTCAGCATCAGTGGAGGGAATTTCCAACAGGGCATTAGCCATATTGATAAAATCATAGCTCTGGTGCCACATGAGTATTTTTTATGTTTTGCATGATGCTTTTAATGAACCAGAGCTACAACCTACTGCTAAACCCCATCTTCTCTATATTGCATTACATAGTGGATAGAAAGTTGGCCTTGAAGTCAGAAAGACTTGGGTTTCAAAGTCCTGCCTCTGATGCCTATAGTCAGTGTGATCACTTAACCTTTCAGTGCCCTGGGCAGCTCTCTAAGACTTTAGGTTACAGATATCCTGGCATCCCTTACCAGGCGTGGGGAACCTGCAGCTCTGAGGCCACATATGGCCTTCTAGGTCCTTGGGTGGTTTTTTTTTTTTTTTGATTGAGTCCAAGTTTTACAGAACAAATCCTTTTATTAAGGGGATTTGCTCTATGAAGTTTGGATTCAGTCAGAGGGCCACACTTTAGGACCTAGAGGGCCACATGTGGCCTTGAGGCCTCAGGTTCCCTACCCCTGCCTTATACCAATGTCCATTCAAGTCTCATCTATATCCCTGGTAGTGCTAGATGGCTACAAATCATGAAACATCTCTAAAGAATCAAAATTTCAGATGATCCAAAAAATAATGGAAAGATTCACAGTTGCTATAGGTTGACTATATCATGTTACTAATGCCAGGGGGTTCTGGGGGAATTGTTTTCCTCTTTATAAATACACCTGTTTTCATTGGGATATACTTTTGCTAAAGATGTTAAGAAAGGAGAGTGGCAAAATGGTGTCCACTTGCCTCCAGCCCTCCTGGCATAGATAGATGCATATTGTCTGCATGAACATTGAAAGTGTTCCCAGCCTCCCAGCGTCTGCCTGGATTCTATCTCATTTCATCTGGGTTTAAGATGGAGAGATCATGTGTAATAATTCATAAGTTTATCAAAATTGGCTTGTACCCCCATTCCCATTAAGATTTTAATCTCCCTCTCAACTTCTTGTGACCCAAAGGAATTACCACTCACATCAGAGATTAGATCACATTTACTGACTGATCAAATTACGTAATATTTGTAAGGCGCTTAGTACAGTGCCTGGCATCTAGTAGGTGCTATATAAATACTAGCTATTATTTCTGACTAAAATGGGACTCTTAAAAGATACATTTAAACTTCTAAATGACTGTACCATTCTGGGTAAAGGTCTAAAATCTCAGCCTCACTTTAAAAAACCAAACCAAAACAAAACAAAACAAAAACTTTAGAAAAGTTTTTAACTTTTGTTAAAAGTTAATAACTAATTGATTACTTTCATTCCTGAATGGATTCTTCCTCTTGCCCTACCTACCTGTCTTTCTAACTACTTCATTAACAACTTGCAACAATGAATTTAGGAGAAGGGAGCTCAGCCAAGCAGTTCAGCAAAACTAATCAACTCATTAGCTGACTGACAATATGTACAATATTACACATCCACAATTCCCCACCTTTGCAAAGAAGGGAGGGAGGTTTGTTTTTTCATCCCTTCTTTAAGGCTAAGCTTGGTCTTTAAAATTACCAGTGTTTATTTTAAGGGTATTTTTTTTTTGGTGGTATACTTTCCATTTGTATTTCTGTTGTCCTTATGTATATTGTTTTCATGGTTCTGCCTATTTTATTCTGTATTAGATGATATAACTCTTTCCATTCTTCTCTGAATTCTACATATTCATAATTTTTTTCTGTGCTGTAATATTCCATTGCATTTGTGCACCAAAATTTGTTTAGCCATTCCCCAGTCACTGGACATCTAGTTTGTTTCCTTCTTTATTACTACAAAATGTGCTGCTCCATGAATATTTTGATGTACATGGAACCTTCCTTTCTATCTTGGACCTCTTTGGGATATATGGCTGAGCAATCAGATCCTTGGGTCAAAAAGACGGACCTTTTAATATCATCTTAGCTTAATTCCAAATTGCTTCCCAGAATATTTGAACCAATTTATAGTTCCCACCAACAGTGCATTAAGGTGCTTGTCTTTCCATGGTCTCTCAGATTCATTTTTGCCAAGGGAACAACTATAACCAGAGATCATTTGTAGAGCAGGCTTCTCAAATATCTTCCCAATGTTATAGTAATAAATTAGGATATGGGATAGTTTCATCCCATAGTGAGTGGCAATCCCATTCTGACTCCTGACCCTTCCCTCCCCTCCTTGTAGTTTATGTTCCAGCCACCCTGACCTATTCCTCCCACAAAACATTCCATCTTCCAGCTCCAAGCCTTTGCATGATTTAGTCCCCAAACCTAGAATTCCTTTTGTCGTCACCTGTACCTCTTAGCTTCCCTGGCTCCCTTCAAAACTAATCTCAAATTCCACCATCTTCAAGAGGTCTTTTCCCCTGCTAGTACCTTGAGTCAAAAGACTGGGCTCTTCACAGCAATGTAAGGTTATAATTGATGAGAAGAGCCCAGTCTATTGATGTTGGTCGTCACACATACATCGTGTCTGTGATTGTGTACAGATTTCTCCTGGTTCTGCTCTTCTCGCTCAGCATCAGTTTATATAAGTCTTTTCAGGTTATTGTGAAGTCCGTCTGCTCCTCATTTTTTTAAAATAATTTTTTTAAAAATTAATTTGTTTCCTTTTAGTTCACAGGATTCAATTCCACAATTACTTGAGTTTCACATTTTGTCCCCCTCCCTCCCCTTTCCCCCATGGCTGCATATAGTCAAGTATAGGATCTGTAAATACTTTCACATTATACATTAGTCAGGTTATAAAGACGGATTGTATCAGATGGAATGAAAAATGGTAAAGAGGACATAAAACCAAACAAGAAAGGGAAAAAGATCAGGTATTTTGCTTCCACCTGGATATAAACTCAGTTCTTTCTAGTTCTTTCTCTGGATGCACACATTTCTCTCCATCATGAGTCTTTTGGGGTTGACTTATATCACTGCATCGCTGAGAAGAGTCCAGTCTATCAAAGTTGGTCATCACACATACATTGTGTCTATAATTGTGCACAAATTTCTCCTGCTTCTACTCTTCTCATTCAGCATCAATTTGTATATAAGCCTCTCCAGGTAAATATGAAGACCATCTGCTCCTCGTTTCTTATAGCACAACAGTATTCCATAACATGCATATACTACAACTTGTTCAGCAATTCCCCAATTGATGGGCACCCCCTTAATTTCCAATTCTTTGCCACCACAAAAAGAGCTGCTATAAACATTTTTGTACATATGGGTCTTCCTCCCACTTCTATGATCTCTTTGGGATATAACCCTAGGAGTGGTATTGCTGGGTCAAAGGATATGAAAGTATTTATAGCCCTTTGGGCATAATTTCAGATTGCTCTCCAGAAGGGCTGGTTCAGTTCACAACTCCACCAGCAATGCATTAGTGTTCCAATTTGCCCACATCCTCTCCAGAATTTGTCATTTTCCTGTTTTGTCATCTTAGCCAATCTGACTGGTGAGATGTGGTACCTCAGAGTTGTTTTGATTTGCATTTCTCTAATCAATAGTGATTTAGAGCATTTCTTCATGTGCTTATAGATATCTTTAATTTCTTTCTCTGAAAATGCTCCTCATTTCTTATAGCACAGTAGTATTCCATTATATTCATATATCACAACTTGTTCAACCATTCCCCAATTGATGGGCATCCCCTTGATTTCCAATTCTTTGCCACCTGTCCAACTTTTAAAATAATCTTTCTGCCCATGTTGCATCTCAAGATGGCTCCCTGTGGGTCCTCAGTTGGGCCTCTGATGTTTGACCAGCCTCAGTCTCCCAGGCTGTTTGAAAGCAGCCAGCATTGGCTCATAGGAGTGTGTGTGTGTGTGTGTGTGTGTAGATCCCCTAATTAACAGACCAAGTGACTCCCATGCTGCAACATACAGCAGGCTCACTGTCTACACTTCTATGCTATGTCCCTTTTCATTACCTGGTAATATTGTCATCAAACAGCTGATTGACTCTGTGATGTTTGTCATGATTGTATTTTTATTGTTTTTAACTTTCTTTTCTGTGAACAAATATGAACCTTTCAATATTTTTTTGACATTTGTCTCTGTTGGCCCTAGGCACCTCCATTTATGTGAGTGCTCCTACACATGGTTCTAGTTCTTTGGCACTTCTGGATGGGAAGAATACAGAAGATGCTAAAAAAGAGACATATATATGACTTAGGACACTTAACAATCCCAAATCAG
The DNA here is from genome assembly GCF_028583685.1 of Petaurus breviceps papuanus. Taxonomy (NCBI): domain Eukaryota; kingdom Metazoa; phylum Chordata; class Mammalia; order Diprotodontia; family Petauridae; genus Petaurus; species Petaurus breviceps. The sequence goes on from NW_027187359.1 coordinate 8,379,448, forward strand.
GATCATAGGGTTTGGAAGCTGAAGGGCCCTTAGAGATCAAGATAGTCCAACCTTCTTATTTTAAAGATGAGAAACTGAGGCTGACCAGTCAAGTTGCCCATAGTCCACCATAAATTAGTATCAGTCCAGGACCAGAATTCAGGTGTCTTGACTCCCAGCCTAGTACTTTTTCTACATAAAAGACCCATCAAAGACATGTACAGTTTGACTGAAAAAGGAGGTGAGCAGGGCATGTCAGGGGAGTGAGAGACCATAGATGGACAGCCCACATGCTACATGGCACCCATCAAAATGAAAAGAACTAGAAAGCCTCAGATCACACAGACAGTAAGTCAGAGTTACGTTTTTCACTCAGGTCCTTTCCCTCTAAATCCACTGTTCCTGCTACTATACCAAAGGCACCATGTTGCTGCTTCTAACCACAGCCCAAGTCTGCCAGCCATTGCCCTGCAACTGACCCCAGATGAATAGGGGTAGGGTGGGGGAAAAGCATTTATTATTTAGTATGTGTGTCAAACACTCCATTATGTGTGTGCTAAACCAAAAGACCAACATAATAGCAAATAGCAAGTAAACCTTTTTTATACAAGGAAACAGGAGGAAAAACTTCTGTTGGAGAAGTTATACAGATTAGACTATATCAGAAAATATATGAGTGAACTCTTTAGAAGGGAGCAAAATAATAAAAGGGAAAAAACATGAGAAAGAAAAAAAAAACCCTGTATGTTTCGATCTGCATTCAGACTCCACAGTTCTTTCTCTGGATGTGTCAGTATGGTTTTGAAGTATGCCTGGGTAATACTGTGCTTATGACTGGGAGAGGGGATCTGGAATTTCAGATTTCCCTAGAAGTGGCTGGCTCAGCCTCACAGGCTATTGGATTCCATTCAGTCTGGACAATTGCAGTAGCCTCCTGATTGATCTCCCTGTGTCATCTTTTTGCACTCCAGTCCATCCTCCACGCTGCTGCCAAAATGACCTTTCTGAAGCACAATTCTGACCATGGAATCCCTTATTCAGGAAGTTCTACTGACTCCCTGTTATCTCTAGAATCAAATACAAATTCTTCTCTTTGGCTTTCAAAGCTCTTTACGACCTTATCCTAACCTGTCTTTCCAGCCTTATTGTGCAACATTACTCCCTTCTACACAATCCAAAGTCCAGCCAAGCTGATTTTCTTGCTGTTCCTCATATATGACACTCACTTTCCAGTCTCCATGTATTTGCACTGGCAAGTCCCCCATGCCTGGAATGCAGTCTCTTCTCACTTCTACATTCTGAAATCCTTGCTTTCCTTCAAGACAGCCCAAGGGCCACCTTCTATCTGAGGCCTTTTTAATCACTTCAGGGGCTATTATCTTCCCTATCCAGACCTTGTATCTGTGGATCTTTACCATGTACCTACATATGCACATCCGATTTCTCCTATTAGAATATAAACTCCTTGAGGGCAGGGACTGTTCTGCTTTTATTTTTGCATCCCTAGAACCTAGCACAGTGCCTGGCACTTAATAAATGCTTGCTGACTGGTTGTTAAATATTATGAGTGTTTAATCCTTTTGGGTCATGCAAAGTTGGGAAGGAGATTAGGATTTTGAAGGGAATGAGGACATGAGCAATTTTGATACATTTTAAATTGCTGGAACATATTTTGTCCCCTAGGCTACACAAGATGAAAGTGAACCTGGGCTTTATAAGACACTAAAGAAATGGGAAGAACCTGGGGTGTGCTGGAACCAGCTCAAGCCCAACTGACTCTTCATGTTTAGTATGAACATTTACACTTCAGAAAATCGGCAAACTACGCCCCAGGGCTCGGTTTATTTTGTTGATTGTGTGGACTTAAAGAAGCTATGCAGAAAATTTTAATAATGCAGATTAAACTTAAAAGTGTGTCTAATTTATATTTCTTTTCAGAGAAGTGGTTGTAAGACCAGCATACCCCTGAATAGGGCCCAGGCAGGTCATGCCCATGCATGTGCTCAAGGCTTTCAAAAGGTACTTAAGCTGGCAGTTCAGTACCTTCCCAGCCACTGGAGAGACTAAGAGCCATGTGGGTGTTGGCTGCTCCTTAACCTGCCTGCCTTTCTGTGTTTAGTTTCAATGTGGAGCAGGTGCTCCTGGGGAAAGGAAAAACCTCACACATACCTTATACCCACATTTCCAGAGCACATTAAAGTTTCCAGATGTGTTTCTTAATTTCTACAGAATGTTAGAAGCAGCAGCATGATACTGCATGAAGCAGTGAGCCAAGAACACCAAATATGAAGTGAGAAAATGTGGGTTCAAATATTGACTCTTCTACTTACTTTCTTTGTGATCTTGGGCAAGTCATTTCCCTTCTCCAGGCCTAAAAACTTAAAGAAATCACGTCATAAAAATCAGAATTTACCAATGTGTGGATTATTCATGGCAATTTTTAAAATACTAGTCTGGCTTCTTTCTGCCATCTAGCATCTTGTAGGCTGTCTCCCCACACCCTTATCATTAACTCAAGGAGGCATTAGATGGGTGCTTTAATATCTTGTGACTTGAAAGCTTGGCTGTAATAGGACCAGTAATAGCCCTGAATTACCCTGTGATAACACATCAGCTCATTTAGTGTGATTTCAGCTAGCCCCTGTAATTGTCTGCACAGCTCCGTTTCTCCTCCCTGCCATCCCCCTGAAATGGGAATGGATCAGAAGGCGGAGACATATCCTTAGCTCCTCACCCCACTCCATGCCAGCTCCTCCTTCTTGGAAAGCTCCAGGCAGAAGGTTCCCCCAACTCCCAAGATTCTAAGACAGGAACATTGCATACTTAGGGAACTGCTCCCAGAGGCTATCTTTTTACATCTCTTTCATTTGCCATCTTCTTCCCAACTATACAGACAATATCCTAGATTAGGCGTTTGTCATCACTCTTTGCCTAGTTTATTGCAATAGTCTCTTAATTGTTTTATCTTCATGCAACCTCTCCCCTCTCCAATCTATTCTGTAAACAGCTGCCAGATATTTCTAAATATCCAGTCTGACCATACCGCTCTCCTTCTCAAGATACTTCAGGGGCTCCCTGTTGCTTCCAGGATACAAATCTAAATTCCTCTATTTGTCATTTAAAGTCTACATTTCCAGGCTAATTACACATCACTCCCTTCCGTATACTCTGTAATCCAGTGGAACCATCCTGCTTGTTTTTCTCCATACATATCTCTTTTCAGAGAGCTGGTTGTAAAACATTTACCAGCATACCCCTGAATAGAACCCAGACAAGTCATGCTTATGCATGTGCTAGCAGCTTGAGACCTTTGCTTACACCTTTCTAAAGAGACTTAAGTTGGCAGTTTGTCCAGTCGCTTCTCACTCCTCTTCACTGGCTGTTTCTACCATGCTTGGAATCCTCTCTCTCTTCAGCTTTCTTCAGGGCTTAGCTTGACTGCCATTTCCTACAAGAGATCTTTCATGATTTCTTTTTTTTTGTCTTTTGGAGGGCAGTTGGGGTTAAGTAACTTGCCCAAGGTTACACAGCTAGTGTTTTTTCTTTTTATGTGTTAAGTGTCTGAGGCCAGAACTGAACTCAGGTCCTCCTGACTCCGGGGCTGGCGCTTTTACTCACTGCGCCACCTAGCCGCTCCTTTCATGATTTCTTAATCTCTTCCTCTCTGAAATTACTTCACATTTATTTTATATGTATTTAGCATTTACTTATCTTTTGACATATTGATTTTCACCAGTAGCAAGTTAAGTTCCCTGAGGCCAGGGCCTGTTTTGGTTTTGACTTTCTGTTCAAGTATGCCAAACACCATGCTTGCTCTGCGTTGAAGACATAAAAAAAGGCAAGAAAAACAAACACCCCCCCAAAATAAAAAACAACAAAAAACCAGACCCCAACCACCCAGTCTGTTATCAAGGAATTCACTGAGTGCCTAATACATAGTATGTGCTTAATAAACATTTGTTGAATTAGATTGAATTAAATTAAATCTCAGAGTAAAACCACTGTGGGTGGTGAGAATGGGAGTGGGGGGTAGGGGAGGAGGAGGAGGGAAACACTCTGACATCAGCCCAGAGCCAGCTCCCCTACCAAGGCATTGTTTAATGTGTCATTATGGCCAGATGACTTCATATTTGGGTGGGAGAGAGCAGGCAGCCTGTCTCCCTCCATATACCCAAGGAGGTTTCTGACATTCTGTTTTCCTTGGCATATGAGAAGCAAACACTGGGCTGAGTTTTTCAGAGGCTGAGCTCATCTTGGGAATGGAGAATGTGACGCCTTACTCTGTAGGGAAGAGGGTTTTTGACCTCTCCTCCCCAGGTCCCAAACATCCCCAGGATTGGGGCTAGTCCTAGAGAATAACAGCCAATAAAATAGAAGAGAGGTTTGGTCTGGAGAGAGATTAGTATTCAGCCTTGTCCTATGTGACATCCATTTACAGTCATGAATCATCCCAGGACACTTTTGATATCATTATCATAAATGCTGTTGATTGAATATATATTTACTAAATATTCTGTAGTATGATTTTGGAGATATGAGGCAGCACAGTAGAAAGAGCACTGTCTCTGAAGTCAGAGATCCTGGGTTCAGATCCTGCCCTCCATCCTACCTATGTGACCTTGTTTGACTCAGTCACTCCCTGGGCCTCAGTTTCTTCATCTGTAAAATGGAGTTGGACTAGATGATCTCTGAGTTCTCCAGCTCTTTGATCTGCAATTCTGTCAGTCTATGGGACCAGGAGGAGTCCAAGTGAGAAAATCAATCACTCCACAAATGTTTATTCTAAGCATTGGGGACATAAAGAAACACAAAGCCAAAGAAACGTTCTCTGCTCTCAGTGACCTTATATACTAATGGAAAAGACAGCTTATAAATAAATAATAATAAATAATATTATTCTAATACATAAATAATAAATAAATAAATAAGGAGGCTTGGAATGAAGAAAGCCTCCTTCAGAAGGCAGTTTCTGAGCTGAGTCAGAGGTGGGAGTCAAGGACAATTGTCAGGGACACTGTGAAGGACAATGAAGTTGCAAATCTGGGAGATGGGAGAATGGTTTTCTCAGTAGTAATAAGGAGGTTCAGAGGAGGGGTATGTTTAGGGGAAAGATGATGAGTTCTGTTTCGGACGTATTGAGTTTGAGATGCCTACAGGACATCCAGTTCAAAATATCTACTAAGCATTTGGAGATTCAGGATTGGAGCTCAGACAAGATGATAGGGCTGGATGTAAAGATCTGGGAATCATCTACAAAAAGATGATAATTGGACCCATGGAAATGACTGTGATCACCAAGTGAGATAGTACAAAAAGAAAAGAGAACTGGGCCCATGACAGAGCCTTGGGGTTCAGCCACAGTTCAAGGAGATGTCAAGGATGAAGATCCAAACTGAATTCCCTAAACATTTATTAAGCATTAAAGAAGTCTGAGAAAGAGCAGTCAGACAGGTAGGAGAATCAGGGAAAAGCTGTAGCAAAAACCCAGAGAGGAAAAATAATCTAGTCAGGAGAAAGTGACCTTCAGTGTCAAATGCTACAGAGGGGTCAAGAAGCAATTTAAATTGTAGGATCACAGACATAGAAGTGGACCCTAACTCTCGTCTAATCCAGCCACGCTCATTTTATAGATAAGTAAACAAACCTGGGTTAAAAATGCCACTTTTGATGATTAATACCTGCATAACAGTTAAGCAAAAAAAAAAAAAAACCAACAACAAACAAACCTTGGCAAGGACTCAGTTGCTTCAATTGTACAATAGAGTGTGTGGGGGGGTATTAAATGGCCTTTCAGATTCTAGATCTCTGATTATATAAAATAAAACCACAGGAAAGTAAAAGTGATTTGCTCTGGGTCACACGGTGAGTTAGAAACGGATCCAGAATTTGAAGTAGGGTCTCCTAACTCCTAGTCCCATGCTGCTGCTTCCCCTATACCATGTTACTGTCTCAGGTCACCAGAGTCTGAGTTGGACCTGGAGTTCCTGCATTACTTTGCTTCTTGCAAGAATGGTCTTCCTTCTTTTTCCTCATTCAGTGCTGCCATGGCCAACCACCACCTCCCCCAACCCCAACTACCGCCAGCACAGTGAGGATGACCAAGCCAACTCACCTGCTTGGGGAACCAGGTAGAAGCCTGGATGTGTGGGTGGGGCTAAATAGAATGGAGACTGAAAACAGGGAATTGTTAAAGCTGAATTTCCCGGTCTGAATTTCCCTGGGAGAGTTTTGAGGAAGGGGGATAAGAAGTGAGGGCAGTGAGGCATTACCTTGACTTCCCATCTATCAGTTTCCCAAGGGCATGGCTTGGCCAGAAGGCATAGAAGCATCAACCCTGATTCTGCCCCTGGTTCCTGCCCCAGCCGTTCTCTCCTTGTTCCTTCCTCCCAGATCCCAGAGCCATCTGACCCCTTGGTACAATTTTCAGATGTGCTCACCATACAGTTTTCAGGGTTGGGAATAGGCTGTTGCCACCCAACCAGCAGCAAACCTGCAGACACCAATAAACAAGGGAAACTGAGGCAACATGTTGGGAACTCAAAACCAAACTCAATTCCCTAAACATCTATTAAGCACCTACTGTGTATACACAGGGCTGTGATAGGCAGTGGGAAAAATATGAAAGGTAAACCAGACAGGGTTCCTGCTCTCATGGAAGCCTATTTCTGGGTTTCTTAATCCAAGATCCACAAATTTGATTTTTCAATACTTATAACCCCTATTTCAATAGAATTGACTTCCTTTGTAATCTAACATATTTTAAATTTTATACATTTAAAAACATGATTCTGAGAAGAGGTCCACAGTCTTCACTAGGTTCACAAAGAGGACTATAGCACAAAAATGGTCAAGATCCCCTTTGTATGTATGAATACTGTAGTGCAAAGCAGAGCTTTTGGAGGAGGGGGCCCTGGAGAGGGTTTTGAAGGACAGGTAGGGTTTCAGGAGTCTGAGATGGAGGGAAGGGCATTCCAGATGTAGGGAGGGGTGTCAGCAGAGCCTGCAGATGCCACAGGCGGAAAGTTTAGGGGGATAGGGAGAATCTAGTTTGGTGGGAGCACAGGGTAAGTGGGAGGGGAGGAGTTCAAGGACAGGCTTCAACTGACTCCTGGCTGGAAGTCAGGAGACCTGGGTTCTATATTTGGCTCTGCCACTAACCATAGGCAGTCTTGTATCAATGTTGAGATTCTAGGGGGAAGACAGACAGCTGCATGGGGAGGTGACATTTTCACAGCTGCTTTCAATTGTTAATTAATGCACCCAGCCTGCTCTTCCCCCCACAGCATAGGAAAGCTTTACCATGTTTTTTCGTGAGACTGGTGATCAGCTGGTTGTGATGGTGTTACCATGGAGCCCCACCTTAGCTCAGTGTGTTTGTGATGGGGCAAGGTACAGTTCTGGAGTGTTTGGTCATCAAGGAGAGAGCCCTGCATCTGGAGTAAGAGGTCTTGGGTCTTGAGTTCAAATCCCACCTCGGATTCTTACTGTGTGAATTTGGGCAAGTCACCCAATCTCCTTGGGCCTTGTTTTCCTTCTCTAAAATGAGAGGGTAGGACTAAATGGCCTTTGAGATCCCTTCCTGCTCTAGGCTTTATGACCTATGATCCTTTGACATGAGGGGGAATACCCTGATTAGATGATTTCCTCAGCCTCTAGATAGATCAGGATAGAATGTTGGACCTAGAGTCAAGGAGATTTGAATTCAAATCTGGCTTCATACACTTAATAGCTGTGTGACCCTGGGCAAGTCACCTCACCATTGTCTACCTCATTTTCCTCAATCATAAAATGGGGATCATAATAGCACCTACCTCCCAGGATTATTATGAAGATTGAGTGAGATGATATTTGCAAAAAGTATTTCATACAGAGCCTGGCATGTAGTAGGTACTGTGTTAAAAGACAAAGGAATCAGGGCAGCTAGGTGGCACAGTGAATAGAGCACCAGCCCTGGAGTCAGGAGGACCTGAGTTCAAATTTGGCCTCAGACACTTAACACTTACTAGCCATGTGACCTTAGACAAGTCACTTAACCCCAATTGCCCTGCCATCCCGCCTCCAAAAAGCAAAGCAAAAAAAAAAGACAAAGGAGTAAATGGTAGCTTCCCTTCCCACCCAAATGATATAATCATAGGAAGTAAGGGAGAAAGGCAACATAGACAACCAGATGTCGCAAAGCATGAAGAAATTGCTATTCAGGGCCCAGCCTTTGAGTTGGAAGGTGGGGTGGAGAGTAGTCCCAGAGAGAGTGCTACATATATAATCTAATTAGTGCAGTAGAGCGGTGATAGAGAGTATGGAGCCTGAAAGTGAGTAACCAGTGGAGGTACGTATCCAGAGTGACTGCCGAGTGGGGATGGCAGGATGGAAGGAAGGGAGTGTCTGCTGTGTGCCAGGCACTGGGCTAAGTGCTTTACAAATATCATTTCACATAATAACAATTTCCTCATAACAGCCCTGGGAGGTAGGTGCTATTATTATCATCCCTATTTTACAGTTGAAGAAACTGAGGTAGACAGAGGTAAAATGACTTACCCATGGTTACACAGCAAGTGAGGGAAGATTTGAACTTAGGACTTCCTGAATCTATCCCCAATGCCACATAGCTGCCTCAAGGAATATAAAGAATGAGGAGCCTCCATCCCAGTCTAGGCTCTGGGAATGGATTATGTGGTGGAGTTTGGAGTGAGGAGCAAGGTATCTGAGTGTGGGCCCCCAGAAATCTGCCTTGACAATGGTAAGTAACCCTTGCTTTTTAAAGATGGCCACAGAAATGTTAGGTCTCTGGTCCCAGTGCTAACCTCTATGGATCATGATCATCATTTTGGGTACTGTGATGATGAAACCTTGGAAAAGTGCTGAACCCCCACTTCACACAAGAAGACAGGACTCTCAGGAAGAAGCCAGTGAGCCCAGAGACTAGAGTGAGAGAGAGAGAGAGAGAGAGTGTGTTTGTGTGTGTGTGTGTGTGTGTGTGTGTGTGTGTGTGTGTGTGTGTGTGTGTGTGTGTAAAGGTCTAGGAGGCAGGAGATGAGGGTTCTAGGCTCAGCTCTCCCCCTCCCTGACTTGCTCTGTGACCTTGGGCAAATCTCTCCCTACTCCAGGTCTCAGTTTCTATATCTGTAAAATGCAGCAATTGGAGCAGAGTAGGGGGTTCTTAACCTTTTTATTTCTGTCTTGGACCCTTCTGATAGTCTGGTGAAGTCTATGGACCCATTCTCAGAATCATGCTTTTAAATTCATAAAATAAAATACATAGTACTACAAAGGAAACCAATTAGACTGAAATGCAATTATCAAAATATATTTGAAAGAGGCAGCTAGGTGGCACAGTGAATAGAACACCAGCCCTGGAGTCGGAAAGACCTGAGTTCAAATCCGGCCTCAGACACTTAATACTTACTAGCCATGTGACCTTGGGCAAGTCACTTAATCCCAATTGCCCTGCCCTCCCCCCTCCAAAAAGCAAATATATATATATACACATACATTTGAAAAAACCTCAACAAATTCATAGACCCCAAGTTAAGAATCCCTGTGCTAGATAATCTTGAAGGCCCTTCCAGTTCTAAAATTCTACCACTCATCCTCTCTGTCTCAGTTTCCTCATGAGTGAAATGTCATCAGTTAGACTGAATGATCTTTAACATCCCTTCAAGCTATATGCCACCATGATTCTAATAACTTATTTTTGTTGTGGCTGTTCAATCTTTCAGTCGTTTCTGACGCTTCATGACCCCACTGGGGTTTTCTTGGCAAAGATACTGGAGTGGTTTGTCATTTCCTTCTCCAGCTCATTTTACAGATGGGAAAACCAAGGCAAATAGAATTAAGAGAATTGCCCAAGGTCACACAGCTAATAACATACATAGGCCAAAACATGTGTCTGTGTTTAAAGAAGAAAAGTTTATGGCAGTTCCTGAATTGCCAGATTCCAAAAAGTTTGCCCTTGTCCCTCCTTCATTGTCAGAGGGAAATGAGGACCTGGAATGGTAAGGCAGGCTAATAAGAAGAGACAGGAGTTCAGTCCAAAGGGAAGTGAGGGCAGGGGTGTGGGGGGAGGAGGCACAGGGGCAGGTGGTCAGATGTTTGACTTTGAATTTTACTGTCCTCTCACTAGATGGAGGTCTTTTCTTCCCTGGAGGGAATATAGGAATGAGGACAGGGATGGGGAGAAGGAGAGGCTGCAGAATAGGAGAAGGAAAAAAAACCTCAAGGCAAAACTGTTTTTTAAAAAAATTGCTAGATGGGAGGCAACTAAGGCTCCTGACCTTGTCTGTCCATCTGGAATCTCTCCTCTGCTGGCAGGTAGTAGAATTGTATGTGGTAAAGCAAGATGCCATTGCCAGCTATTATGGCTACTTTTAATTGCATGATCTAAAGAGTTAGTAGTCTCAGAATCAGGAAAGCTTCAGTTCAAGTATCAGGAAGATAGGTCTACCTCTGAATGAAAAAACATTTAAAGGCACTGAATAGGTGCCAAGGGCTGAGGAAAAAAATAAAAATAGTCCCTGTCCTCAGGGAGCTTTCATTCTAATAGGAAGAGACAACCTCCTTTAGGGAGTGGAGGCTGAGGAAAGGCTTTTTGCTTTGGAAAATTACAGGGATGGGGAATAGATTCTTAGGGGAATAGATTAAGACACCCTTTCCAGGAGCAAGGATGGTACTGATTTGATTAGGAAGGGGCCAGACTAGATGACTGGAAGCACTGGGTTGGATTTAATGTCAGAGCAGACTGGCTTGAAGCTTCTTTAACTTGACTCTCAGTACTCATGTGCCTTTGGGAAACCCAGAGAAGGGGCACATCTGACTCAAGAACCCACAGCTGGTAAGTGGTAGAGCTAAGATGAGGACCTAGATGCCCTTGCCCCTTTGCCTAGCTGACCATAAAATGAAGAATGACTAAAAAATAAACAGGAAAGCTTCCTGATGAAGGCAGCCCCTTGTTAGGGAAAAAGAGAGGAACTGAAAAATGAAGGACGGTGAAGAATATTGCTCACTGGGTTAAGGAAGGAGGTGCCTGCCTGCCCAGACGTACCAGGAGAGAGAGGTTATGTGAAGGGCCCAGCTAAAATGAGAGCAAGGGAAAAGAACAGAGACACAATGGGAGGGGCACTCAGAATCTCCAGGCTTTGTGTCTCTGTCCTTTCCTTCTGTCCCACAATCCCCTCCTTTACTCCGCCACAAAAAAAGGAGAGGAGTTGTTGACTCATTGGCCCAAGTCAGCAGTTCTGTGTGTGGATGGGGATTTCCTTTGTACAGGCCTGAGTCTGACAGGGTAGAATGCTAGAAGGCCCAGGGTCCTCCTGTGGGGCAGGCAAAGTCAGGAAAAAATACAGCAACATGGAAATGTTTCTAATCACCCCAGTGTACTTCCTTGCAGGAAACACATCTTTTGCTCAGATTCCTGGACTAAAAACTTTTGTTTCCAAAGTCAAAAAACATTATTATTATTATTACTATTACCTCACATTTGTATAGCACTTTACAAAGTACTTCATCACTGTGACTCAGGGGTCATATTTACAGGTGAGGAAACAGGCTCACAAAGGTGATTGAACCTGCCCAGGTTCCTATGGCAAGTTGAGTACTTCAGCTAGGATTCAAACCCAGGTGTCTAACATTAAACCCAGCCTTCTTTCCCTAGTTGCATGCTGCCTTTCAGCACCTCATGTCATTACCTCAGTAGACAGAGAGATTAAACACTTACTAAATTCTTCCCATGTGCCAGACGCTATGTGTGGGTTCAAGTTCTGGTCCTTAGATTTGCAGATCTATTTGATCCGTTCATTGCTGGGGACTAATCTGTAGTACTTAAAATCGAAGGAGATTCCTGCAGCTCTGCTGGTCAGAGCAGGTCCCATTTTACTGGGCTGGAACAACTCTCAGGGAGCTGGACAAGAGTTAGCTGACCAGGAGACCTAGATCCTGAAAGTTGCTCAGATGGCAGAAGTACTACGTGAATTAGAAATACCCATTTGACATTTCTGCAAAGGATCTTTATCTTGGAGGGTGGAACCTGAGTATAAATGATGAGCTATTTGAAATAATTTATATTCTGTAATTGGGAGTCTTTTGTATCTTATGTAGATTCTGTGATGGAGAAAATAGTCATAACTGATATCCATGCCATTTCTAGAGGGGTCATTGTTATTCATATTTTGGGAAGACCCTAGATATGAGCTACACATAATCCTTTATTCTCAAGATTTTCCTGGAATTACTCCAGAGTAGGGACAGAGTCAGAGAGAGAAATAATCTCTTTGGGGTTAGACACCCCCCTGAACTGAACCAGGTCTGTGTGAACCCAGAACCCTTTTCTGGGGCCCCCTAAACAGCGGGGTACAGTAGTTTAATAAGGTGTGTGTTTATATGTGTGTGTGGCATAGTGATCTTGGAGTCAGAAAGACCTTAGTCTGTATCCTGTCTCTGACACATATTCTCTATATGGCCCTAAGCAAGTCATTTAACCTCTTAATGCCCCAAGCACCTTTTTAGGACTATAAATTACAGAGTAGTTGCTGATTTACAGCAATGGAATAAGTTCCTCCCTATACTAATAAAATCACAAATTAGAAAAAAAAAATAACAACAGGGGCGGCTGGAGTCAGGAAGTCCTGAGTTCAAATCCAGTCTCGACACTTAACACTTACTAGCCGTGTGACCTTGGGCAAGTCACTTAACTCCAATTGCCCTGCCTTCCCCCCCTTCAAAAAGCAACAAAACAAAACAAACAAAAAACCAATAGTACCTGCCTCACAAGGCTGTCTGTGAAGTTCAAATAAGATAATGTATACAAAATGCTTTATAAAATTTAACACACTGTATCAACGTGAGTTATTCTTATTATTCAGAAATCCAGTGGTTCTCAAGCTCATCAATGTGGGTCCATGTCATTTATTAAGCGTCTGCTATGAGCAAGTCTACTAGAGCGAAGTCCTAGATTTGCTCTAGTGACAGCAATCCATCCATGTCAATATGTCTGGTCTGTCCATATGATCTTCCCATAAGTTCACTACAAGGTCTATCCAACCTGCTGGTGATCTTCCTCAAAGTCTTTTGACATTTGGAAAGTACCAGAGGAAGCCAAAGAATAACCCCTTGTTTCCACTATGTGGTCAGTCCAGCTTCTTTTTCATAGATCATAGCTATAGAGTCAGAAGGGACCTTATGGCCGGCTAATCCAATCCCTTCATTTTTCATATGAGGAAACAGACCTCTGGAGGTTAAATAACTTGCCCAAGGTTGAGAGTCAGAGTCAGAATTTTAACCCATGTTGTTTGTCTAAACTAACCATTCCTTTTCATTATTCTGCATGGCTTATTAAACTTGTGCATTCCATATTCCTATGGGCCCTTTCAATCATACATTTCTTTAATCATATCATTTACATCAGTAGTGTTAAACTCAAATAGAAAGGGAAGGACACAAAAACCATTCATAAGAATCCCTGCTGGCTGCATATTGACTTTTAAAAAACAAGATTAACATTATCTATGTTCTATTGCATTTTTTATTTATTTTTGCTAAACATTTCCAAATTACATTTTAATCTGGTTCAAAGAGTGTTGTGGTCATGTTCGATATCTCTGCTTTATGTAGCTTTTCTTTAAAAATTTCTCATTCATAATATGTTGTTGTTATAATGCAGAGAGCTAGTATAAATCATGAATCTCCTTAGGCAGTCGCCTTATTTGGATCCACACTGCATATTTCTAGTCTTATAGAACCAATGACCATAATTTATATGATTATGACTTCAAATAGTGTGAATTCAAATACATGTGTATTTATATAATACATATATTGGAGTGTCATATCCCTGTGAGTCTTGGAACAGCCTCCAAAGAATTGAAAATGAGTGTCACACAGAGGGCAGCAGAAAGGCAGTGGTGGGTGGCAGGCAGCAAGCTCCCATGTATAACCAATGAGGAACTCTAAAGAATAGGGATAAAAGGTGTCACTAGGGAAATGTAGGCTAGGAAGAGAAGATGGGCTAAAGATAAGAGGTGACAGGCCTCCGGACAACCAGAGCATTCCATTGTATCCTTGTGAAGTCAGGAGAAAAGGGAGGGAGCTCTTCCCACACATTGGATAGACTACAGTAAGAGCAGGCATAGGTGGACTGTGATCATCATTACAGAGAATGGCCAAACCAGCGGGGGTCCATTGTAATCCTGCAGCACCAGAGTCATGTGCTCCAGCCAAAGGTCACAGGGGAACCAGATCTGCTTGTCACTAGACCCTTGCTTTTTCAACTTTGTCTACTGCTCTTCCCATATGCCACAAGCAGGGCAGAGTTGCTAGAGGAGCACGCCTTTAAAACAAGGGAACTTGGTTTTCCACATTGCCACCTACAAGTTACAAATCACAAGTTGCAGATTTACCTGTAGATCTTTATGGATGGACGCCTGTCTCTGTACCATCCTGACTAGGGTGCTGTGAAACAGTGCCCCCGTGTTCCCCTGACAGCACGTGGGCAGGGAAGCTTCTATTCAAGTCCTTTATTCTCCCCAAATCCTCAGCACAGGCATGACTTTGACCTTTTCACCCTCAAATGTCAGAACAATCCTTCTTGAGCTCAGTCTGAGGGACTTAATGTTGGGTAGTAGGATTACATTTCCAGTAGAATTTAAGCTCTCAGAGGACAAGATCTCTCTTTGTCTCTGTCTCTGTCTCTCTTCTCTTCTCTCTCCCTTTGTCTCTGTCTCTGACTGTCTCTGTTTCTCCTCCTTTCCCTCTCTCTTCCTCTCTGTCTCTTTGTCTGTCTGTCCCTCCTTGTTCTTTCTCTGTCTCTCTTTTTCTCACTTCGCTCTTGCCTGACCCTTCCTCCCCTCTCCCCCATTTAGGTCCAGTCCTATGATTTCATTTGCATAGAGAACTCCCACTGAGAAAACTCCCTTTATTAATAATGCTGGCCAATGCTTCTTCTGCACCTTCTTATCTTAGAGAATTCCCTGGGAGCAGTGAGGCATTCATGGTCACACAGCCAAGAGGTATCAGAGGCAGGCCTTGGCATCCCAAATCTCCCTGACTCCCCAGCCAGTTCTCTCTCATTCCCCTGGGCCATGCAGTCTCCCTTGGTACATAGTGGCTGCTTCATAGATATTTCTTTGAATTGAACTACCTTGTGTTGAAGCAGTATGGCATAAAGAAAGCACTCTGGGTCTGGAATGGGAAAACTTGGATTCAAATTCTGGGTTCAAAAGCTTTGCTGCTTTCTGGTTCTGTGTGGCCTTGGGCAAGTAATTTTATTTCTTTGGGCCTTGATTTAATGGGATCATATGGCTAGATCCAGAAAGGGAGCTTTAAGGTCATTAAGCCCAACTCCCTCATTTTACAGATCAGGAAACTGAGACCCAAACAAGTTAAATGACTTGCACATCTAGTAAATGCAGTGAGGCAGGATTTGAACCCAGGTTCAAGTCCAACTCTCCCCTTCACAGAGCTGTCAAGCTCACAGTCTAGTAGCCATGTGTAGCCCAAAACTCTCCAATGCAGTCCAAACTAGATGAAAATATAATTGGAAAATCTATAACAAAATGATAAAAAATAAGATATAACATAGATAATGTTAATTTGTGGCTTTCTAAGTCAGTATGTGGCCAGCAGGGATCTGTTTCTATTTGAGTGTGACAATTCCACATGGTCTCCATAAAATGATGGGGTTTGACCTGATGATCCCTAAGGACCCTCCTTCTCAATTCTAAATCCTTTGATCCTTGCTCCATCAGGACAATCTTGGTCAAATCCCTTAATTTCTCAGAGCCTCAGTTCCCCCATCTGCAAAACAGGCCTACTCTTCCTTTCAGGGGGCAAGAAGGGGTGGAAGTGGGGGGGAGAAAGCTTCAGGGAATCGGGAGGAAGGCACTTTGTCAACCTGGAAGCTTCTCCTGTTATTTCCTTTCTTCTTGAAGGAAGAGAAAAGGATAAGAATCAGTTCTCCTCCCTCTCCCCCCTACCCTGCCCCCCAGGAGGGCTTCTGAAAGAGAGAGAAGAAAGGGAGGTGGGTGTGGAAGAACAGGCGAGGGGAGGGGAGAGAGCGTGAGGGAGCAAGGAGCGGGCGAGGGAGCGAGCGGATGTCACAGCTTACCTCAGAGCCTGAATTAGAAGCCAGAAAAAAAATCACAGCAGGAAATAATGTGTTACCTAAAATAGCAGCATCACATGGGAGGGAGGCCTGGAGTAGGGATGGAGGAGGTTGCTGCCTCATTCCTCCCCAGCAGCAGCTCGATGAGTGGCTGGGAGCCACTGTATTTATGTAACAATGGACAGGAAGGACCGAGATAGCCTTGTTGCTACCGCTTGGGGTGGCCATGGCTGGGGGGAAGGGGGCACTGTTAGCCTCTTGGCATTTTCTGGCTTCGATTGGAAGGAAGAGTTGTCCTTTCCCATTCGGGGTCCTCCTCCTCCCTGCTTCCCCCTCTCCCTCCCTTGGTTGGCCATCTGGACTGATGGGTATTTTAACGCAGTCATGGAATTCTCCTTGCTGCAAGGTCTTACCTCAGTTCTTCAGTCCAGGACCCTCTTTCTCAGAGCCTTGGCACCAGCATTTGATTAAGAAGCCAGGAGGTCTTCATGCCTAGCTTTGCCCCCTGGTACTTCAAGGACTGCTTCCTTCAGGAAGCCTTCCTCAGCCCCCAACCCTACCTCTCACCCCCCAGCTGCTAGTGCCTTTTCAGCTAAGACTACTTTCCATCCACAGTGATTTATGCTGTATGTGTCTTGTGTGTGTATGTCCTTTGTACATACTTTGTATTCACCTTTTTTTCCCCAAGCAATCAGGGTGAAGTGACTTGCCCAGGGTCACACACCTAGTAAGTATCTGAGGTCAGATTTGAACTGAGGTCCTCTTGACTCCAGGGCCTGTGCTCTATCAGCTGTGGCCACCTAACTCTCTCTGACTGGAACATAAACTCCTTGAAAACAGGAAGAGTTTCTGCTTTTCTTTGTAGCCACAGAATTTAACACAATCCCTAGCTCAGAGCAAGCATTTAAATGCTTGTTGATTGGCTGCTCAATTTGTCCATGAGGGGTTGATTATCAAATAGAGACAATATGGTGACTAAGAGAGAAAAGACCTCATAGTCTCAACTTTCAAATTAGATAGAAGCCTGAAGCTTGAACAGCGGACAAGGATTGAATTCTAAAGATATTAGGATGGGAGTGAGGGGGACTTTTGTCTCTTGCCCAAGAGAGAGATATAATAACATCTCATAGTCATATAGCAATTAAAGTTTTCCAAAATGCTTTATATACATTATCTCATTTGACATTCATAACAGTTGGGTGGCTAGGTGTTGCAGTGAGTAGAGCACCATCCCTGGAGTCAGGAGGACCTGAGTTCAAATCTGGCCTCAGACACTTAACACTTAACTAGCTGTGTGACCTTGGACAAGTTACTTAACCCCAATTGCCCTCCAAAAAGCAAAAAAGCAAAAAAAAAAAAAAAAAAGGAAATTCACAACAGTGCTGTGAGATAGGTGCTTTTATTATTCCTGGGAATATATGACTTGTCCAAAGTCACACATCAAATAAGTGTATGAGTCAAAATTTGAACTCAGACCTTCCTGGCTTCAAATCCAATGTGCCACCCACTATGCACCCTCAGGAAAGGTATGGGCAATGGAATGGGGGTGGGTGTCAGTTACTGCAATGTGGACTATCCACAGAAAGACCTGAACAGAGATTTGAAGATCTGGGGGATTCAATAGGTTTTACTCACTTAAGCCCATGATATAGAAAACCTTGGGCAAAATGCAGGGGAGGTACTGTGTAGTGGAAAGCGTTTTGGACTTAGAAGACAATAACAAACTATGTTTTGAATCCTGACTCTTTAATAGTGTGACTATAAGCAAACCATTTTGTTTCTCTGAGCCTCAGTTTTCTTTGTGTTTAAAGGGTGGATCTGTTGGCCTTTGTTTCACATGAAGACTCCGTGACAGATATTATCTGGGATACCGCTCCCATAAGGCTTAAGTTGTTTGTGAGTCAACAGTGGGGTATGTCACTAAATAAGGGCTCTGATTGGTAGAGGATGCAAGTTTGGGGGCAAGGTATGAAAGCGAGAAGTTGGCAGCATGGACCAAGGAGACAAGATGTAGAGTTATGGTTCAGGGTGGGGAAAGAGGCTATTTGGGAGCACTGTGATTCATGGGCCCCTGAACCCCCAAAGTAGTATCTGGACCATGGTGACTTCAGAGCTGAGGTGAGAGCTTTCAGCTATCATCCAGCCTGCCCCCCAAGGAGTCCCAGGAATGATACTCAAAGAAGATTGCACCACACCCCTTAAGCATCCACCTGTGGCACTCTGAATTCATCCCTTGAATACATCCATTTTCCTACTCTGATGCTGCCACCACCCTGGGGTAGGCCCTCATCATTTCATTGCAACACCCTTCTGGTTGCCTCCTTGCCCCAAGTCTCTCCCCACTCCAGTCCATCCTTTATTCAGCTGTCAAAGTGATTCCTAAAGTACAAGTCTGACAATGTCATCCCCCTAATGAATAAACTTCAGTGATTCCCTACCACCTTCAGGATCATTCAAAGTCCTTCATAACCTGGCCCCCCACTACCAGTTTTCCAGTCTTCCTAAACCTGATGCCTCAACAGGCAGTCTGTGATCCAGTGACACCGGCCACCTTAAAACACTCCATCTTCTATTTTCAGACAGTTTCTCTGGCTGCCTTCCATGGGTGGAATGCTTTTCCTCCTCACTTCTGCCCCGGGCTTCCCTGGTGTCCTTCAGGTCCCAACTAAAATCCCACCTTCCACAGGAAGCCTTTCTTTCCCAGTCCCTCTTAATTCTAAATCCCGTTTGTCCAGAATATAGCTTGTTCGGACATAATTCTGTGCTTATTGTCTTCCCCATTAGTGAGCTCCTTGAGGGCGGGGCCTGTCTTTAGTCTTTCTTTGTATCCCAAGTCTCAACCCAGTGCCTGGCACATAGTAGGCACTTGATAAATGCTTTTGGCCTGCCTGCCTGAAGTGACTGTGTCTTCCTGAAATGCTGGGATATGACAGACATTGAAGGAGAATTACATAGTCACTCCCCCGGGACTCTTGGAGATTGTTCCCATTTGTGGATGTGGCTACAAGGAATGTTTTACTACTTAATTCTCTTCTCTGTAATTTTCATTTTTCCATCTTAATTAAATGATATTATTAATGAATCCCTGATATCATTTAGAAATACATTTCCTTCTTGGATGTGGCCTTCAGCTGTGAGCTAAATATTTATTACTTCCTCCCTGCCCCCCAACAGCCATGTTGAACCTGAGAGTAACTAAGGTGTAAGGGAGAGAGTGGGGGAGATATGTAAAATGGAAATGATAATATTTGTATTTCCTACTTTACAGTCTTGTAAGAAAAAATGCTTTGTAAACAGTAAAATATATAGACTTTTTGATTTTTTAAAAATTAGCATTATATCCATGTAACCTTGGACAGGATTCCTCTCTCTAGGCTTCTGTTTTCCCATCTTCAGAATGAAGCAGTTGAACTAAATGTGAGATTTGCAACCTTTACAGCACTATATAAATGTTAACTATTTTAGTAAATTGTGTGAGGAAAGCAAAGATGGAGTCTGTGGTAGAATTTTTTATGAAAACCTGCCTACTCTCTCTCTTCTCCTGTTTTCATCAAGGGTACACTTACTATTAGGTATAGGTCATTCTCATAAACATTTTATAATGATGAGACATTGGGCACATGGATCAGTAATTAATGATATGCTATCGATTGCTCTTTTAAGGATGTTAACACTACCTGTGATTTTTTTCCCATTCTTTCAGTATTTTCTCCCGGAGATCATGCCTTCCAGATTGTTTCACTTCAGCACCAATTTCCTCAGTATATATTTGGCCAGGCCCAGATACTTTTCCTGACTTTCTCTCCTTAAAAGGTGCCGTACCCACTTCCTTATATGCATATCTGCAATGGGGATGTTACAATCTAAATGCAGTGATTCCACCACCATTTAAAACAGAAGAGTATAGAAATGATTACCACTCTGCTCCATTTTCTATTTTTTGCTTGTAATAATGTTGCTTAGTTGGGTATCATACTAAGCTTCCCACAAACTTGTTTTCATCTCCACTGCTTTTTGTCATTTTATTAGCAAAACTGTTTATAATCTTGATGTTCTATTTACATCATAAACAAGTGTATTTACATTCTAACTCTTTCCTGCCCTTAGTTGTAGTCTCTCTCTGCTTTGCAAGGAGACCAAGGGCTTTTGCTGATTAAGGCAGTTTCTAGATTCTTTAAGCCTCCTCTTTGTGGCAACTGTTTTACATTGGTTAAACTTTTTCAGGAAGTAGTGATAACCAAATTCAGCAACTTTGCCTTTTTCCATTTCTCATTTGACGTCAGCAGCTTATTTAAAGAGGTCAAGTTGAAGTTGCTCCTACTGTATGTACTTTTTTTAAAACTATACTTCTAATTTGATGTGATTTTGACCATTGCTCTAATGAGTAGATGATCTGATTGCACATAAACATTTAATTCTGATATGACTCCTACGTCAGTAGCTAATCATTTCCCATCTGTTAAGATACAGTCAATTTCATTTTCTCCCCTGCTATTATACAGCAATTGCCAAATTCAGTGAAGTCATCCAGTGTCTTCTAACTCTCTTCTTAAGGAAAGTATTGTAATACCAAAGCATCACACTTCTAAGGAGTCTCCAGACCTCTGACCTCTTTCATTTCTTAAACCTGAACAATATTTTTCAACACACTTTTTATCTTTCTCTTTCCCATCCCTGTGCTAAAGTTACCAAACGTCAAAGCAGATGTTTGGATGATCTTGCCAAGTTTGTCATATCCCACCTTTGTCTTTATCTCTTTATTCTATGTAATAGATATTCTTATGTGAGCTATAATGTCAGCCTGGCAGGAGGTCTCCAGTGAAGTGCCCCAGGTATCTATCCTTGGCCCTGTGATGTTTAACCTTTTTATGAATGACTTCAGTAAAGGCATAGATGATATGCACATCTTATTTGCAGATGATGCAAAGTTAGGAGGATAGCTAACATGGTAAATGAAAGAATGAGGATCCAAAAGGATCTTGACAGGCTAGAACATTGGAGTGAATCTGATAAAATGAAATTTAGTAGGGATATATGGAAATATATGGAAAGTTTTCCACCTGGGTGCAAAAATTCAACTTTACAAGTATAAGATGGGGAGGCATGGTTAGAGAGCAGGATTCTGAAAAATATCTTGGGGTCTTAGTGTCAGTCAGTCAGCAATCATTAATTATTTACTATGATCTGGGCACTGTGCTAAGCCCTGGGGATGAAAAACAAGGTAAACAGTAATTACTATCTTTGGGAAGCTTAGATTCTAATGAGGAGACAACATATAAACAATTAGATGCATACAAAATAGAGTAGATGAAGTTAATCTGAGAGGGGGAGGTATTATCAAGGTGAAGGAACTGGGAAAGGTATCCTATAGAAAGTAAGATTTGAGCTGAATTGGAAGGAAACCAGGAAAAACAAGAGGCAGGAGGGAGGGGGGCAGAGCACTTCTGGTATGAGGATGCCATAAAATAGTCACATTTCAATACAGAGTAAAGAGATGGAGAGGGAACATGGTTAGGTTGTTCAGTAATCTAATTTCCTCCTGGAACCTTCTCTGTCACACTGGAAGACTTCTCACATGTACCTTTCACTTTCATGCCATAAAAGACAGAGGTGGGTGTCCAGGTCCCTGCATAGAGCAAAAAAAAAAAATTGTAGTTAGTTGCTGTTCCATGTTACCCTGGGAGGAATGTTACAAAACCTTTAGACTCAGGGAGCCTACTGGCTGAACACGTTTGCCTCCCTCAGATGTGGGCTGTAGGTCAGTCAGACAAGAATATTTGCTGAGTGTTCAATGTGTATGAAGAAGGACTCTAGAGAAATCTGGAGGCTGATTAGCAGAGATATGCCTTACGCCTCTTCCCATAACTTCCCAGCCACTCCTATTTGAATGACTGGAAAAACTCAATTATGTAAGATCTGACGACAGTGAAAGAAAGGATCATGTGACCGAGACCCCCAAAAGGTAGCTATTTGCACTTCTCATCAAATCCAGTTTCCCCAAATGGAGGAAAAGGTCCTTGAAGGCAAGGACTGTTTTGATTTTGTCTTGATAGCCCCAATGCCTAGTAGAATGGGGCTCTTCCCTGCTCCTGGAGGTCTTTAGGCTCAGCAATGATGAAGGGAACTGTTAGTGGATGTCATATGTGGCTGGAAGCTGAACCCCACAATTCTCTCCTAGTTGACAAAAAAGGGGGCTACAGGAGTTGGGGGTGGGAAAGCGCTCCTTACGATAGCACAGTCCCTGCCACATAGCATAGTTAGAAATGCTTGTCAAATGATTGGTTGATAAGAATAACAAAGGAAAAACAGTTTAGTAAAAGAAAGAGCACTAGACAGGGAATCAGGAGACCTTGGTTCTTATCCTTGCTCTGCCACTGGTGCTGTAGAAAGATCACTGGATTTAGAGTTAAGACCTGTATGACCTTGGGAGAGTCACTTAACCTCTTTGGGCCACAGTTTCCACATCTGAAAATTAGGGTGTTGTTCAAGGTGACCCCTGTTTCCTGCTAGCTCCAAATCTATGACGATGATAATTATAGTGATTAATGAGTTTCATGGCCTTCATTTCTCTGAGTCTTATTCTTCCTATGAGGATTTGGGGGATCAAATGATCTTTAAATTCCCTTCCAGCTGGAGCTGGAAGTTTGAGATTTTCTAAAAATGAAGAGCTTTGGAGGTGGAAAGTGGAAAGAAAGAACTATAGATGTAGTGGGAAGAGGGATACTTGGGATGTTTCCAGACACAAACTTGAAAAAACCCCACAGTTTCAATTGAGTTGTTGAGGTCAGAAATCAGATTGCAAAGGGTGGAGGAGTGAATGAGAGAAAAGGAAATCGAGGCAGCAAGTGAGGACAGCTTTTTCAAGGAAGTTGGCTGAGATGAGGAGGAGAAAAAGGATGATAGCTTGAGAGGATGGTAGCATTGAGTGAATTTTTTTTTAATTTTAAGGATGAAGGATATGTGGGCAGGTGTGAAGGTAGTAGGGAAGGAACCAGTAGATAGGGAGAGTTTGAAGAATAAAAAAAGATGATGGAAAATTCAGTCTGCTAGAGACGATGGGATCCAACACACAAGTACAAGTGTTGACCTTGACAAGGAGAAGGGCACTTTCTTAGGCTTTCTTTTTTGAGAGGAGGAAAGGGTGTTTCATCATCAGTTCTCTGGGATTGAGATTAGTTATTATAATGGAGCAGGGTTCAACAGCTTTTTATTGTTGTTTTCATTCATATTATTGGAGTCATGTTGTAAATTGTTGTCCTGATTCTGCTTACTTCATTTTGTATCATCTCATACAAGTATTCCCTGTTGGTCTGAATTCCTCATATTCATCATCATTACTGTTTATCATGCAGTAATATTCCATCTCATACATACACCACAATTTGTTCAGCTATTCCCTTAATGACAGGTATCCAACTTTGTTTCCACATTTTTGCCAGCATAAAAATACTATCGGTTATTTATTTTACTTTTTATTGATGTTTTCTGCTTCTTACATCACCATGGTTTCCCATGTATTCCTCCCCCTCTGCCTTCCCAAGAGCCATCCCTTATGACAAATAGTATTATTTTTAGAGAAGAAAAAAAAGACAGCAAAACTGAATGACACATTGAGAAAGTCTGAAAACATGTGCAATGTGTAACACCTATGGACAAAAGACTATCAGTTATTCTTTTTCAGACCAACCCCAGTACATTTTATGAGTAGGAGTCACCAAGCCACAATTGCACTTCAGCCTAGCTACTGTAATCCTTCCCTCACCCATCATCCTAACAACATGAAGAAACAGTGAAGCGGAGTAGAAAGAATGTTGTATTTGGAGTCAGAGGATGTGGATCCAAGTCCTCATCTGTGTAACCTTGGGCACATTGTTTATTCTCCCTGGATCTCAGTTTTCTTAGCTGTAAGCTGAAGGCATTATAATAGATAATTTCTTAAGTTCCTTCTAGTTCTAAATCTATGATTCCATGGGTGGACAAATACTGATCTGTGTTTAATTCAAATATTAGATTCTCAAATGGATCCATGAACTGATCACTTTGTCCTCTAAGCCAGAGACTATGCCTCTGAAGCTTAACCATCTCAGCTCTGCTCTTTCCCTAGGGCCTGTACTTTCCTGATGGGGCACTTTAGCTCTGTCTTAGTCTCTAATGTGTTTGATAGGGTATAGTTAAAATGGTGAGGGTGTGGGTCTCCTTATGGAGAGATTGTAAGATAAAGGTCTAGGCTATTTGAGATCTTCCAGTGCCAATGTCTTCTCAAGCAGCTTGCTCTTAGAATTTGTCTTGATTAGAGGAGATACAGGCAGGGAATCCATATACTAAGAAATACTTTCCCCTTCAACACTTTAGAAACTATGGAGGTTTCCTAATTTCTCATTGGATATGCTTATACATGACTAGTGAAATGATCAGTCAGTTGCCACTAGGATGTTACTTACATCTTTAGTATTCTTCATAGAGAGAAAAACTCAATGCAGACAAATCCCAAAGATTTGTTGGTACTTATATTCTCCAAATATTCAGCATGAGTTGGCACAGTGGGCACAAGTTTCACGCTTCTTAGTGACATCTGCTGTCATCTTTGTTCAGTAAAATCTGTTTCCTACTAGCTTCAGGGTTCACTCAACCCATATGGACAAAGTCATCATGTAGGGCTTTTGTGGCCATAGGGTGATGTGCTCTGGATAGCAACGACCGCTTCCTGGTTCCATGTGTGGGATCAGCCATAGTCCAATATAGCACTCCATTGCATAGTTCCAACTTCTGACATTTTCCCAGCAGTAAGGTGCCTTCTGGAATTGGAACTTGAGTCCTTCAGCATCACTTCTTGCTTTTTTACTTTTATCTTCTCCTTAGTCCTTCCTCATCCATCTGCCCCCTTTGCTAGTCATCCACAGATAATTGAAGCAAGGAAGTTGATTCAATGAAACAAAATTCATATGTAGAGCCTTGTTCAGTCATCTTCTTATTTATTCCCTCATACACCAGAGCATCTGTTTCCCTTAGTCCCTTATAAGTGGAAGTTCTGGCCTTGACAATTAATTTTTATGTTTTTTTTTCTCTTGAAGCTCTCTCCTACAATTGGAACTGAAGGTATTTTTTGAAGGTCATTTTAATTTGTATTATGCTTGGGATTTTTAATGATGGTTGCCTTAAAGCTGTTTCCTGGAGCCTATTTCTACTGATACTGCCCAGAAGTTGTGGGATTTTTTTAATGCCTCAGTCATTAATTTTGTTTCATATCTTTGCACTTAGTCACTGATATAATTTTATTTTCAGTGGGACATTTTTCAGGGTTTCATTTAATTCTTTGTAGATTATAGGATTCTATGATCCTCAACCATATAACAACACTGCAAGGATATTGGTATTAAAAAAGATGGATCTTTGTTTCAGAGAGAAGCTTGGGATTATTAAAATAACTTTATAATTTACTAAAGGTGATCCAGCCTGCATCCCTCCTTATGTCAGATGAGAACACATTTTCCATTTTAAGTGCTTGTCCAACACCCCCCCCACAGATGCACACACGCACATCATATACACACATACACAGACATATGTATACATACACATATATGTTGTGTATACACACATACATATATATGTGAATGTACACATATGTCTATATAAAAATATTGCAGTGGATAGAGTGCTGGCCCTGAAGTCAGAAAAACCTGAGTTCAGTCCAGCCTCAGATGTTCACTAGCTATGTGATCTGAGGCCGTACATTGATTTGGGAATGTCAGGGATGGGGAACCTTTGACATGGAGGCCAGGTGACTTCCAGGCCCAAATTCCCCATACCTGGAATAAATTGTGGTACATGCATGCAATAGAATATTATTGCAACATAAAGAATGGCAAATGTAAAGAATTCAAAGACATGTATAAAATGAGGCAGAGTAAATAAGCAGGTGCAAGACAGCACTTACATGATGATCATAATAACATAAAATAAAATACTGAATGATTTCAGAACTTGATACGGTGCCCGGTCATGACTTTGGAGGCATGCTGACAATGATGCGTCCTTCCTATCTCTTCTTAGAGAGGCGGTGGATGATAAGTATGGAATGAGGCATACGTTTTCAGACATGACTAATATGCAGATTTTATTTCTTTGATATGAGGGAAGGTTCTGTTGGAGTGGAAATGAAGAATGTCTTTAGGAAACGACAGCAATTTTTTCTAAAAAGAGAGAGCATCAAGTTCCTAATTTTTCAATCCAGATTGGGCAAAAGGTATGGCAAGTACAGAATTTGCAGAGGTCCCTGGGAAGCTCGGTGTTACTGGTATATTATTGTTCAATACAGATCAGGGATCTAGGTGTAATTCTCGACTTCTCACTTTCTCTCACCCCCTATATCCAATTAGTTGCAAAATCCTCTCAATTCTACTTTTGCAGCACTTTTTCCAATGTTCGCATTTCTCTTCTCTGACACCACCAACACCCTGGTATCAGCCCTTATCCCTTCATTTCTTTACTACTGCAGGAGCCTGCTGGTCCAGTCATCTGCCACTGTCCAAGTCCAAGTATCTTCCTAAAGCACAGACCTGAGCATGTCACACACTGCTCCACCAACCCCAATCCAATACACTCTCATGGCTCCATATTACCCTTAGGATCAAATATAAAGCCTTGTCTGGATTTTAAAGCTCTTCATAAGCTGGATCCTTAGACCCGACACCTCCATACACTCTGTAATCCACTGGCACTGGGCTGCCCTCACCGTTCCTCACACAGAGCACTCCATTGTTGTGAGAATGAAATGAGATATTTGTAAAGCACTCATTAAGGTGCCTGGCACATAATAGGTGCTTAATAAATGTTGATTCCTTTCCCCCTTCCATCTGCTGACCCCAGGCATTTTCACTCACCATTCCCCAGGCCTGGAATGCTCTGCTCCCTCTCCTTTACCACCTGGCTTCCCTGGTTCCCCTCAAATTTCAGCTAAATTCCCACCTTCTGCAAGAAGCCTTTCCCAGCCCTCTTTAGTCTTAGTGCCTTTCATCTCAGGCTGATCCCAGCTTCTCCTGTATAGATCTTTGTACACACTTGTTTGCAAGGTGTCCCACCCTCACAATTTGATGATGAGCTCTTTGAGATCAGGGACTTTTTCTTGCTATTCTTTGTATTTCCCTTGGTCTAGTATGATGTCTGGCACATAGCTACTTAATAAACCTTAGCTGACTGATAAATTTACTCACTTCAATTTTAGTGGCTATGGATACTCCATTCACCAGTACAGATTGCAATCCTTTTAGATCTTAATACAGTCTTCATAAGAACTCACATTTATGGAAGCCTTTATCATAAGAGAATATTCTCTTAATATTAAGTGCTTCTTAAACTGTGGGTCTCAAAAGAAAAATTTGGTAATCAGTAAAAGGTTTCTGAATGCGCAATGACCAAAAATTAATTTAAAATCAAACACATAACAAATCCCAGGTATTTCTGGCAGCACTTGCCTGTGTTGCATCAGGCAACTTCACTGCAGTCCCCGGTTCTGAACACACAGCATGTGCACTTTGCACTGCACATGCCCTCAAGCCATGCAACACCAACAGCTGCCTAAACTGGAAAAGGGGTTGGGAATGGGAAAAGTTTAAGAAGCCTGGCAATCTAATCTATCTCTTCAAGAAGTACTATGTCCCTCCTCCCCCCAATTAGCCATCTAATGGCCAACCCTCTGTTGAGGAGCGCCTCTAGATTTAGAGTAATCCCTACTTTCTAGCTGTGCTCTTTTCCCATAGCCTTTGAAAACCCAGGGGCACATACATGCCACAAAAAGACATTGGAGGGGGAGCCTAGTGAAGGGTTATTGGCATAAGTGGGCCTAAATGGTGTCTGGACCTAGAAGTATGTTATGGTTAGATATCAACTAGAAGCAAGTGAGGAGGGATTCTTCACTTGACACAATTTTTTTTTTTGCTTTTTGGAAGGCAATTGGGGTTAAGTCACTTGCCCAAGGTCACACTTATTTTTGTTTTTGTGATAAGTGTCTGAGGCCAAATTTGAACTCAGGTCCTCCTGACTCTAGGGCCAGTGCTCTATTCACTGTGCCACCTAGCCACCCCTCACAATTCTTTTATTATCACCAAAGCACCTGGTTCAAAGTAAATTCCTAGAGACCACTGTGGCCAACTATGGGAACTTAAAGAGAACAGCATGCTAATAGGAACTTACAGTAAATAAAAAGCAAAATTATGTCACAGTGATCCTTCTGCACATACAGAACTCTACCCCCCACTTAGTTAACTCTAGCCTAGCTACCCTGTCCCTTCACTCACATTGCTTCCCTCCTCATTGCAAAGCTCCAATGGATATGTTCTCATTGTTACTGGTATTCCCTCTAAAAACACGATTATAGCCTGCCATTTTCTGTGCCACTTCATGGATTGCAGACACCTGAAAACTACTCCCAGGTTAATGACTCAGACCCCATTATTTATTCAAAGCCCCTTATTTCCATTGGATATCACCAGACAAAGTAAGATAACAAATGAATTCAAAGCAAAAGATATTTAATTACAAATAATAATAAAGTAAATTAGAAGGAAAGACTTCTCAGAGGCAAAATGGGGCATAATCTCCCATAGCTTCCTACACTCATACATACTCATATACATACATATACTCATACTTCCTACACTTCCTACACTTCAAACTCATGCTACTAGAATAGTATCCCAAAGGCCATGCCTCCCATAGCTCTCTGGCTTAATTTGCTACATAAAAGGGATCTGGCCCATGTGCAGAGGGAGTGCCATGTGGAGAACCTGGGAAGCCTTCTTTAGGGAGCACGGTGTTGATGGAGAAGGAGAGAATCTAGAAGAGAGAGTGTAATATGCATAGATGTTCTGTAACTGCCTCAGGTCAACTAACTGTGGGTCGAAGAGGAGCCTCTTTGGCTTGCTGTGGAGGCATTCCAAAAAGCTAATTAGCTTCAGCTACTTTGTCTTTTGCCTTATTGACTTTTGGCTTCATTTGGCGATTCCTTAGCTGGCATCTGGTGTGAGACCATGGCAACCTTGGGAGTGTAAACCATAGCAGTCTCAGAATCAGGATATAACCTGGGTTTCCCAAGACAATTTAGCATTCATGCTCAAGCCCAATGGAACCTGATACAGAATATCAGTATGTGCTCCACAGTCTCTCCAAGGCACTTCCCCTTCCACATCATCAGGATTCTGCTGGAAGTAAGCAGCCCAGGCTCTCCTCAAAGAGAGACACCGTGGGCCATGACATGAGCTTTGCTTCAATTTTACTGTACCTCTGAAGCTGCCATTTCCTGTGTTCCCCACAAAGTGGCTGCGGTCTTTTAGCTGCTGGGCTGCTTTTTCATTGAGCTGCTATTGCCATCTGCTGGGAAGCTTCTTTTGCTTTAAAGGAAGTGGGTTGTTGTTTGTTGTTGTTGTTTTGTTTGTTTGTTTGTTTGTTGAGGGATTACCCAAGCTAGTATTCTTTTAAATTTCGTTCCTAGGAGCAGCTAGGTGATGCAGTGAATAGAGCCAACGGCCCTGGAGTCAGGAGAACCTGAGTTCAAATGTGACCTCAGACGCTTGACACTTACTAGCTGTGACCTTGGGCAAGTCACTTAACCCCAGTTGCCTTGCCTTTCCCCCTCTAAAAAAAAAGACCAAAAAATTTTTTTCTTCCTTCCTTCTTCTTTCCCTCTTTCCCTTCTTTCCTTCCTTTTTCTTTCTTTCTTTCCTTCCTTCCTTTCTTCCTTCCTTCCCTTTCTTCCTTCTTTCCTTCCTTTCTTTCTTCCCTTCTTTCCTTCATTCTTTCTTCCTTCCTTGTCTTCCTTCCCTCCTTTCCTTCCTTTCTTTTTCTTTCTTTCTCTCTCTCTCTCTCTCTGTCTTTCTCTTTTTCTTTCCTTTTCCTGACAGCCAGTAATACTCAAGCCATAGGGTAGGGCTGGCCACCTTTTCCTTGCATTCCTATCCCTTCACCCTCATTGCTGCCCTCCTTACCACAAAGCTCCAATAGATATGTGTTCTTATTGTTATGAGTATTTCTTCTAACTACTTGATTACAACCCATTCATGCTTGCCTATTTTGTGGAACTTCATGTCTCTTCATAAATCTTCCTTATAATCAGCAAATGTGCATGCTTTTTTTTTGGAGACCATCTCTATGGTATACCAGGAGGGATAGAAATTCCAGTTTCTTTCACTTTAAGAATTGCTGTGACTACAGAATTATTGCTTTTTTTCACTTTACGATCTGCTGAGAAATAGGAGATATAGCAGAAAATCACCTACAAATAGCTCTAGCAGAACATGCTTCTAAAGGTCCCATTGTTGCCAAGTGCTGAAGGACTGACTCGGTCAGTACTGTTCTTTTCTCCCCACTGGCTTAGCTAAGGCATTTTTTATTACTTGTGGCCACAAGGAAGAACTGTGGACATACAAGCAAGGGTCATATCCATGTTCTCTATCTAAGCAGAATATAGTCAACCAGTTTACAGTCTTACAACAGAATTGAGAAGACAAAGGAAAAACTGAGGGTGGTATAGAATTGAATGACCAAGGCAGTGTAGTACAATTCTGAAAGAGGGAGATACAAAGTGATCAAATTGTGATCTGAATATTTTGAGACCTGGGAGTTCAGCAGATACTTTCCAGTGCACTTTGCCATTGAAAAGAAATTTTCTCCTAGTTGTCTTTCAGGGTAACAATGTTTAGTTTGCATAAAGGCCTTTACCTATATTTTCTAGAAGTATAACAGAATAAAATAGTCCTAGCACTCTGATTCCACACAAGTCATCCTGAGGAATGGAATTCTTTTTTTTTTCTTTTTGGAGGGAAGGCAGGGCAGTTGGGGTTAAGGGACTTGCCCAAGGTCACATGGATAGTAAGTGTTAAGTGTCTGAGGTCGGATTTGAACTCAGGTCCTCCTGACCCCAGGGCCTCTATTCACTGTGTTACCTAGCTGCCCCCGAATGGAATACTTTTACAGTTACCCAGCTCATCAAGTTGGCAATGCTGCATGGGCCTATCTGCACTCTAGGCCTTCTGTGACAAAGCATTTATGATCTCATTTATCATGGTAGGAACCTAACTTAGTTAAGACCTAAAATTCCTAACCAAGACTAACATACTAAAAATGAGTGAACAGTAGATACAAAGAGAGGAGTGTCCAGAATGTGTTCTCATTTGTTCTCTAAGTGCTTCCCTGAGTTGGGGAAAGACTGTCAGAGCAAGCCTTGGCATGTTACCCCACTGATAATTCAGTAAGACTGGCTCCTTGAACACAGACTGACATGCTGAGCAGTGGCAAGTCTTGACCAATCTTTAACAGTTCACTTTGGGGCATCCTTAGTAAGTCTGTACATTAAGGAACTCATGCTATCAAGGACCATATAAAAAATGCTCCAAATCACTAATAATTGGAGAAGCTTAAATTAAAACAACTCTGAGATCCCTCCATGCACCCATCAAAGACAATTGACGAAAAGAAGAAAATGAGGAATGTCGGAGGCTAAATGCTGATGGAACTGTGAATTGTTTCAGCCATTCTGGAAAACAGTTTGGAATTCTGTCCAAAAGTCATCACACTGTCCATACTCTTTGACCCAGCAGTACCACTACTAGGCCTATACCCCAAAGAGATCAAAGAAAGAGAAAAAGGATACATACCTTGAAAAATATTTAAATACTACGACTCTTGTCGTAGTAGCAAAAAACTGAAAACTAACAAATTGCCCACCTGTTGAGAATGGATGAACAAATTATAGCGTATGAATATAATGGAATAGTATTGTGCCATAAGAAATGATGAAATGGATGATTTCTGAGGAAACTGCTAAGATTTCAATGAACTGATGCATAGTGAAGTGATTGGAACTAGGAGAATGACATGTTGAATGTCAATAATATAAAGAAAAACAACCCTGAAAGACTTTAGAACTGTGATCAATGCAATGATAAATTTTTATTCTAGAAGATCAAAGGTGAACAATGCTACCCATCTCCTGCCAGAGAGTAATGTGGGGATTTTTTCCGCTGGACTCTGCACATTTGCTATGTGGGTTTTCTTTTTCTTTTTATGTTGTTCAATGGTGATACAGGAATGGAAGGGAGAGATGACAGATACTTGTAAAAAAAATTAGAAATTAAATTTAAGAAAAAGTAGTCAGTACCATTCTTTCAACCCACTCTGGCCATTTGTTTTGAGATAAGGCTCAACAGCAACTAGTCAAAATATTCTTTTCCAAAAATTCCTTGACCTTAACTGATATAAATGCAGACCTTTTGTCATAACTTACATTGTCCAGAAATCCATGTGTTGCAAATAATTAAGCAAAAACTATCACTGTTGCTGCAGAGATTTGAGATGGAATGAGAAACACTTTTGTTCTTTTTAAGGAGGAGATTACCACAATCAAAAAATTCTTTCTTTGGGGCAGTGTTGCAAAATTAATATATACCCATGACTAAAAAGGTCATAGAAAACTATATGCCTTTGGCAGGTTGTGCTGAATAAACCATCTGACACTCCCTTAGACTCTTGTCAAAAGTAGAATCCACTTCGGACAACTAGATATAGCTTCTAGCCAATGCTTCCATGAGAATAATTCCCGGATGTGCTGCCTGTATTGTTTCTTCTAGAATAACAATGTAATTTCCCCAGACATTTACCAGCAGATAACTAATGTGGACAATTAATGAATGGTTTGATTTCCTCAGGCAATTTCTCTGCTGGTTCCCCCCACTCCAATCTTTTTTAGTCATTTTTCAGTCATGTCTGATTCTTTGTCACCCCATGTGGGGTTTTCTTGGCAAAGATACTGGAATGGTTTGCCATCTCCTTCTCCAGTTCATTTTACAGATAAGAAAATTGAAGCAAAAGGGGTAAAGTGACTTTCCCAGGCTCATACAGCTAGTAGGTGTCTGAGGCTGGATTTGAACTCAGGAAGAGGAGTCTTTCTGACTCTGGACCTGGCACTCTTATCTTTCACAATTAATAATAGAATTTATTTAGGAAGGGGTGGATCAGTGAGGTCTTCCAACATAAAAACTTCCAGTGGACATGGTGCAACATAATTTGAAATCTATCTTGGCAGATGGCAACAAGCCAGTAACATTGTATGTCACTATTTCAAATATGTCTTTAGAATTATTGAATGAAAGACCTCAACACACCATAAATGGTAATATTGAAGGATGCATTCTTATCCTTTAAAAAGGAGCCACATAAAAGGCTTGTGAGTAGTACAAATTCTAAAGGCACAATCATAAAGATAGCCATGAAATTTCTCCACTCCTACGCTCTCAGCCGTGTTTTCTTTGTCAGTTTATCAGTTGGTGTGCAGCTCTGCTCTACAGATCACATTGTTCTTGAATAGCTGACACATCAGCTCCATCTGACATTTTGTCGCCAAGCACAACTGCACCACCGTGTCACTGCTAAGAAACAGTGGCTTACTTTCTAATTCAGATGCAGGAGTCAATGACTGCTTGACATTCTCAAAAATGTCCTCATGTTGGCAACTTTCACATGAGGGATAATGTCTTTCCAGTAGACAGCAGAATTGTTCAGCAACAACGGCTTTCTGTGAAAGAAAACCTTATTTTGGAAAGAAAACCAGTGGCGTTGATACCACGGCTTGAGAAAGGGACACTGGACATTTCTGAATTTGAGGCACATTGCAGATGAGGGTCAGCATCCTCTTTTCATATGCTCACTTTTACTAAGACAACCAGAATCAGTTCAAAGCAAAGGGCATGCAATCAAACATCATAGCAAAGAAAATGACATGAAAAGAAAGATTCCTCGATACCTATAGTGGTATACTCTCCCATGTCACCTCCCTGCTAATGGGGAAGTCCACAGTGCAAAGGCTACACATGACAAAGGAAGGTACTCACATAAAGAAAATGCGTGGTCTGGGCTCACAAATGGAAGGTGGATATGAAGGGATAAGTATGGTCAGGGCACATGAGTATCTGGGGCAAATGATCCCACCAATGCTGTCCTCTATTAATATCATCTTGCCACTGATGTTGATCCTCTGCTAGGCATTGTGTCTCTATTCCCTGTTGCGAATCTCCACTGGTCTCTGACCGTATTGTTCCTTGAGCCATTCTATTGCTAGTCTTTGGCTATTGCAGCCACTTTGGGCTATCTGCTGCTCTCTGCTGCCATTTACTAGAGTCTAGCTACAGATAAATCCCTCATCTTCAATGAAGAGTTAACTCTGTTCTCATTTACAGCCCCAGATCCCCACCAGCTGTCTGACCTGAAGTCATAAAATTCCTTTGAACTCATATAAAAATCCTGATTGTCAGGCCCTGCCCCCTCAGGAAATACTAGGGACCCCTTCCAACAATACTGCAAGATAGGTCTGTAAGGCTAAAGACTTGAGTCTCCTTTTAAATATCTATAATACATGCAAATTACTCTGGAGCAAGGAACAAAAGGAATAGCTAAAGCTATCAATTTTTGACTTAGATCTTTTGTTCTAAATCCTGTATTTATTATTCACATCTATCAACAATAAAATCACTAGGTTTTGTTGAGCATTTCTATTAGTGAAATATCTAGCTGGTCTCTAAATATTTTATACTACACCTATATATAGAAATGATTTCAATAATTTTATAAATGTTGCTTTCTAAAATGTAACATTACTACAAAGTCATAAATAACATATCACTTTACATGAGTCAGTGTGGAAGAAATACTGGTGCTATGTCCAAATCCTGGTGCTTCCGTCCACAAAAAATGGACAAGTCATTCATTCTGCCCAAGCCTCAGTTTTCCCTATTCAATATGCAATTAGTGGTGTAGTGAACAGAATGCTGAGCCTGGAGTTGGGAAGACCTGAATTCAAATTTGACCTCAGACATTTACTAGCTATGTGACTTTGGACAAGTCACTTAACCTCTGCTACTTAGCCTTCTGCTTCTTCAACTGCAAAATAAAGATGATAATAATAGAATTTACCTCACAGGGTTGTTGTGAAGATCAAATGACCTTATATTAGTTCAGTGCCTGGCACAAAATAGGTGCTTAATAGTAAAGGCATATTTCCTTTCCTCCTTCCACTGGGGATAATACCTACTCTATGTACTATAGTTTAGGGAAGCCTGAAAGCAGAGATGAGGAGGGAGACTATTCTAGATGTGGGGTCCTACTCCAGGCTTGCATTTTGATGACTCAGAATGAGTGTAAATAGCAATTGTTTTCTATTCTGGCCAGAAACTTGGAGGATCTCCCCCTCCCACACTGATTCTTTTGTTATGGCAAATTAGGCCATATTTTGTCTCAATTCTTACCTAGTTCTTAATCACTGAATGGGTGTTGCCTCAGACAAACAGACCTGGAGAAGATCTCAGTTTAAAAAGGCCAAAGTCACCCACGGGATCCTGGATCGTAGCCAGCTGTCTTGATTTTTGTCTCTACACTGTATTCCCATGACTCTGGAGGAGACAGTGAGGTTGATTGACTTTGCACTGCTCTGCCTCACTTAAATCCAATTCCACTTGCAAGTCAAGTTGGGGGAGCACCAGTAAAAAGGTACAGTGTTGGGATATGGGGTGTTATATGTAAAGAACAGCAAAAAAGACTGGTGCTACTGGATCGTAGAATATGTGAAAGGAAGTAAAGTATGAGAAGATGGGAAAAGTAGGGATGGGTCAGATTGTGAAGGACTTTGAAAACTAACCAGAGGATTTTATATTTGATCTTGAAAGTAACAGGGAGTCACTGGAGTTTATTGAGTAGTTGTGGGTTACGTGAACAATCCTGCACTTTGCCAGATGAATAGAAGGTGGCTTAGAGCAGGGAGATGTGGGAGGCAGGAAGATCAATTAGGAGGCTATTGCAATAGTCTAGATGAGAGCAGATAAGAGCTTGCACTAGCTGTCCCTATGAGTAGTGAGAAACAGATGTGTATTAGAGAGGTTGTGAAAATAGAAACAACAGGACTTGTTGACAGATTGGACAGATTGGATGTATGGGGTGAGTGCAAGTGAGGAGTGGAGGATGAGCCTCAGGTTGTGAGCCTGAATGACTGGGAAGATGGTGTTGCCCTCTGCAATCATAGGGAAAGTATGGAAGAGGGAGAATTTGGTGTTAAAGAGAAGTTCTCTTTTGGGTGTATTGAGTTAGAGGTTTCTATTGGATGTCCAGTTTGAGAAGTCCACTTTGAAGCAGTTGGAGGTGTGAGACTGGAGGTCAGCAGAGCTTAGGGCTGTATAGGAGATTTCAGAATCATCAGCATAGAGATAATGATTAAACCTATAGGAGCTGATGAAATCATCATACGAAATTGTTGTTTGTCCTTTGTTCTTGAAGATAACCAGTGGCATCACAGGTGATGTATTGACTCATGGATGAATTGTAAATCCAGTGAGGTAGAGTTGCAAAGTCATCAGCCTCATTCTCTCTTCTAGAGTCATTGAAGTCCAGTGGCAAAACAATAGACAAAATGACTGGCAATGACCCAGGAAGCACTGGGTGACCTTGGTGTCTTCCATGTCTGATTAAATGCTAAGCCAAGGGAGGGGAACCTATAGTCTCAAGGTCACATGTGACCTTCTAGGCCCTTGGGTGCAGCCTTTTGACTGAGTCTAAATCTTGCAGAACAAATCTTTTTATTAAGGGGATTTTTTTTTCTGTGAAGTTTGGATTCAAGTGGGCCATACTTGAGGACTTAGAGGGCCACATGTGGCCTCAAGGCTTAGGTTCCCAACCCCTGCTCTAAGCACTCTACAGCACCTGCTTCAGCTGCTTTCATAGCTGTTGGAACAAATTGTTCTCATCTGCCCATTCTGTCAGGGAAGTCTTCACATGCTTGGGATAGACAACCCCTAACTCACCAATGGATTTTAGGCCTGTTGGCTACCCTCAGGCTGATTTAGTCTGTCTACTGCAATGGTTTTACTAGAGTATGGCTGCCATGCCTGCTACAGCTTTTTGGAGTCACAGGTGAGAACTGGATAAGAGGTGGACAACAAAGGCGAATGAGCAGCCCTGAAAAGCACTCAGCAAGCCCTAACATCAGAAGCTCTTGCCCTCCCTGAGTGCCTATAGGGCGAAACAGTACAGAGGGAAAAGAGGAGAAGGCCAAGGACAGACTCTTGGAGAGTTATCTATGATTAGTGGAAGTGACCTGAAAGAAGATCTAAAAGAGATTGAGGAGGAGTTGGGCAGGTAGGAGGAGAACCAAGAGAGAACAGTATCATGAAAACCTAGAGAGCAGACAATATCAAGGAGAAGAAGGTGATTGACAGTGTCAAAGACTGGAGAGAGGTCAAAAAGGTTGCTGATTAATAATAGACCATTAAATTGGCAACTAAGAGATCATGGGTAACTTTGAGAGAGTAGTTTCAGTTGAATGATGAGATCAGAAGCCAGACTGCAAAGGATTTAGAAGAGAACTTGAGGAAAGGAAGTAGAGGCTCTTATTTTAGATGGTTTTCTCAAGGAAGGAGAAATAGAGATTGATAGCTTGCAGGGATGGTCAAATCCACTAAGGGTTTTTCGAGGACATAGCTATATTTGTAGACATCAGGGAGTAGACAGAGAGAGGTTTAAGATTATTAAAGGGTAATATAATAGAAGGGGAAATCTGCTAGAACAGAGAGTAGATTCAAAGGTTTATGGAGAAGAGTTTGCCTGGTCAAGGAAAAAGGCCACCTCTTGAAAGGATTTAGTGGGGAAAGACATTTAACTGATATGAGATGAAGAGGGAGAAAAGGGTGTCTTAGCAAATGGCCTCAAGTTTTTTTTCAGTGAGGTTTGAAGCAGGGTCCTTAGCTGAGTGGGTGGATAGGGATGGGATTACCATGGAATGGTTGGGGAGAAATGAAAAGGTTTGGAATAGCTGTTGTGGTAAGTAGGATAGTGGATTGATTAGGGAATTTTCAACAGATTGTCTTACTACAGAGGGGACCCAGTTCAGATTATGTAATAAATTTATTGTGGATCCTATCAACATGATTTCATGATTTTCTATAGCTCCATTCAATAGCACATGAACAGGTAGTGAATGGTGAGTGTAATCCAAGTCTGGGGCTTGGTAAGACATGATCAGCCATAGGATAAAGGGGCAAAGGAGTTGAGTGTGGAGAATAGCATCAATTTGAACTCAGTCACCAAGGGGAAAAAAGGAGAGAGTGTAGCCAGTGAAGTAATGATAACTTGGTCAAAATTGAGGGATGGAAGAGGTCACAGTGAGGATAAAGAACAGGTAAGACAAGGATTAAGACAGAAGGATAAAAGCATGTGATCAGATAAAGGAATTTCACAATTCAGCAAAATGGAGGGGGAACACTTACAAGTGATGGCAAGATCAAGTCTACAGCCATTTCTGTGGTGCTAGAAAAGTTTTTTAATTGGCTGCTAAGTCAGAACTTTCTGGATATATTAGGGGACAGTCCACATTCCACAGGCTGCTATTCCTTTTGGCTTTGAAGCTCAAAGAGAAATCCCAGAAATGTCCAGTGGGTCACGTGGGGAAACCACTTTGTCCCCATTGAACCATAAGCCATGAGCTTATGGCCTCCTGGGGCAGCTAAGTGGTGAAGTGGATAGAATGATGGGTCTGGAGTCAGGAAGACTCCTCTTACCGAGTTCAAATCTGGCTTCAGACACTTACTAGCTGTGTGATCCTGGCCAAGTCACTTAATCCTGTTTGCTCCAGTTTCCTCATATGTAAAATGAGCTAGATAAGGAAGACCACTCCAGTATCTTTGCCAAGAAAGCCCCAAATAGGGTCGTGAAAAGTTAACAACAACATGGCCTCCTAGGCAAGCCTGTGTCTGAAACAGGGCTACCTTCTATTTGTGCCATTTCTTGTAATAATACAGGACCTTGTGAGAGATCTTGGAAAGCAACTGGCATCTTCCCCTTCTTGGACACCTAAATAGAAGTAGAGCAGCTGTTGGAGCAGTTGTGGTAACAGCAGCTGAAGCAAACAGGCC
The DNA here is from genome assembly GCF_028583685.1 of Petaurus breviceps papuanus. Lineage (NCBI taxonomy): Eukaryota > Metazoa > Chordata > Mammalia > Diprotodontia > Petauridae > Petaurus > Petaurus breviceps. The sequence goes on from NW_027187359.1 coordinate 8,418,460, forward strand.
AAAGGGGAAAGAGTTGCCTATAAAAAATAAGAGATCAGTGGCAAGAAAGAACCCACTTGAGACTGACTAACCTTCTCTCAATGAAGGTGAAATGTAAAATGACTAATTAGCAACCCTTGGAAAGAAGCTCTTTGTAAATGTCCTCAACAAGTCTTGAATTCTCGGTTGATTATACTAGTAGTGATAGTTACTTAATTCTCTTCTAATCATTCTATGATTTTTATTGCTTATCATTCCTTTTTCTGTGTGGGAATAAAACTACATGTTCTATAACTGGCTCGTGTTTTCTCCTCCCTCCCCTCCCCCCAATCACCAGTCTGTTGGCAAGAACCTTTGAATTAGAGCCAAAAATATAATTGTTCTCAGTAATTAGGGTTAAAGAATCACAGATCATAGATTTGAAACTACAAAAGATCTTGGAGGTAATCTAGTTCAACCCTTCTCATTTTTTCAGATGAAGAAACTAAGAGCCAAAAAGGTCCAGTGACTTGCTCAATGTCACACAGGTGACAGAGTAGCAAAGTGGGGATTCAAATCCAAGTTCACTATCTCCAAGGTCTCTTTCCCTCCTAGCTATGCTTCTGACTTTCCAAACTTTGCCACCATGTTCCCTCCCACATAGGAATCTTCCTCCCCATTCCTTTTTATGTGTTGTCTTCTCCCATTAGAATGTAAGCTCCCTGAGGACAGGGTCTATCCTTTTTATTTGTATTTGTTTCCCCAACACTTAGCACCAGACTGTGTAAGGAGGAACGGACTAATCCCATTTGTAAAAACAAATCATATGATCAACCCATGAGTAGTTAAGTTAGGGAGATCCAGTCTCAAGCAAACAAAAAGCGATGTGTGTCTAACAACTGGAAAAGAACTGAATAAATAATGGTACATTAAGATACTGTGTTGACAGTAGTATGGATAGAGATCCAGCCTTGGTGGCAGGATGACCCTGCTTTAAGACTCCTCCTGCCTCTGACACTTTCTGACTGTGTGACCTTATATGTCACTTATTTCTCAGTGCCCCTAGGCAGCTCTCAAAGGCTCTTAGTTGCACAGCTGAGTTTGATCTGCATTGGTAGAAAAGAGTTTCCCTATTAAGAGTTCTTTCTACCAATAAAATCATAGATCTAGACTTCCCTCCCCTCAAAAAAGTAATAATGTAATGGAATATTATGGTGCTCTAAAAAACAATTACTATGAAGCACACAAGGAAACAGGGAATGATCTCTGGGAGGTGATGTGGGGTAAAATCAATAAAAATGTAATTGTCCACAGGTGAAATGTAAGTATATTTTTTTAAAATAGAAGGGAAGAAAGAATAGGAAGGAAGTAAAACAAGATCAAAAGTAGCATAAATTCAGGCAGCTCTGTAAAGGGTATTTTCTTTGTCGATTAAGTTGCACAAATATAGCACAGGGCCTGAGGTCAGGAAGACCTGGGTTGAAATATGTTTCAAGATGCTTCCTAGCAGTCTGACCTTGGGCAAGTCACTTAACCTCTATCTGCCTCAGTTTTCTCAACTATAAAATGGGGATAATAATAGCACCTGTCTCCCAGGGTTTTCCTGATGATCAAATGAGATGTTTTAAAAGTGGTTAGTACAGTGCCTGGCACATGGCAGGCACTTAATAAATGATTTTTTCCCATCCTTTGCTTATTTATTGCTTACCAGTTCATTTGGTTCTGTTTTATTAAAGGCTGAGGGCTTTGGGTACAATTTTGTTTCCTGGTTTTAAGTTTATGCTTTTTTCAAACAAGAAAGATTCATTTCCTTTGATCTGTGTTAAACTCATAGAATATGAGTAGGATAGACTTGGTATATTCTCCCCACAGAGCCACATACTTCAGCACTGAGCAAATGTGTCCCTGGAAGAGACCAGGGTGTATATTTAACATTCCATGGGAAGTATTCCAGTCGTAACATGTGTCACCAGAAGTGGCCAGGGCCCAGGCCTATCCCCTCACATGCTCCATGGGTTGGCTGCCACTGTATGTGATCTCATTCTTCTTTGAGCTTTGTGAATTGTGTGCTTGCAAGAGGAGCCAGTGACAATACACATTACTTGTTATCATGCAATGAAGTTTCCAGAGTTTCTAGTTGGGGCAATGAGCCAGAGAAGTGAGAAATCCATCAAAGTATGCCATGGCCTCTTATGTCATGGGAGGGGCTCTCACACAACATTCATATTTGCCTTTTTTATTTTGGAAGCTCGATAGTATTCCATTTCTTTGGCATATTTTGTTTAGTCATTTGTTCCCCAGATGCTCAACATATAGGTCATTTTCAACTTTTCAGTATTATGAACAAAATAGCTATGAATATTTTTGTACTGATAGGTGCTTTTTCTCTTTTAATAACTTCCTCAGGATATAGTAAGAGACAAAGAGTATGGTCAGTTCCGTAAGCCTTACTATATTTGCCAGGCCCAATCTACAGCCCCATCAACAATATAATAGGTTAAGGCTTAATCCATTCACCTGACCCATAGAAGAGCAGTTGGGTGATGTGATAGATGCCAGTGAGTGAGTAAATAAGAGTGAGTTCCCAAGCCCAGAAATCTCAGAATTTTGGCTTCCATGTCCACCTTTGCCTTTGGTGAATTATGTTACTTTAGCCAGTCTCCTCATTCCTCTCCTCCAAAGGGGACACTATTTCAGGGGGATAAATGACAATCCTTATTATAATACACACTCTATTATAGTTTATGGTATAATTATGTATGTCTGTGTCTTATTTTCCTTATTTGATCTCTAAGGACAGGGGCCAAGCTTATTTATTTCTGTATTGCCTGTCTTACTCGGTATCTACCACAATTAATTACGGTATATAGTAGCTGTTGAATGAATGGATGAGGGGAATGGTGAAGTGGCACAAATGCTTGCCAAATCTGGAGTCAGAGGACCTCAGTTCAATCCTAGCCCTGCTGATTAGTATATGTTTATGACATTAGTATATGGGCAAAGAGCTTACTCTCTCTCTCTGCTCCTTAGTTTTCTCATTTGTAAAGAGAGAGACTGGATGGATGGCCTCTATGGTTCTGGTCAGTTCTAGAGCTATGATCTTGTAATTCTCTGAATGAACTGACAAATGAGTGAATAAAGCAGTGAATGAATGAATTTGTTCTCAGACATGAAGCTTTACCCTTTAAAGGGAAAAAAAAAGCCAACCACCTTAGAACTTGTGGAACAAGCCAGTTTGGGTCACATGGAGAGACATGATGTAAGACTATCCAGCTGGAGGAGGGCCATGGTTACTTCTTATCACACAGACAACTCTCAGAACCCCTGAAAGTCAGCTGAACTGGGGCTCTGACTCATTCCTGTGACTCATCTACTGTCTCCCTAGGCTCTACTTTCTCTACAGCACATCCTCTGTAATAGCAGATCCAGAGGCCTCTGCAGTCTCAGGTGGGGGAGGGGGGATCCCTAGCTCCACACCCCATAGGTGAGTCATCGGCCTGAGTGGGAGGCGAGGACTGCTGCTCTGCATTGACCTTAGTGGGGAAGGAAAACTATGAGCACACCAAGCTCTGCTACTCTCTGGGTCACCTTGAGCACGTCCAGGCACCTGTAGGGGAATCCATTTCCTCTTTTGTCAAATGAGGGGGTTGAATGAGCTGCTGTACTTTCAGAAATAAAATTCTCGGCATCTGTAAGTGGGGAACCGGTGTGACACAATGCAGAGGGCTGGCTCTGGAGGCAGAGGCCCTGGGAGCACATCCTGCCTTCGATGCTTATCCCCTTTGTCACTTCCCTGAACCTCAGTTTCCTCATCTGGAAAATGAAGTCCTAAGTGCCTTCCCAAAACTCGCTTCCCTGATCCTTACGAGAACAGTAATTTGACCCTGGATTGGCCCACAGGTGTTAGGAATGAGGATTCCCCAGTTTTCACTAGAAAGCAGCAAATGCAGACTGTTGACTGACAAGAAGGATCATAAGATTATGGAACTCTATGTTAGTGCTAGGAGGCACCTTAGAGATTATAAGATCATTGATTTACAGCCTGGAGGGATCTAGGGGTTGTCTAGTCCAACCCTTTCATTTTATACAAGAGCTAAGGAAGGTCTAGTAAACCTGCTAAAGGTCACTTTGGTAAAAAATGGAGCCAAAATGTGAGCCCTGGTTCTCAAATCCCAAATCTAGTAAACTTTTTACTTTCCTGTGCTATCTCCCAAATCATCTAGCCTAGTCCCCTTGCTTTATACATGAGTAAACTGAGGACCAGAGAAATTAAGTAACTTGCACAAGGCCACACAGAGTGAGGGAGGAACCAGTTCCTTTGATTTCAAATCTAGCACTATCTGCCAAATCACCTTGTCTTAGCCCCTCATTTTACAGATGAGATATTTTAGGACTCAAGGTATCTTCCCTCTTCACATCCCAGAAGTCAGAATTTCACCTATCTGGTCCCATTGTTCCTTGATGGCTGGCCATCAAGCCATGAATATCTGGGTCCCAGAAGTCATCACACAACAGATAGACAGCTACATGGACCAGGCCCAGTCAGAAGTGTTCAGTCCCAGACATAGCCGGTTAGCCAGGAAATGAGCCCAAAGGGAATAGTTCTCTCAGGCAAGGAAAGAGGGGCTTCCCTTTTTCTGATCATTGAAAGAACGGCATCCTCAACCTCCATTCTGCCTCTGTGTGTGTGTGTGTGTGTGTGTGTGTGTGTGTATGTGTCCCCTGCTAATTGAATGCCCAAAAACTCTCCAAAAGGAATAATATGCCTGACATATCCAGGAAGTCTCAGCTCAGATTCCCAGCAGGAACCTCTGATAGGGTAAAATTTCACTCTACAGGATGGTCCATATTCTCAGTCCGAGGCCCTGTTGAGATGGGCTGAAGGAAAAGTCACAGTTAACTCAGCAACATTCATTGGGACCCAGGTGCTAAGCAAGAGGCAAATGAAACCTGATGTTGTTGTTCAGTTGTGTCCAATTCTTCATGACCCCATTTTGAGTTTTCTTGACAAATGCTGGAGTGATTTGCTTTTTCCTTTTCTAGCTCATTTTACAGATGAGGAACTGATACAAACAGAGTTAAGTGACTTGCCCAGGGTCACAAAGCTAATAAGTGTCTCAGGCCAGATTTGAATTCAGATCTTCCTGACTCCAGGCCTAGGGGCTCAATCCACTGTGCCACCCAGCTGCCCTGATGTTGGCTCTGCCCTAAAGAACTTTCAAGTCTGTAGGGGAAGACAACATACACACACAGGGGCAGGAAAAGTACCCTAGGTCCCATCTGAAGAAAATCCTGGTGTTTAGGGGATTAAGGAATCATAGAATCTTATACTTGGAAAAAAGGGATCTTGGAGGTCATCTTGTCCAACCCCTTATTTTATAGATGTAAATTGAGGCTCAGAAAGGAAGTGACTTGCTCAAGTTCACACAAGTAGCAGAGCCCAGATGAAAACTTAGGCCTTTAGACTCCTGGTCCAGGTTTTCTCCATCATATCATACTAACACCAAGTAGTTTTCTTCCTTCTTTCCTTCCTTCTTTTCTTCCTTCTTTCCTTTCTTCCTTCCTTCCTTCCTTCCTTCCTTCCTTCCTTCTTTCCTTCCTTCCTTCCTTCTTTCTTCTTTCTTTCTTTTTCTTTCTCTTTCTTTCTTTCTTTCTTCCTTTCTTTCTTTCTTTCTTTCCTCCTTCCTTCCTTCCTTCCTTCCTTCCTTCCTTCCTTCCTTCCTTCCTTCCTTCCTTCCTTCCTTCCTTCCTTCCTTCCTTCCTCCCCTCTTTCTTCTCCCATCCTTCCTTCCCACTCTCTTTTCTTCTTTCCTTCCTCCCATCCTCCCTTCCTTTCTTCCTCTACTTTTCTTTCTTTCTTCCTTCCTTTCTTTAATAAGAAGCTGATAAGGAAAAGGAGATTCCAGGTGACATTAACTGTTTTGTAGGATTCAGTGGAAAAATTAAAGGTTGGCTTTTTCCTTTCTTAGAAATGGACTGGGGGTTGGGGGTGGCTAGATGGCGCAGTGAGTAGAGCACCAGCCCTGGAGTTAGGAGGACCTGAGTTCAAATCCGGTCTCAGACACAACAAAAAGCTAGCTGTGTGACCTTGGGCAAGTCACTTAACTCCAACTGTCCTACCTTCTCCTCTCCAAAAAGCAAAAAAAAAAAAAAAGAAAGAAAGAAATGGACTGAAATCAGGATAGAGCATGAACCCACCATTGCCTTAATTATCTGTGCATTCAGGTCTGAGAGAATACAGGAGCCAGGATCACATGAGCCCAGAGGTATAGTGAGACAGAAAGGGTGTAAGGTTTCCATGACATGTAAGGAACCAAACCTCACAGACTGGAGTAATGGAAAGAATGATGGATTTGAAGTCAGAAGACCTGGATTCAAATCCTAACTCTGTCCCCTTGCTGCCTTTGTGCTATTAGGCAAATCACTTAACTTCTCTGGGCCTCATTTGCCTAAATTGTAAAATGAAAGGGATGGACTTCTGAGATCCCTTCTAGCCCTACAGCTATAATCTTCCAAAAGGGCAGCCAATAGCTCTGGACTAGGACTGCAGTGTGTTATCAGGGGGTGTGAGCTTTGTTGTACTCAACCAATTTTCCTTGCTTCAGTTGTCCTTGCTGTAGTTGTCAGCAACTGCATTCATTCATTCATTCATTCAACAAGCATTATTTCTTGAGCTCTGTTGTGGGCTTAGGCACCATACCATGGTGGCACAAAGACAAGGAATGAAACAGATCCTGTCTTCAAGGAACTTCCATTCTATTGGAAGATCAGGAACAACATGTACACATATAAGTAAATGTAAAATATATCCAAAGTTAATAAAAAATAATTTCCAGAGTGGAGGACTAGCAACTTGGGGCATCAGGATAAGCCTCGTAACATCTCACAGCATACACCAAGATAAGGTCAAAATGGGTACATGATTTACACATAAATCGTGATACCATAAGCAAATTAAGAGAGCATGGAATAGTTTATTTGTCAGATTTATGGATAAGAGAAGAATTTAGGACCAAAGAAGATATAAAAGGCATTATAAAATATAAAATAAATAATTTTGACTATTTAAAATTAAAAAGGTTTTGCACAAACAAAACCAATGCAACCATAATTATGAAGAAAGCAGAAAACTGAGGGGAAAATTTGCAACAAGTCTCATTTCTCAAATATATAGAGAACTGAGTCAAATTTATAAAAATACAAGTCATTCCCTAATTGATAAATGGTCAAAGGATATAAACAGGCAGTTTTCAGACAAAGAAATCAGGGCTATCTATAGTCATATGAAAAAAATGCTTTAACTCACTATTGCTTAGAGAAATACTAATTAAAACAACTCTGAGGTACCGCCTCACACCTCTCAGAGTGGGGACATCCAGATCTCCAGAGAATGGCAGAAGCTGGAACTCTGTAGGGTATCATTGTTTTGATCCTCTCAGTGGTATGAGGAAGCAGGTATTGCAACACAAAGCATTTTACTTTATTATCAGAAAAGTAATATTTGATGACTTTGGACACTGAGGACAAGAAAGGATATTTGATCTAGTAAGAAATAAGGGTTCAGATCCTACCTGAGACACTAGGTCTGTGCCCTGGACAAACTGCTTAACTGCTTTGTGCCTCAGTTCCTTCATCTATAAAATGTTGGACTTGAGGATCTCTAAGACCCCTTCCAGTTCTAAAACCTATGAATAAAACCATGACTTGGTTCCCTTATTTACAAAAGGTAGGCACTCTGAGAGCAGACTACTAAAGCAGGTGTTGGTTCTGATAGGAAGAACCATTGACCCAGGTGTTTTAATCACATACTGCTGCATAAATGAGGAACTCTAAGGTGATGATGCATCACACCTGGGGTAACTTTTCTCATGGACTCACATGAGGAGGTGCCATAGATGCTACACACAAAAATAGAAAAATTTAAAAAAAGACTACCTATTTAAGGGCTCTTTTGTTGTGTTTAGTGGCTGGAAGACAAAACACACACGACTAATCTTTATGGCCCCAGATGTATGCAATATCTGTCTATTCCTCCCATGACCAAGAACTGGTCCCTTGTAGCCAGAGGTCCTTGACTGAGGTGAGGCTGGGGGTGAGGGATCAGGCAGAGAGAATATGGCATTGCTTTACTTTGTATTGCTCTAATGCATTTATTGCAGTCTACCTTGTGCTAAGACTTTTTTCCCCTTCTCTCAAAATGAATGATGTTGTCTTAGATTAGTAAAGTCATGTTGGAGGACACGAGAAATGCACAGGTTTCCCTACCCACCCCCTACTGGGTGGGTATTGAATCCCACCCATTTGCCTAAGAGAGATTCTTAAACAGAGAGAGAATTAGGAAGGAATTGAGGTTCCTTACTGGCATCCGCATGTGGGATACATTCCTTTGTTTGGAGAATGCCCATCTCCAAAGGGAAAAAGGACTACAATATTTCTCATCATCAGATCTCAACCTCAAGTTGATGACAGGGATTTCCTTGAAGTTGAAAGGTAACAGTGTCTTGTTTATTAGGAAGCTCTGGTGAAGTTAGAGGTTGGGAATGGTGGCTGCAAAGGGTTATAGCTTCAGGAAGAAGAAGACCCTAGACTGGGGCTGCATCACTGTAGTTGCAACACAGGAAGCTTTGTGTTTCCTGCCAGATAGGGACAACCATTAGAGCTTTACCTTTTGTGTTGGCCAAGACTGTTTTCAAATGACAGAGAAAGGGTTGACTCAGTAGAGGATTTTGACCATGACTGAGATCAGTGTCTGGTGCCACCCACTGGATAACAGGAGGGGGATATAAGAGGGACTGTAACTGGCAAGATGGAGACTGGAGAGAAAACTGGATTTGAAGGCAGAGGCCTTGGGTTTAATCTTGCCTTTTTCACTTACTGAGTGACCTGCCTATGTAATTTACCCTCTATGAGCATTAGTTTCTTCTTCTGTAAAATGAGGAATGATCTCTAACATCCCTTCCAACACCCAGTCTTGTGCTCAGAATAGCAAGGAGAAAAACCTCTTTATTTGGTCTGAGAATCTGTATAAATCTCAGGTAGAGGATTGCTCACTGGAGAATATATTTTCTCTGGGTTCTATCTTGGGTTCTGTTTTTTTCTTTGATCTTTCAATAAGATTTTGATTTTATAAATTCATATTTTTGAGGGAAAGTTGTGTCAAGTAATGATTTCCCCAGATTTTCTGAGTGGGGGGTACAAAACAGAGAAGTAAGAAATCCCACAAAGTAGACATAAGCCATTCATGGGGAGGATACTCCAAGAAGGAGAAGGCATATTCGAGGACTTCACAATCTATTTGGGAAATAAGACATTTCTGCACTTGAAACACCTGAATAAATAATATTGTAGAGTGTCACCTATGCAAGTCAAAATGGTAGATAGGTACTTAGCTGCTCTGGCAGAACAGAGTGGAAAAGTGAGCAATTACGTGGGAGAAACCTGGAGGAGGTGCGATGTGATCCATGTTTGGAAGGAAAAGGACATAGCATGGAGATGTTCGTGGCAGTAACTATGAGAAATCACTATACATCACATTTCAAATGTACTTTGAAATGTTAGTTCTGAAACAAAGACACGGGCTTCAAAATGAACTTGGAGTATTCACGTAGCACCCAGTGTCCCCCTAACATGAGGACATTTCCCCAGGTTTGATGTACTTTGTAAACCAGCATACACTCTCAGAACCAGAATTTGTAAATCCCTGCCAGTGTGTTGTTTAAAGCAGAAGATATTTAATCTAAAAACATTGCATAGTGACAAGAAAGCTCCCTCACATGCACAAAGAAATATACTTTCCCAAAGATTATCACACCATTATTGGAGGAAAGGGCACACACAACAGGAACACAAGTAACCAAAAAACACATATGAAAGGGCACACATAGAGGGAACACCTGTGGCATGAAGTTGCTCTCTGCTACATCTAGCATCTCTGCAGCCTTCTGCTGGTCTTCAGTTCGGACGTGTGGCTTCTTCCTTTCCAGGGGAGTCCTTTGCCCACTCTAGCTCTTTTGTGATGCAGACCCCAGTCAACTAGACTCAGTATGCCATCTAGAAAAATCCTTAGGGCTATCTTTTGAACTGCTTTTCTCTTTCTATTGCTTGCAAATAAACTAAGCTCTTAGCTGACTGACAGTGAAGAAATTCCTTTAATCTCCTTTCTACCTCAATGATACTTACAGTGGTTCATATAAATTGATTTTTCTGTGGGAAGAAGAATGAAAGGAGGCCAAAGATCAAAGTAGTTCTTCATCCTTCCCCTCAGCAACCAGATTCCTGTCCTTCCTACATGTAAACCTTTCCATTTGATGCACATTAGCTTATACACATCATGAGACTTTAAAGCAAGAGATTTAATCAGGGAAGGAGGCAAGTTGAGGAAAATTAATCCTATATATGATTGGAGGGGGAAAAACAGTCATGAGGAAATGCAATACATACATACAACCATTTTTCTTTCTGTACTGATTGTGAAAAGGAAAGGATGTAGCAAACAGGAAAAGAAAAGGTTATATAATTACTAGGGCAGGAGGTAAAAAAATAAAGCTGCAAGCTTCCATCTTCAGATATCTGAGAAGCTAATACAAAATGCTAGGGATGGCACACTGGGATGTTCTTGCTCTGCATTTAGAACTTTTTCAGTAACAAGAAGAGTCAGACATGTATCAGAATGGGTCAAGTCAGTGTTTAGATCAATAGTGTCTGTTGATAGTTGAAATTTAGTGAGGAAATTATACCCATGTGTTTGTCTTTCTTTGTCTTGCTTGAATTGTATCATACTTTCAATTTACATGTAAATGTGTTGGGGTATGGGACCTGGACCCCTCAAAAACATAACTCAGTTCCTGAACCCTCCCATACATCCCCACCTAGATGCTCAATAATCCTTTCAACTGCCCTTTCATTGTAAGGGGGGGAGGGATCAAGCTGAGGGATCACCCACCCTCAGCCCAACCCTTCATTGTCTGTTACCTCTGGACCACTACAGGCTACTTCCCACCCTTAATCCCATCCAAATCTTTCCACAATCTTTTTCCCTGTAAAAAAGGTCAGTCTTGTCCCTACTAAATTCACAGATTCTTAAAATGCTGCCCACTTCTATTGGTGACACAATAAGCCTTGTCTCTGACTGAAAGAAGGCATGAATGGTTAAGGTTTTTTTTTGTTTTGGAGGGAGGAAGGCTGGGCAATTGGGGTTTAGTGACTTGTCCAAGGTCACAGGCTAGTAGTGTTAAGTGTCTGAGGCCACATTTGAACTCAGGTCCTCCTGACTTCAGGGACAGTGCTCTATTCACTGTGCCACCTAGCTGCTCCAATGGTTGAATTCTTTTTTTTTTTTTTTTTGCTTTTTGGAGGTCAATTGGGGTTAAGTGACTTGCCCAAGGTCACACGGCTAGTTTTTGTGTTAAGTGTCTGAGGTTGGCTTTGAAGGCTAGTTTTTGTGTTAAGTGTCTGAGGTTGGCTTTGAACTCAGGTCCTCCTGACTCCAGGGATGGTGCTCTATTCACTGCGCCACTTAGCCACTCCATGGTTGAATTCTTGAGTGGTTGAATTCTTTCAAGGCAGACCTGAGCCCTTTACCCTATCATTTTGGTGTTCTTAGCATGCCTAAACCACAACATATGTAATGTAAATGTTAGTAATTGGATCTACTAATTATTATGATTTATTTTGATTGATATTTTTATATATTGAAAAATCTAGTTGACTTGATTATGTGCTAAATATTCTTTGAATTAATTCTTTACAGGAATGAGAAGGCTAACCAATTGGCCCATGATAGGCCAGGCACCACCGTCCATCTGGTGGCAGCTACCCAATTTTAAGAATTATTTTTAGGAGGAAATAAACAGCCTGGAACATTCTCTGGAGAGGAAACAAAGTGCTAGGGAAAGGGCACTGGACTGAGTCTGGGGATTTAGATGCCAATTTTGGCTCTGTGTGACCTTGGACAGGTCATTTTTATCTCTTTGTGTCTTAATTTTCTCATTTATAAAATAATGGGGTTGGACTAGATCCAGAATCCTTGGGCTATTTGCAGCTTTCCCCTGACCCCCATGTTACAGAGGCCCTTGGTCCCCCTATTCAAATGAACATATAATTGGACTAATGAGTCTTTTTGAAGGAAAATAAATATTTAGGCAGATGTTGTTCAAAGAGTTGATTACTAAAAACTTAAAACATACACAATTTGAGTCTGAGTCCCTTAGACTGGATGGATGGGCTATTTCTAAGGTTCCTTCTAGTAGTAACATGATATGAGTCTATCTATGCCTTGAAATAAATTGGATTTGTAAGTCCTCAGCAGCTTGTTTCCTCCTGAAGTTTTAGGCCTGCACTTAGAGTGTTTTTCTCATACAATCAAACTTCATAGATACATATTATGCATTTGACAAATATATGGAATCCTAGAGGTGGAAAGGACCTTAGAAATCAGTCCAGCCCTTAACTGAAGCATGAGTTAATCCCCATTAAAGCCTATTGAATGGCTTCTATTTAAGAAAGAAATGATACATACATTTGCTAGATGTTGTTTTGGGACTTAGAAATTTAAAAGTGAATATTTAAATTTTTTGTGCTTAACAGGTTCCAAAAACCATTAGCATTTCCATATACAAAATAATACCAAAAAAGACAATTGCCTATGAAAATAAGAATCTCTTCTATGTATCACTTGCTTTCCAGGAAAATGCAATAAAAAGGAGGCAGGAGGGGGAGGGAGGTTTCTGTGGCTTTACTGATTTCCTTATTCTGGTTGGGGTGCGGTTTTTTGGGGGAAAGATGAATTGGGGGGAGGCCCAGATGTATATTTTCATCATCATTGTAGGAAACTTCCAAAGTGGAAATTCCCCCCTTTCCTCATGAAGATCTGCAATTCCTCTGCAAATTAAAGTCTTTGAGAGTTGCCTAGGGCATTGAGAGGTTTAGTAATTTTCCCAGGTCTCATAACCCAAGTATATAAAAGGCTGGACGGGAACCTAGATCTTCCTGACTCTCTATCCTTCTCTGCCTTTCTCCATACTCTGTTATTACTTTACACAAATATTCTGAGGAGGAATGACCTCATATCTGCAAAGTACTCCAAGTTCTCTGGCATGAATTTTTTATACTATTAATATTGTTCTTTTCATTACAATATTAAACAAGGCCACACCCTGCCTGTGTATTTTAGGGGGTGGGGAGGGAGGCTTAAAGAGAAAGTTTGATATCACAGAAAGTTAAAGAGCCAACAATGGGTCTGTTCCACTCTCTCATAAAATGTTGAATTAATTTTAATTTAAAAGCTTGTTCTTACCCTTTTGTTAATATAATAATACAATAACCAGCATAAAATCCCATTGAAAGAATGCCGACAGCCTGTGTTTGTTTATGTTGTGTCTATCTTTGAGAAGCTGCAATTGCTAATGTACTTAAAAAAAATACAGTTAATTCTCAGAGGAGAGATAAGGAAAATTTTTCATCCCTTCTTCTGCAGAAGGCCAGTGGTTTTTGTGAAGTCTCAACACAAGGCAGAGATAGCTTGCTTTGAAATTGAATGTATAAAAATGTTTGTACTTAATAAGTTCCAAAAACCATGAGCATCTCCACATACAAAATAAAACCAAAAAAGATGATTGCCTATGAAACTAGGACTCTCTGCTATGTATCATTTGCTTTTTAATTAAAACACTTCAGTGTGCTGTTTTCAAAGTTCTTCTGCTTGTCACTGCCTCCTTCTGAACTTTCCTTCTGCTCCCTTTTGGACATTTTCTTTTAAATGTTCCAGTGCTTCTCTCTCTCTCTTTTTTTTTTTTTTTTGGCAACAGTATTGATGGACCCCTCCTTCCCTCCTCCCTCCCACCTCCATTGGAAAAAAAAGAAATACAAACCCCTCCTAACAAATAAGGACAGTCAAGAAAACAAACCCCCCTGTTGGCCATGTCCAAAAATGTATGTCTCATCTAAAAATGAATTTATTCATGGAGTCAAGGGGCAGGAAGATCACTGGGATCAGCTGGGTCACTCTAGCCTCAAGAGTGAACCACTACTGTGTTTCTTTGCCCTGCAGAAATAAGCACGTGATGCAGGTAACTAGTTTACATTTTCATGTTCGGTTTGCTCCCCCCGCCCCCATTCTTGTGTATGTGAATGTGCTTTTTTGTTACCAGTCACTACATTTAAAATACTTTTTTTTTTAAAGGAAGGAAAGTTCAGAGTATCTGCAGGCTACTCTGACCCTCCGGAGTACATGTAAAGAGAAGAGCGAGTTTAAGAAAGGCAGTGAGAGAGAACTGGACAATCAGGGCTTATCTTTGAACAAGAACGATTAGGTCCAATTCGATTCCATAAGCATTGTTAAGGTACAGCCAATGTTTTGATGAATGAAATAATCCCTAGTGAGAGGAAACTAATATTATACTAGTATTATATACTAATACTATATATTATATACTACATATTACATATAGTATATAATACT